>NC_069658.1:179069858-179372888 GCF_027244095.1 Hemicordylus capensis
GACCATTCACTATGTCAAACTTAATCGAAGGTTCCTGGCTAAATGATTATATTGCATAATCAGAAATCTAAGATATGTCAAGCTGGAAAAAAATTGTTAGCATTCTTTCATAAGGTTACAGGTGAAACTCGGAAAATTAGAATATCGTGCAAAAGTCCATTAATTTCAGTAATGCAAATTAAAAGGTGAAACTGATATATGAGACAGACGCATTACATGCAAAGCGAGATAAGTCAAGCCTTAATTTGTTATAATTGTGATGATCATGGCGTATAGCTCATGAAAACCCCAAATCCACAATCCCAGAAAATTAGAATATTACATGGAACCAAGAAGACAAGAATTGAAGAATAGAACGATATCGGACCTCTGAAAAGTATATAGTGTACTGTGCTTGATTGGCCAGCAAACTCGCCTGACCTGACCCCATAGAGAATCTATGGGGCATTGCCAAGAGAAGGATGAGAGACATGAGACCAAACAATGCAGAAGAGCTGATGGCCGCTAATGAAGCATCCTGGTCTTCCATAATACCTCATCAGTGCCACAGGCTGATAGCATCCATGCCACGCCGCACTGAGGCAGTAATTGCTGCAAAAGGGGCCCAAACCAAGTACTGAATACATATGCATGCTTATACTTTTCAGAGGTCCGATATTGTTCTATTCTTCAATCCTTGTCTTCTTGGTTCCATGTAATTATTCTAATTTTCTGAGATTGTGGATTTGGGGTTTTCATGAGCTGTACACCATGATCATCACAATTATAACAAATTAAGGCTTGACTTATCTCGCTTTGCATGTAATGCGTCTGTCTCATATATCAGTTTCACCTTTTAATTTGCATTACTGAAATTAATGGACTTTTGCACGATATTCTAATTTTCCGAGTTTCACCTGTATGTTAAATATATAGAAAACTAACTGCAATCATTTATTCATGATTATTTAAGGAAGTTTCCAAAAAATTGAAAAGTTCAAAGCAATTGTATCTCTTCTCTCCTTAAAAGAGGTTTCTCTCTGCAAATGTTATTTTCTCCTCCTCCTTATTGCCCTCCCCATGCACATACTAGATTGTGAGCCCCTCTGGGGCAGGGATTCATCTCTTCATTTCTTTTGCTATGTAAACCATTTTGTGAATGTTTTTCCAGTTCAAAAACAGTATATACATATATTCGAAATATTTTATTTATTTAAAATATTTATACCCTGCCCTTCCAGTACACTACTGCTCGGGGCAGCTCACAACATTAATAAAACAGATACAATGTAAAACATAAGACTAATACTAAAACATGAGACTAAACACAAAGCCCAGGTTAAAACGACAATCAAAATTTCATTTTTTTAAAAAAAAAGGTTTCAAATTAAGAGTTATTTAAAAAGTGAAAGCAGAGAACTATAAAAACTAAAGAACCTACCAGATATAAGCAGCAGATAAAACATTTAAAAGCATATTTTAAAAGATGTTTCTATTTGTTTCTTAAAAACACTGAGGGAAGAACCATGGCAAACCTCTTTGGGGAGGGCGTTCCAAAGCCGAGAGGCCACGACTGAAAAGGCCCTGTCTCTAGTCCCCACCAACCAGATCTCTGTTAGTGGCAGGGCCATGAGCAGGGCCTGGGATGACAAATGGAGGGCCCTGGCAGGTTCATATGGGCAAATGTGGTCTGACAGGTACCCTGGGCCCGATACATGTAGAGCTTTAAAGATTAAGAACAGCATCTTAATCTGGCCAGAAGCAGACCAGTAACCAATGAAGCTGCCGCAGGATGGGTGTGACATTCATGAAACTGCTTGTGCCCACAAGCATCCTTGTAGCAGCATTCTCAACCAGCTGAAGCTTCTCAACCGTCTTCAAGGGCAGCCCCACATAGAGCACACTGTAGTAGTCCAATCTGGATGCTACCAAAGCAGGAGCGACTGAGGTAAAAATCTGGTTTCTCCAAGTAGGGTCACAGCTGGTGTACCAGTTGTAGCTGTTAAAAGGCACTCCAAGGTATATTTAAAATACCTTGACCAATATATAAAATATTCCTATATTTCTGTTTCTATTAACTGGCTTACAGGCAGGCAAGCAAAAATACAAAGTTAATGCTATATTTAATTTTTAGATTTATGCTTGTACTCATCTATATTTTGCTAAATGTCCATGTAAACTTTGTTTAAAAGTAGGATGGCTTTGGAGGCAGTGACTTCGCATGCAAAATTTGATGGGAAAATATTTAAACAAAGGAGCTCAAAAAGTGTTTCCTTATCCATTTTGAATTCTAGTTAGAACACTAAAGCAGTGTCTTATAAGAAAATCCTCACAACTGTAACTGATGATCTAGGTACAGGGTGATAAATACAAGTATCCCAGAAATGCACATGGGTTGTATCACAAACAAGGCATCTGTTACCAAAAATCCAACCAACCAAAAAGTAAACAAAACACAAACTACACAAGACATCAGACCTCACTACCTACCTTTGTAACTGTAAGGCAGGGATACTCAACTTTGGCCCTCCTGCAGATGTTGACCTCCAACTCCCATAAATCCCTGGCTATTGGCCACTGTGACTAGAGATTATGGGAGTTGTAGTCCAAAAATAGCTGGGGGGCCAAAGTTGAGCAGGCCTGCTGTAAGGTCTCTGCAAAGTCTCTTCATTAGCCACATGGTGATACTGTAGCTAGTAGAAGCTTCAGTACCAAGATGCAATCAGTCCTCATGTGATCAAGGAGGAGGAGTCAAGGCTTCACCATCTTCTACTGGCTTCTAGGTAGGAGTACCATACCTTATTTTATTGTGTCCCACATGACAAATGTAGAACATCTCAGCTATTAGATAGGACTCCATAGCAGACAAAGATGACATTTGCCATTTCCTCCTGGAACCTCAGGATTAAGTCATCCTGTGACCTTAGGGTAAGGTCTTCCCTCCCTGAACTTTCAGGTCCACTACTTAAAACTGTCTAATCGTCCACCACACAGTCCACCATTGCCAGGCCAAGTCTTGTTTGATGCCATGGGCTAAGTCAGTTGCTGTAACTCATGATCACAGAAAAGAATGACTCTTTCAATCCCACTTCCATCACATGCAGGCATGGTCCATACCATTTTTAGCTTGCTGTGGACATTGAATTCCCACCAGTAAAGATGGTAGATGTAGAAAGAGAAGTCATCATCACCACTGCTGCTGGTGTAGGACAACACATATCTCCCGCATTTAGAGAAGCCAAGGAAAATGTGCCTGCAGTACAAAACAAATGAAGCAGACCTCAGACAACAGGGCTCTCATACATACAGTCCATATGTGCAAGAAACCGCTCTCTTCTACAAAGGAGTCAGGACTATGACAGCTCATAGAAAAATTGATAACACACCATAACCTTACCCTGCACATAAGAAATGCTCATCAACAATGCTCTTCAGGGAGACACAAACTCTCGGTGGCAGTTTACGGAAGAGGCGAGGCGACAGCTGTCCACTGATCTGCAAAGGGTGTCAAAGTCATCAAAGGAGGTTCTTTTAAAGAGCTCAAGACTATCTTTAAAATACACAAGAAGCTACAAAATGGAGAAAACACAGACAAATCACATCCAGGTCCCATGAAAGTCCAAGATGCTCAAACAAAAACAGCATACACATCAGGCAGTGATAGTGATGCAATTATTTGGGCCAACCAACAGCAGGCCTTCTTGGGCAGATCAGCCACACCTTTCTGTTTCGATATGAATGTCACTGCCTCTCTTAATTATCACAGGATGGTATAAAGGAACAGGTGTGGGCTTAGTTAAAATGGACAATTTTCAACCATAAGAGAACCTTATGATCACTAGAAAAAGCAACCCTTTCTAATGGTAGGTACCAGCAATTCAAGGAGTGCCTTTCGTCAGTAGTCTTACTCTTCTGGGACTTACATTACACTTGCCATATTCCTCCCTACCATCCAATTGTTAAACACACCATAGTACTTTTCAAGGTTGAGTGACTAAGACACTTGCCAGACTTCTTCTCCTCTATCACACAACATTCAGTTGTTCAATGTACAGTATTGTTTAAGAATCCACACTGTCCAGGAAGGACATACTAAAAATACTTCCTCATCTCCATCCATCTCATAACAGGCCTTTGGTTACAAGTCAACAACAACAACTGAGAAGCTATTCAGAAGGAACTTGCCATGTTCAAGTTCCAGCTCATCATGGACTCAGAGATTTGGGCAAATAGTTCCCCCCCCCCCCCGTCAGCCTTAATTCTCCATCTGTAAGATTCAAAAAGTAATAGTGACCGAATAGACAAAGAAATGTTGTTCCTTCTTATATAAGACTAAAGCTCAGGGGCAACCAATGTCATTGACTGGTAATAAGTTCAGGATACAGGTCAAACTTGTTAATTGCAGTACTGCTATTTATGGTTCCATGTATCCACGGCCACCTAATTGTCACCTGACTTCATTATCTGTTGATACAAAAAGGGTTATAACTCACGTATCCGCGGTTTCAGGATGGCTAGAAATCACCTCAGAGGTTATTTCTGGCCACCATTTTCTAAAGAGAAGCCATTGTGTGGCTCATTTGGTTTTTTAAAAAAGCATTTCCCCATGATTTTTCATGGAAAAACTGGAAATTTGGCACAGGTGGGGAGCATTCCTGGACAGCTGGAGACCTTCAGAACATCATAGGACACTGTTTTGTTTTGTTTGGGAGGGGGATTTTTTGCGTATTTCCCAACATCCAGAAACCTAACGCCCCTGCATTCCCATTGCCACAATGTCCCATTATCTGCGGTTATAGCAGAGAACGGAACCCCCGTGGATAACAGGGTTCAGCTGTATACAAACTGAATTAAGTACTAAAAGATGTGGTAAAGGCCATTAGTTTAGATTATTTTAAGAAGGATTTGACACATTCATCAAGCTTATGGAACACAAGCTTGATCAATGGCTATTTGCCATCACAGAAAATAGAACCATCATGAATAGATGCAATATACCTCTGAATACCAGGTGCTGGAAATAAACACCAGGGAAGAGCTGTTGTCTACAAGCTCTGATTGTCAGCTCCAGTGGTATCTTTTGGCTGGACAAAGAATGCTGGACTAGATGAACCTTGGGCTTGATCTAGCAAGGAAATTATGTGAAAACTCATATTCTGCCTTTTGTAAGCTGTCAAAGCAGCTTACAAAACAGAGTATCCTCAAAATAAAATCACATTAAGGTCCAGTTTCAGGAAAGCCAACATAGTTTCCACATGGGACCAAGATTATACAAGCACAATTTCCTCTCCTTCTCTGATTTTCATTGTTCACCATTTGGTATTTGGTCATTATATTCCATATAGCAGCATTTTCATATTTTCCATATGAAAATGGCTACTGAGGACCACTGAGGCAAGAGAGTGCAACTGAGTTGGAATTCACTCAATCCATGATGAAGCCCTCTACAGAGCTGGCTAATCGTTTAACCAAGGCTGACCGCTGAGGCTGAATTTGAATGCCCCTGTTGGCTGGTCTCAGTGCAACTCACTATGAGGCATGTGTGCACATACACATGGTACTACAAATCCTCCCAAAATTATATCCTGCCTATTACTCCCAGCATCAATCCCCTCTCATTCTCTACCACTGTCCCCCCCCCATTCACACACCCTTTCTTCCTAACAGACACACAACCTTTAATTGTGTATTTTTATAGTCTTATTTTAGTTTTTCTGTGTGAACCGCCTAGGGATTGTTTTTTAATGAAAGGCGGTGTATAAATTTAATAATAAATACATTATTATCTACTACATTTTATCTTGCCTTCCTCCAAAGAATTCAGGGCAGCATGCACAGCCCCTTCCCTTGGCTACTAACCTCACAAGCATCCTGGAAGGCAGCTTAAGCGGAGAAAGAATGCTTGGCCAATTGTTACCCAGAGCACCATGGCAGAGCAGGGATTTTTACCCTTACCCACCTAGGTTCAACACACATGGCTCTCCTAGTATTTCCATACATCCTGCAACACTTACCATTTAGGTACATTTTCCAGTTTACACTCTTTGTTTCAGCCTCTCCATTTTTAACGGCATCTCACACGCTCTACCAAAGAAAGGTCCTTTCTCACCACTACATAGCCTGAGGCCCCTACATATAGTGCCTCACACCCACTACTTCTCCAATTTACTTCGAAAGATAAATGTATATCCCATTTCTGGTTCAAGTGTTCTTAGCAGCACGACGAAAGGCCTCCTCTGACTAAAACAGACACACACACACACACACACCCGCCCTCTCTTCTTCTGCTCATGTGCCAACTTCCCCAAGGACCACACAAACAGCAGCGCGACCCTCCCGGCGGCCCACTCGCGCTTCCCTTCACGGCCACCTCACCGCGGCGTTCCCAGTTCCTCCAGGGAGGCTGCCGTGCTAGCCCTTCGCAGCAAAAGCCACCCGGGATCTGGTGGCACCTTCGAGCTCAACAGATTCCCTGGGGCAGAAGCTTCCGCGGAGGGCGGCGGCAGCAGCAGCAGCCCAAGTCTTCAGAGGCACCAAGCGGCCTCCTGAGACGGCACACACCGGCTACCGCGCACCCGCCCCTCGCCCGCCACCAGGCCAAGCCCTTTCAGCTTCCAGTATATAGCCGCCGCCCCCCCGCCCAAAGAAACACACACATGCCCCTTTCCTCATGATACTTGGGAGAAGAGCAAGTTCCTCCCTCGCCTTTTGGCCCGAGCATCCTTCCCAGCAGGACCGCAACACGCAGCCCTCCATCCCCCTTCGCTCGCTTCCGAGCCCCCCATCTGTGAGCGAGCCCCCCACCCCCTTGCCTGCCTGCCTGCCCGCCTGCCCGCCCCCCGCCCCCGGGGCCACGCAGCCCCCTCTTCCCTTCCCTTCCCTTCCCTTCCCACCAGCGGGGCATTCCCTGACATCCTCCATCCTTTGCCACCCCTGCTGCAGCGCGGGCGCTGGTGGTCCTCGCCTGCCTGCCTGCCTGCCCTCCCCTCTCTCTCCCTCCGGCCAGGCCGCGCCCGCTCACCTTGACGCGCTCCAGCTGCCTCACGACGTGCTCCCTCCTCCCACCGCGCCCCGACTCCGCCGAGCTCCGCTTTCCACCCGAGGCGCCGCCCCGCTCCGATTTCGAGCTCGGCGCCATTTTCCTCCACTAACTCCGCTGGTCGCCGCCACGGCACCCCCTCCCCTTCTCTTTTCCCTCCGGCAAGCGTTCGCGCCGGGTCCCGCCCGCCACTTTCTGCTTACTGGCCAGCCCTCACACGTGAACGGGCGCCTATTGGCTCTTGCCTCGGATCTCCGTAGAGTTTAAGGTCACCATTGGCGGATGCGACCATCAATCACCGACTATACCCTCCCTGCCCCCGAAGCGGAAAGTGATAGCAAAAGCAATACAATATTTAATTCCGCACCCACGCGTGTCGGTCTTTTTCCTCAGTGCCGATTGGCGGGATCGTCTTTCAGTTTACAAATAGCCTGGTTGCTATTGGGAGGGAAAGAGACACACGTCAGGCCCGCCTCACCGGAGCCCTAGCGCTACCCGCCCAGTGTAGGACGACGGTGTGTATGTTGCTGTGGCAACAAGGTTTGCGTCTGTACATGCTGCTCTGGAGGGCTGCTGCACCAGCCAGCCGGATGAAGATTTTTAAGACAAGCCTGATGAGGTGATGATAGAATGGACGGTACTACTTTATACACCGCATGGGATGAGAACCATCTTTCTGGATGCCCGCTTCCGCTTAAAATAAATATTCCACTCTGCGAGTAGAAAACAAACGCATTACGAAGAAAGGTTCTAACCCAGCCAACCTACTCGGAGTATGCTGTGTTAATGTTCTACTTGCAGGGCGCTTTAACAACAAGAAAAAAGAGAGCGTTCAAAAATGTGATCCACCTGCCTTCTCAGTCTCAGAGGACACGGTAAAATCAGCCGCTCCATTCAGTTTCTTTATTGCTGCATGTGTACGCTGGATCATCATGACTGCAGTACCAAAGACTCGAAGTATTGTACTACAGAAAGTTTAGTACCGTCGTTACGGATGGAGCGCATTTTTTCCCGTTTCTTCCCATCTGGCTCCTGTGAACTGGGCAAAGAGGCACCTTTTAACGTGGTGATTCTCTTTTTTTAGCAGCAGGGGGAGAATAATCCACCCGAGCGCAGCATCCCTCCAGTGACTGTTGCTGGTGTCTATCTTATGTTTATTTTTGGGATGTGAGCCCTCTGGAAACAGGGAGCCATCTTATTTTTTTATTTAATATTGCTCTATGTAGACCGCTTGGACCCTTTTGTGTCCAAAACCTTTGGACACTTTTGTGTTCAAAACTTGTGTGTTTTCAACTTTTGTTGAAAAGTGGTATATAAATATTTGTTCTTGTATGACCTGCAGAAACTCAGTGCTAACATGGAGATGCAATGATGGGAAGTATTTTAAAAGTAAAGTGTGCCATTGAATCAGTGTTGACTCCACAGAGCCCTGAGGTTGTCTTTGGTAGAATACAGGAGGTGTTTACCATTGCCATCTCCTGTGCAGTATGAGATGATGCCTTGCAGCATCTTCCTATATCGCTGATGCCCAATATAGATGGGAAACACACCAGCAGGGATTCAAACCGGCAACCTCTGGCTTGCTAGTCAAATAATTTCCCTGCTGCACCATTAGGTGGAGTTTTACCCATTGAGGATTTATGTCTGTTATGCAACTTTTAAAACCACTGCTGTACCTCCAAGGGGAAGGAAAGGGCTGGCAACTCTAGTCATGACCTGTGGTGTAGTGCATTCGACTTCAGCTCATGGACAACACATGAATTGCACCCAACTAAGGTGGGTTTCATCAGTAATACCATCACTATATTGTTTTGCTCAGTTATGGTTTGTTTGTCTAAGACAGGCATCCCCAAACTGCGGCCCTCCAGATGTTGCTGAACTACAACTTCCAGCATACCCAGCCACAAAAAAATTGTGTCTAGGGATGCTGGGAGTTGTAGTTCAGCAACATCTGGAGGGCCACAGTTTGGGGATGCCTGGTCTAAGATAAGCAGATGGGGGAGGGACAAGGATTAAATCAGTGTGAGAAAGGTGACCAGATGCAAAACATCAGAGAGCTTCTTTACTTTTAATGGCTGTGGAGGCGGAGGAGAAATTCTACCAGGTGTAGTTTTTCTTTTTTCCCCCCACCTCCATCTGAAAAACTGTGCTTGCCAAAATTTCCTCTGCTCTTCAAGACCTCCGTCTGACTCTGCATCAGGTCATCCTACACAACAGTTCAACAATTATTGGATTTGGAAAGAGCAGGTTTGCAATGGCATCCAGGAACCGAATGGCAGAAATGAGGGATGTGTAAATTTCCCTTCACACACATTTTAACAATCCTTGGATTCCTGGGGGATTTCCAGTGGCAGTCAGGAACGCAACTATGTTTGCAGTGGTATTTACTAGTCTATATATAAAATCATTGGGGTCTTTCTGACCCAATAACTGGCTGCACATATACAACTGTTAAAAGTACTTCAACAACAGATAGAAATCTAACATTTTAATAGGCTAAAAAGAGTCCTGCAGCACTCCTCTGGTGTTCTGCCTGAGGAATGTAAGGATTGCCCACATTGGGTTGGAACTGGTGATATATTGAAATACATAGGGTTTGACCTTAATTTGTTGTGGTCCTGGGCAGGCCTTGACAAATCCCAAGCACCAGAAAGCCATGGCACCTAAAAATAATTATTTAAGGAAATATTTATTTGTGCCAGACAGCCATGTTTCTCTTCTGTTTCTTCTAAAAGGATATAAAGAGAAGCCCATTTATTTATTTATTTATTTTTACATTTTCTATCCCGCCCTTCCTCCAAGGAGCCCAGAGCGGTGTAATACATATTTAGGTTTCTCCTCACAACAACCCTGTGAAGTAGGTTAGGCTGAGAGAGAGGTGACTGGCCCAGAGTCACCCAGCAAGTGTCATGGCTGAATGGGGATTTGAACTCAGGTCTCCCCGGTCCTAGTCCAGCACTCTAACCACTAAACCATGCTGGCTACCTTCCCCCTCCACAATGTCCACCACCATCTAGTAATTTTGTAAAGTGTCCATTGTCTGACTTCTAAATTTTTGGACTGGCTCCTAGATCTAAATAAAATTTGTCAAGGCCTGGTCCTGGGAATGAGAAGAGGCAGAGAGAAACCTCCAGGATTAAATCCAGCTACCCCAGATGTGGAATTTGCTGTATGTTACCTGTTTGGGAGCTCTCAGGAGCACCCCTATACCTGGTTTGGGGCTACAGGCTTGCCAGTCTGTGAAGACAATGCTGAGCTAGATAGACCAATGGTCTGACTCAGTATATGGCTGATCATAGGATCCTATGATCCTAGTTCCCACATTTTGCTGTTCAGATCCAATGGGACCATGAAATTTCTAATAGGTTTGCATGCGCTAACATGGGGATGTTACTTGGGAAATGGTGGCTCTCAGGTCAAGTTTAATTGGGACTGCAGGAGAACCTCCCTGCACTTGCCCCCTTGATTGCTTTCTGTGGGGAAAGCCAGAGTAGATGTGAGTTAATCAAGCACTATTCTTTTCAAAAATTAGCCAAGTATTCTCCCACATCTGAGCAGGTCAAGTTATAATCTCATCAGTAAGGAGTGATAAGAGGTAACAGGTCATTTTATCTGCTAACAAATGTGTTAAAGGCTGGCTTAGGGCATGGGAAGCAAGCTTGTTAGCATTCCTAGTCACTCCCAAGGTATTCTAAAAGACAAGAGATAAGACATGATGCACCCATTACATTTCACTCTGCACAGGTCTTTCAGAGACCTGTACCTGAAAGGAAGTACCCTCAGCTAACTGGAATAGAACAAAGATGTGTCCTGTGCTTTGTCCCTTTTGTCCACCTTTTCAGAAAGGTGTGATCAGCATAATACCCCTGGGCAAGATTTTGACTATTAGTAGTTGAGAAACAATCCCTCAGTGTGCGTCTTCCTTGGATTCACCAGCTGCCTGTTGTAATATTTTGGCATTGGAACCTCCATCTTGCCTTGCCTAGACCTTTGATCCTGTCCTGCTTGTCACCTCCAGACCAGCCCTTTTCCCTAGCCCTGTCTGCGCAGCGCTCTTGGCTGCGAGATTCTGGTTTCCCGAGATCAGATCTCCTTTGGATTTTGCTTGCTTCCCAGACCCCTGCCTGGTCCCTGGGTTCCCACTCCTGCCTTTTGCCTTCTTGTGTGTCCTGGAGGAGAGAGGTCACTCAGTATCGACCGAGCTACAAGGGTCCAAACACCCCACCAGACAGACTTAGGTAGTATCTAACCTCTGCTCTCAAGCCTCTCTCCCCCCTCCTTTCTTGCTTCTTCTAAAATTCAAAGCTGTTCTCTCCAAAGACCATTTCTCTGGTCAGCCTTGAGTGAACTTAATTCAGAACTCAAGCCAAACTGCCTCTTAATGAGCCGTAACAGCCTTATTGATTTGTTAGTCTTGTTAAGTTTTGCTAGTTAATGTTGTGTTGCCTCTAAACCATTATTTCTTTTCCTGCACCCCTAAACCCTCAAATAAACCTCATTCATTCATTCAAACATATTTCTATACCGCCCAAAACATGCGTCTCTGGGCGGTTTACAATTAAAATCATTAACATTAAAATCATTTAAAACCCAACATTAAAAATATTAAAACTATAAATCTAATTAAAAGCCTGGGTGAATAAATGTGTCTTGAGCGCCTTTTTAAAAGTTGCAAGAAATGGGGAGGCTCTTATTTCAATAAGGAGCGTATTCCAAAGTCCAGGGGCAGCAATGGAGAAGGCTCATTCCCAAGTAGCTGCCAGACAAGTTGGCAGCACCCGCAGATGAACCTCTCCAGACAGGGGCGTAGCAAGGTTGGAATGGGCCCAGAGACAAGATTTTAAAATGGGCCCCCCGCTGATATACACACACAAACACGCTTCACATTATATAGTGCACTCACACTCACATCTCCATTATTAATACGGTGAATACTTAGTTCACATTGAATTTAGTTACTTTTACTCTCTCTCTGCTCCTGCCGATCTCCAAGAGACGCAACATAATTCATAGGGGGTGCAACACGGGTAGCTGGGGAGTCATGTGATGTGCCTCTGTGGGGCCCCTCGAGGCAGTGGGGCCCCAAGACGACTGCCTCCCCTTGCCTAATGGTAGTTACACCCCTGTCTCCAGATGATCTTAACAGGCGATGGGGCTCATGGTGAAGAAGATGCTCTCTGAAATACCCAGGGCCTAAGCTGTTTAGGGCTGTATAGGTAATAACCAGCACCTTGTATTTTGCCCGGAAACGTATTGGCAACCAGTGTAGTTCTTTCAACGCAGGAGTTTGAAGTTTTGAACTTCAAACCCTCTATCAGTTCTTTGCAAGACTGAAGTTTTGAACAAATTTATTCTGAGGTGGAGTGCTCCATTCCAGCTCGCTAGTTCCCCGCTCAAGCCATAGCCGATTCCCCAGGAGCAGTCTCTTCACAGATTGGAGTGTGGGATATAGTAGGCTAGAGCAAGGAAGCTTGGACAAGAGTTGGGATTCTTAGGTTTGGTTGGCATTGCAGTTGCAAGTGAAGCGTAGCATGTATATTGCAACAGATTCTGCATGATGAAGCATAAATACATTCCTTACTGCTACTGGAAATTCCCCTCCCCCATCCAAGGACTGCTAATGGGGAACTTATGTCCTATGTTCAGAATTGTTTTGTTGTTTTACTTTGTGAGCCACCCAATTTGCTACAGGGCAGCCAACAAATAAAGTTGTTGTTATTCGGAACTGTGTGTCCCTAGCTACCACGGCCAAAGAAGCCTCCCCCACTTTTAGGTGATTTCAAGGGAGGAATTCCCACAATCCAGTATTTGGTCCTTATTTCTGTCTCTGCTTTGACCTTGCTTTGTACTGCAGTGCTTGCCACTGTGATGCAGGAGCAAACCATGTCCCAGGTTTTCTGGGAGAGAAATAAACATGTCTGGTTTTCAGGTCTTTGAAAAAGTAGAATATGTTCAGCTCTGTCTGTATCTTAGATGTTTCTGTTGTTTTGACATAGCAGGGGCCGGGTCCCTGGCTAGCACAGAGTGAGACCCAAACTGTGCTTCTGCTCCTTCTGTGCCTCAAGGCCTGGCATAGCATTAGATATGTTGGCAAACACAATAGGGAGGAGAGAAAGGACAAAAAATGGACCCAAAGCCAAGTGTTTATATCTCCATCAGTTAAGCCAAGCCAGGGAAGGAAGCTATAAATAGAGTTTGCAAGCTAGCTAGTCAGATGTTACTGTTTGGCAGTCTTCAGGCAGAGAACTATGTGCTTTTGCTGTCAAAGGAACATTAGACCCCACAGCACTTCGGTGTTTCTCCAGCCTGATAAGTTTATACATCAGATATGCATACATTCCAGGAATTCAAGGTATGTATCAGTGGGAAGGGATTCAAACTCTTGGATCTTGGTGAACATCAGGAAACCCCTAAATCCTTGCATTCATTTGCACTTTTTGAGTTGTGTTGGTAGCACTGACAGCAGCCCTAAAGCTGTAGTGTGTAAATCATTGCTTTGTACCATTAGTGTGAGTAGCATTGGTCCTGCCATCCTGATACTGCTCTGCCTAGCCTGACCCCACCAGAAGTGTAGATGGCTGATGAGGAGGCAGTGCACCAGGAGCAAGGTGTGACTCTCTAATCACGTGGCCCTTCAGAACAGACATGGATTGGGGAATGAGGGTGGCAAAGCAAAAGTGGGGCCCAGAGGCAGCAGCAACCAAAGAAGCCTCTCCCTCGCTGGAGGAACAACGCTGAGGCAAGCCATGAGAGGAGAGCTGGTCTTGTGGTAGCAAGCATGACTTGTCCCCTTAGGTAAGCAGGGTCTGCCCTGGTTGCACATGAATGGGAGACTTGGTGTGTGAGCACTGCAAGATATTCCCCTCAGGGGATGAAACCACTCTGGGAAGAGCAGAAGGTTCCAAGTTCCCTCCCTGGCTTCTCCAAGACAGGACTGAGAGAGACTCCTGCCTGCAACCTTGGAGAAGCCGCTGCCAGTCTGTGTTTAGACAATACTGAGCTAGATAGACCAGTGGTCTGACTCCGTGTATGGCAGCTTTCTATGTTCCACCCACTTCTGCACACAGCAGCCATCTCTGGTGGCAGTGGTGCTCACAGAAGTGGTACCCACAATCATTGTACCTGCCAAACTGGTACCCACAACTAGGGATGTGCATGAACAGGTTTGGTGCTCCTTTTCTGGAGTGCTGAACCTGTTCAAACACCAGCATTTGAGCCGGTGGGGGGAGCACTCCTTACAGGTAAGACACTCCTTACTTGTTCCCCCCTCCCCGGCACTTTCCCCCCCACCGGCTCTCAATTTTGAAAGACGTACAAGGCTGCAATGTTCCTTCCTGCAGCCCTGATCAGAGTAGTCCGCATACCACGCACATGGCCGGCATGCCGGCACTCATCGGGGCTGCAGGAAGGAACAGCTCTGCATGTCTCTAAATACTGGCGAGGAGAAAATGGCATGGAGGGGCAGAACAGGTAAGGAGTGCCCTTACCTGTTTGCTTAAAGGCACACACACCCCGCGCTGCCCCACAAAGTACGTGAACTGTTTGTGCACATCTCTCCCCACAGTGGTGGTACTCATAGGAACATAGGAAACTGCCATATACTGAGTCAGACCATTGGTCTATCTAGCTCAGTATTGTCTTCACAGACTGGCAGTGGCTTCTCCAAGGTTGCAGGCAGGAATCTCTCTCTGTATGCTTTGGTAGTTTGTTGGTTCAATAAAAAAATCTTGTCCTATTTTTTTAAAAAAAAAATAAAATCTTGTCCTATCTTGGAGAAGCCAGGGAGGGAACTTGAAACCTTCTGCTCTTCCCAGAGCAGCTTCATCCCCTGAGGGGAATATCTTGCAGTGCTCACACATCAAGTCTCCCATTCATATGCAACCAGGGCAGACTCTGCTTAGCTATGGGGACAAGTCATGCTTGCTACCACAAGACCTGCTCTCCTCTCCACTCGCAAAAGTGGATTTTGCAACAGCAACAAAAAGTTGGACACTTACCCATTAAAGGCAGAAGAGGGCCATTGGCTCATATAATTGGAGTATATCTGCATGGGAACTCCCTGTGCTCCTAGTTCAGCATTTCAGTACTTGAACAGGGAGTGCAAGAAATTGCCCATTGCAGACTGTTCCCCTCTGCTTGCCCTTTCCACATCTCTCACATGCAGTAGAGGTGGGGTTGCCAAGTCTTTGGCGCCTCAAGGCCAAACTCGATGTCCTGCTCTTCCTCCAAGGTGTTCAGGGCCGATCTCTCTCTCCCTCTTACTCTACCCGCACAACCACCCTGTGAGGCAGATTAGGCTGAGAGAGAATGGCTGGCCCACAGTCAGTAGAGCACCATGCAGGGCAAGGATTTGAACTCAGGCCTTGTGCATCTAAGTTCAACGCTCTGCCTTTTTTAGCATATCTGGCTCTCAACGTTTTTCCATAGACTTGTGAAAAGGAAGTGAATATCCTAGCACTTTCAAGTCAAACCCTGGCAGCCCTAACTTACAGATGGGCTGTGGACATGCATGATCTGATAGAGTGTGTGATCCACAGAAAGACTGCCCACGCCTTTAGTCCACCAAGGCTTTGTTGCTTAGGCAGGGCTGTGCTTTAATATGGAAAACTCAAGGTGTCAGGATTCTGCTAAGTTAGAAATCATGCACTTTGAGCAGACATGTTGTTCCCTGATTAGATGCTTAGGGACTGGATGTGACAATGAAAGACAATCAAAATTAGAAGACTCAGAGCTTGCTTTTGAAAGACAATTCTGGGTCCTGACCCAAACTGGAACTAGATGCGTTACTGCTCTGTGGCAAAGCACATACATGGGGGGAGATGGCAGCTGTATTCTGTCCAGTAGAGTAAAAGAAGTGTCTACAAAGGTGCTAGATGGGAAATGTCTTTCTTTAACAGGACATTGCCATGCAAATATGCAATCAAGCCATGTATGTGTTTTGGGGCTGAGCCTCAGCATTGAGAAGAGCTTGTGGGGCTCAGCCCTGGTTCAAATTAAGCCTTACACGTGGCTGATTCTGGACACATTTTTGGCCGAGCAAAACTGAGGCCCTAACAGTGGTTTCACAGCATTCCTCTATTTCATATGTAACTCAATAACTTTTGGGAAATTACAAGTGATAAGTTCCAGAATCTACAGGAATATTCCTGGCACCAGCTGCTAAAGCTGTATACATTTGCATGACAATCAGAAAAACCAGAACCACCTGCTCTTATTTATAGCCTGCACTGGCTCATTACATAATTCAGAGGATCCCAGAATGGGGTGCCTGATTCCTAGGGGATGTGGGAAGCCCAAAGGGACAAGGAGCGAGAATGTTTAGAATAAAACTGCAGCTGCTTAGTATGACTGCAGCACCATAAATCTGCCTAGAGTTCGTATATTCTATCTGGAGGCAGAATCCAAGTGGCTTGAATAGCTGTTGCTTCTGTTGTGATACTGTAGAGCTGGGGGGAAGCTGCACCTGCCAAAATTCTCTCTGTCATCTGTGAAAGGCACCGAACAAGAAGTATCCCAAAGGAACATAAGAAAAGTCTTGCAGTATCAGAGCAATAGTCTATTTAGTCCAGCAACCTTTCTCCTCCTGTGGCCAGCCAACAAGCAACTGGAATTCAGAGCTGCAGTACCTGTGGAAATGGAATTTCCATCTACTTTCATGGTGTATAGTCAGTTATAGACCTCTGCCCCTCCCTGGATTTGTCTAATCCCCTTAAAAAGGCCAGTGGCCATCACCAAAATCTCATGGAGGCAAATTCCATCATACGATGAGGGAGGAAGCTTTACTAAGTTGTTTTCATCAGTCTGAGCTGAAATAAAAGACTGCAATAAACTGAACTGAACTGTATTACGTGAAGAAACTCTTTTGACAGCCCTGAATGTCCTTCCCTTCACTTTCTTGGAGTCCTTGTGAAAGAGGAAGAAGTGTGTCTGTGCCTCTGTTCTCCTTGCTATTCAACAACAACCTGTTTTTATTTTAGTTGCAGCTGTCCTGATTTCTAAGGGCCAGGTTTCCATCCTCAATGACCCAGGTCAAGTTCCTGATATGTAAGACTCTCAAGACACTTTGCAGCCTTTTAGACTAGCTGGGGCAGGGCAAGAACTGAAACCAAGCCATTTCTCTCCCTCTCTGCATATGCCCCATTGAAGTTCGTTATCATCTGACCATCTTTCCCCTCTTTATTTCTACAGCAGTCCCTGTGGGAAAGAAAGAGGGTGTTTTGTGGTTGGACAGAGAACTGAAAGTAGCATGCCCCAGTTCTTAGACTAAGTGAGCCCCAGGGCAGGGGCAGCCCTGCCAGTCTCAGAGAAAGCATGAGGGATGGTTTCTCCTCTGAAGGCAAAGAGGGGTCCAGGGAAGCTGGTGCCAGCTGGGCTGGCTGGATGACAAATTCCATTCCCAGTAATTGGCTGCTTCTGGTGGGGTCTACAATTCCAATATATATTTCCAGAGAGATTTTTGAAGAGTGCTTGGAGGTGGCATGTAATTAAAAAAACAACACCACCGTTTGAGGAGCAGATGCTTGTAGATTAAAACTTGATCGGCCATGTTTATTCCATTGACCTTGTTAGTACCTGTATTGACTCTTAGCGTTTTGACAACAGCAGGCGCCGGGACTTGAATCTGTGTGTTCCATTGCGTCACTTTGTATGTATGGGCAAATACAAGAAACCTATTGCTCGGTGGTGCCTGCCGCAAGAACACTCTGCGCACGTTCAGAGGCACTCGGTTCTTCCTGATTCATGCAGGCGCTGGGCCTTCGAGGCAGAGTGGGCTCCGAGTGCTGATGAATGAGTCTTCCTGCTGCTGCGGGGTTAACTGGATAAGTCTGAAAAGGGGCGCAACGTCCCAGAGAGGAGGGGTAGGGGCACGGCAGAGACTACAGCTGTAGGAACAGAGGAAAGGCGTGTGTTGTGTGTCTATCCGGAGGAGGTGATGCTCGAGATAGGGGGGGGCGTGTCTTGGAGGCTGTGCGAATGCGCTGAAGAAAGATTGGGGGTGGGTGGGGACCGGGAGACTTTCCCACCACCACGCCGGGGAAAGCAAACAGCAGCCGGCGAAGCGCTGCTGTTGATCTCCCCCTGGCTGGCATCCCCCCAGCCTTCCTCGGCGGAGGGAGCATTATGCAATCACACCCCCTCCCCTCCTTCCCGGCTTTGATGGGATGGAAAACAAGGAGCGAAGGAGACATAACATTTCTCTCCTCCTCCCCGCCCTCGTTCCCCCGCAGAAGTAGCCGCCGCCGCCGCCGCCGCAGCAGCAGGTCCTCCCGTCCCGGTTGCCTTGGGGGAAGAAAGGGGGAGGGCTCCTCTCGTGTGCTCTTTGGGCACCTCCGTGAGCTCTGCTGTCCCACGGCAAGAGAGGTTGGTTTCAGCAGGAAAAGGAAGGCGATCGAGCAGGGACCGGGCGGGGAAGGGGGGCCGCCCCGCGTGGGTCTGGATCCCATTAGCGATCCGTGACATCCTCCCGCGGAGAGGCAACGCCAGGCCAGCAGGGCGATGGTGAGCAAGATTACGGGGCCGGGCGGCTTCTTCCCGCGTGGCGCACGGTAGCGCAGCAGCGGCTAGCGAGCTGCTGGACAGAGACGCCTGTAGGGGGCGGAGCGGGAGTCGGACCCCGCCGGGAACCTTCAGGGGTGGCCGGCGCGGCGTGGATTCCGCTCCACGGGACGAGTGAGGTCTGCAGTCGGGCTTGAATAGGACGGGCGGCAGAGCTAATTCGGGTGCACCGCTGGGCGTAACGCCCTCTAACCTCCTTGTCGGGGTTTTAAAGGATGGCTTCCTTCCCACCTCTAGATCCATAGAATAGATCTGGAACTTGGGATCGCGGAGGTCTCCTATTTAAGTCCAGCCCCCAGCTGCTCTCTGCAGCAAACGGCGACAGCATCTGACAGCTGTCCGTCCAGCCTCTTCTCCCGTGCGTGTTGATTTCTAAAGTGTTGGGGGTTATTATAGTCCACATTGGTGCTAGTTAAATTTGAAACCAGAAGTGATTCGGGATTAGTTAATAGAGAGTTTCCAGGCACGATCGTGTGAATATGGTGCGGGTGGGTGGGAGATCGTTTCCAACTTGTGTCTGGCTAGGAGCAGCCACCAGTCTCCCTTGCAAATATGGGCCTATGTCTTTAACAGCTGTATGGCAGGAAGATATTCTGCAGGTACAGCCTTTCTGGCAAGGAGATACGGTGATGGAGGAAGGTTCACTAGGGAAAACTCAGCCTGGCATGAAGATGTTAAAGGCGTAGAGACTGCTTTAGGGGGGAAACAAATGGTACAACGTGCTGCCAAAGGGGTTTCTTATTTTTTCTAAATACATATAAAAGCTAAAACCAAACAAAGAAAGGTAGGAATTCCAGATAGCTCAGCCCGCAGCCAGTGCTTCATCTGGAAGAGTGGCATTTAGTGCTATGAAGCAGGGCCACAGAGAGGCAGTCTTGGGGCCATTCTCCTGCACAGTAGTGCAGATCACCCCTAAGCATTGGAAGAGTTCCCCCCTCATTTTACTGAACTCCGCAATGCCAACTCTAATAACTCATATCTTCACTCTACAACACATATTTGTCTCTTCCGCAAGTATCTTTCTCCTCCCACCCAAAGATTTAAGGGATGAGTTGCTCCTCCACCTTTTCCTCTGCTTGCTCCTGCCTGCACCCTGCAAATGCTGTCAATAGATAACAATAGCAAGTTGGTCCCCCACCCACATAAGAAGGCAAAGTCTCAGCAGGTTTTTGTCGTCTCCGGGGTCTATTTAAGTGTACACTGGAATGGACAATTCCTAATGGAGTTCTTAACTGACCCAAACATGTCTTGACAAGGGCAGAATCCTACTAACATTCTTGGAGAAAAAATGGCCTCTCCCGACAGGTTCTCACAAACTTGCTCTTTAAAGGGCCACAAGAATTACTCTACGTTGGCTTTTTCCTCCTTTTTCTTTTAATGGACTCACACAATTACCTACAATTTTCATGCATTTATTATATTTATATCTCACATATACTTCCATCATGGAACTCAAGCCAGTGTACATAGGGTTCCCAGGCCGTCTCCCATCCAAGTAGCAACCCAACCTTTGACCTGCTTAACTTCAGCAAGGTGACAGTATCATGTACCCTGAGACTTGGAACCAAAGCATTTCCATAGCCAGGAAGGGCAATACTCTTCTGCTGGGCCATTTGGGGATGGTCCAGAAGGATAGATATGCGCAGCCATCCTGCCTGGTCTAATGCATTCCAGTGTCCAACTGGAAATACAAAACCAAAGGGTCTTGTGGCACCTTAAAGACTAATGCATTGATTGAAGCATTAATATATATTTTTATTTTTAGGAAATCAGATAAAATATTAAAAGCAGATAAATGCTTCTCTGTATTTCTTCTATACAGATGAGGCATTATCTGCATAACTGAAACACAAATTTAGTGAAGCGATAAGATTCTTGGCTGTTTTTGTTGCAAGAGACCAACATGGCTCAGCTACTCCTCAGCAATGCAGTGTATTCCTGTGAAGATGCTGATGGAAGAACCAGTGCATTCCAAGGATGATTTGGTATCATTCTTTTTAGCTGGCATAATCAGTCTGGAGGAGAGTGGAGATCGTCAAGGACAAGTTGCTGCTTTCAGCAGCAACACTACTGAAACTCAGAATCCCTTATAGTGAACTAGAGGCTCCTGGGATGCATGCACTGGTCAGATCATGCACGTCTGCACTGGTGCTGTTGAAAATAGTCTGCCCATGTGACTGCTGGAAGGGTTGCTTGCTGTAGCTAACGCAGCAGACATGAAGGTATTGCTATGTACCCTCATTCAGTAAGCTGCCTTGCACCCACTTTGGCCTCACCATGCTCAGCTTCCCTGTCATTTGGATGGGGCTTGCACAGGAGTATTTGTCTCCCATGTTACTCAGTGGGCAGGTGTGCTGTTTAGGTTTTTCCACTTCCAGCACTGAAATGTTTTGGGCTGGCCCTGAATGGACCACACCAGGACGGGGTGGGGAGAAGCAGCAAAAGGATCCCAAGAGGAGAAGTTCAGGCCAGAGGGCTCCATCCATCTTCTGCTTCACTCCCTCTCCATAGACACAATGCCACTGCCCTCCTCTCCATTTTCCTGCTTTTCCTTTTTGCCTGAAGCACAGCCTAGTGAGGCTCTAAATATGTGCATTCTCTTCCTCCCAGGTATCAGCCAGGCCAATAAAGGTATCAGCTAATTATACTAATCAGCAACCCTTGAGCGGCCTGCACAGGCTTCTGACACCCTTCCACAGACAGAGAGCTCTGCACAAACATTTGCACACAGGCAGCCCTCTGTCCTGGGTTGTTGGGGTGGGGTTATTTTTATTTTATTTTTTTGTTTTTGCTGCACCACATGTTGCTTCCCCAATCTTTGCATCCAACAGTCCTCATTTGCTTAGTACCCCCTGGAAGAGAGACAAACATCCCCTTGTGCCTTTCAGCTCCCCCCTGCAATCAATGAGGCATTTCAATCCTTTTGAGAGGCTCTGTTTACATTTCCAGTGGAACTGGCTTGGGGTGGGGGGGGGGAGCTTCCTGCCAGGCCTTACCCAAGAAGCAGACAGGGGAAGCATTGAGAGAAAAGCACATGATGGTGGTTGTATAGAGCCCCCATTGATTAGCCCTGACCTCTGCCCCCAGCAGCCAAGCAGTGGCCATCTTCTACTACTACTACTCCTGCTGGTGAACATCCCTGATGGCTTCCTGCTTGAGAACCACGATGAAGAGGAGGATGACAATGAGGACGACCTGCCACTGGCAACGTCCCAGCCCAGGGGGGGCATTCCTGCCCAGAATGTGCCTGGCTGCCCAGCCAACTGCATCTGCCCAGCAGAGGAGACCGTGGATTGTGGAGGCCTTGACCTGCATGTTTTCCCCAGCAACGTCTCCAGGGTCATCCAGCATCTCTCACTGCAGGTGATGGCAGCCTGAGGCTGGGGCAGCAGGCGATAGGCCTGGCCCTCTTGGGTGGGGAAGCCAGGGTGGAGACGCTGCAGCAAGGCCAAAGGCCTCCAGGCAAGAGGCCGCGGGAGGCTCCCTTGGCTGCCCATCTTATCCTGTGTTGCTGGCTTTCCTTCCACAGAATAACCAGCTGCAGGAGCTGCCGTACAACGAGCTGTCTCGGCTGACTGACCTGAGGACCCTGAATCTCCACAACAACCACATCACCTCTGTGGGTGAGCAGAACCGAGGGAGCAGGGGACTCCCCTGGCATTCCAGGCAGAGGTGCTCTTCCCCCTGGATTCCTGGGCTGACGTCCAGCGCCGCCACGCCCCCCCCGGGGACCCCCAAATCCTCTTTAGTCTGTCCCTGGTGGTGTCTTCACATTAAAAATGTGTTTTAAAAACTGTAAGTGTGGGTGCGGGGGGCCTCCAAAACCCTTTAAGTCCAGGCTCCAAAATTACCTAGGTGCAACTCTGATTCCAGGGGATTCCTCCAAGGGTTATCACCAAGGGTTATCAATTGGTCCAGGATACCTTCACCTTTTTATACATAGATGGAAGGGAACACTTGGGGTGGAGCGGTTGGGGGTGGGATCCAAGGCAAAAGACAAGATTAACACACACACACACACACACACACACACACACACACTGCAGTTCAGTGATCTCTCCCAGGCAATGCTGCAGAGGCCGGAGTGGCAGCACACGGGCACTTTCAGACAATGTCACCAAGCCCAGCAGTGGCTACAGGCAGTGCTCCCTGTAACAGGGGTCCCAGATGGGGTTGACTGCAACTCCCAGCATCCCCAGCTGCAGTGGCCTTTGACTGGGGATGATAGGAGTTGTAGTCAACAACATCTGGGGATCCCTCTTAGAGGGAGCACTGCTGGGAGGATTCCTAGCTCAAATCGAGGGGGAATGAAGATATTTGCCCCAGTGGGTGAGGAGGAGCCAATGAACAGCATGCCCCAGTGGGTGAGAAGGGCAGGGGCAGTAGGGAGGGTTGTGGAGTGGTGCTTGCTGCCTCCTACACCTAAGGTGACTGCCTCGCCCTGCCTCATGGAAGGGCCACCCTTGGGACCAACCAGAATCTAACCTTCAGCCGTCCTGCCTTCTGAACATGGGCATTCAAAGGGGGTTCAGGAAGGGGCTGTTGCCCCCCCCCCCGGAGCCAGTTCCCATTGAATTCAGTGGGGCATATTCCCCAGGAGTGGGGTGTTGGATTGCTGGCTTTGCCCCCACACCCCGGAAAAGGTCCTCTGGATGCCCTTGCTTCTAAATAAAGAGGTTGGGATCCTCCGGCTTTAGTCTTTAGGCTGCCATTGCAATTTTGCTGGCAGAAGTGTGCTGCAAGCGAAGGGGCTGTTCATTCGCAACCCTGCTGCAGCCCAGAGGTGGTTGCATCTGCCTGTAAAAGACTGCAGACTAAAATTTGCCGCTGCTTGGTCATGAGACCTAGTGGGGAGAGGAAAAGAGTCGCGTCTTGCACTTTGCAGAAAGAGGGATGCTCATATGGGGCAAGCATGGTAGGTCAGCACAGCAGCTTAGCAAGAATCCCAAATCCATGCCTTTTTCTAGTGTGTCCCATTTTAAAGGTCTCCCAGATGAAGCCTTCGAATCCCTGCAGTTGCTTCAGTACATCTACCTGGCCAACAATAAGGTGAGTGCGTTTTGAGTTGGGGAAAGGAAGGAGGGCTGGCTTCTGACTGATATTCGCAGGCTTTGCAATGCAAACTGCTGATTTGCACAATATACCACTGCAGGATGTCAGGGATAGGATTCCGGAGGGGATGTTCTATCCACAATCACTGCTCCCTCCCCTTCACTTGTACAGACAGTGGGAGCTCATGCTTCAGGCAAGTTAGCTGGTTACCTCTTGGCGTCATGTAGTCACCCCGTTTATATCCACAATCCATAGGCTAAAAGCAGGGCAGCACATCTTCAGCCCACCAGCTCTTTTAGAACGGCAAGTACCATAATCCCTGAGCCATTTTTGGAAGGGCGGGATATAGATCAAGTATAAATAAAGAAATAATCCACAGCCTCAGTGGTCAGTAGTCAGGTATGATGGGAGCTGTAGGCCAACATCTGCCTGAGAGCCAGATGTTGTGCAGCCTTGGGTTTAAGAGGTAGATTTCTCCACCATTCCAATCCATCCTTAAAGGTGAAGTAAGGACTGCAATTCACATGAGTTATTTGTGGTACAGAACTAGGGGCTGTGTGCCACACTCATGTAATCAGCAGAGTAAAAACGATGTCTTTTAGGGTCTACACGCTAAGAGGTACAGGGGTATAACCAGAAGACAGGTGTCTTCTTCCCCAGAATAACTCCAGGCTCTCAGTGAGAAGCCAGCCATGTCCCCACAGCTGTGAGACTTACCCCTGACAAAATTAATGTGGTTCAGCAGTTTCCTGACACATTGTAGGTATTATGTAATTTACTGTATTCGGAAGATGTCATCACCAGTTGCTGCTTCTGCTGTAAATGGCTACTTGCTTTTTTTACATACATTTAAGTTTGACATGGAGTTGTTACGGACAAGTGTCGCCTTCTATATTTCCTGACTGTTTGGCCTCACTACTACTGTTGTTGTTCTATACCAGGCCTGCTCAACTTAGGCCCCCCAGCTGTTTTTGAACTACAACTCCCACAATTCCCAGCCACAGTGGCCAATAGCCAGGGATTATGGGAATTGTAGGCCAACATCTGCAGGAGGGCCGAAGTTGAACAGCCCTGTTCTATACCCATGTATAGGATACATGGTACCTATACCTGATGAAGTAAACTGTAGTCCACAAAAGCTTATGTTACATGGCTGCTCCAACAGACCAAATGTATGGATTTAGATATGGCTAACCCTGCAAAGGATGCAGCCGTCCATTGCATGGGGGTGGGCCAAGTTGCGTGGTCTGCTTTTCTTTTTGCTAAAATGCCTGTGGTCACCAATGGGTGTTAAATTTACAAAGCAAAAGGGCATGCTTAGGCCCTCAATGGTTAAGTGATGCGGAGATGCTTGGGATGCTTAGCTAGTTGTCCATCAGTGCACTGGGGTCTAGTTATCCCAATAAGCTTTCAAAGGGTGCTCTTACCTTTGGTGGACATGTAGATGAAATGCCCCAAAATATCTCTAGGGGGAGCCATGCTGTTGCCAGCAAGAAGGTTGGATGCTTGCGAGCTAGTATTCTGCTCACACCAGTGCACACTGAGCCCTAGGTGTGGCCTCCAATCTCAGTCAAGCCATAGAATGGAGACGATACCCCCACCCCCAGCAAATGTTATGTTCAACATTCATACAGTGTGTATACACTGTAAGCAGGTACAGTTGTTCATACGTTGTGCTGAACGCAGGCACAGCAGTACACTTCTTATCTGTAGCCTGTATTTCAGGGGGCCTGTGCCAATTTTTAAAATGAGTGCAGGTACTCACTCACAAAAACATGTATGTGTGCACAGTCTTCTAAATGCAGGTGCACTGTAACAGGGCACATGAATCCAGAGCCCCAATATGTTTTAAATCCTGTTTCTGACAACAATGCAAAAAGAAGAAGAAGAAGAAGAAAGGAAAAATAAATACAGATAACGTAAATAATTGTTTACATCATGAAGTCTCTTTTCAATAGATTGTGCTATGGAGAGTTTTAATTGTGTTACTATGGTTTGTTATGCTCTTTTGCCTGCAAGTAGTTAGCTATCTTGGAGGTCATATTACTGAAAGCTGATACACAAATAAAGTAATTAATAATTTTACCCATCACTTCTATAGCTTTAACACAAGCCTTCCTAGAGTTGTTACTCCTGCCAAATGTGTTATTGTGGAATCCAAATATTAACAACCCCTCTACATCAAGGATGGAACTCATATCTGCTTCCAAAATTTAGCAATCAAAAGCTTCAGCTTTGACCTCTGGGCCAGTGGCCCCTCCTACAGTTAAGATTATTAACTCGTCTAACACTCAGAATCATCCACTGATGCAGGAAACAATGTCTTGGAAAAATGGTCCAGGCAGGGGGGAGTGTGAACCCCCCTCCATGTGCCAAAATTTAAATCCAGATTAGGGCTTCTACAGCTGCTTTTTTGTGAGTGGGGCAGGGGAGACACACACACACACACACACACACACTCTGCCTATCTCTTCAAGACAGATTTATCAAATTGTGTGATTTTATTTTATTTATTTATTTATTTATTTATTTTTACATTTTTATACCGCCTTTCGTTAAAAGAAAACCCCAAGGCGGTTTACAAAAATTAAAAACATACAGTAAAAAGCAGTAAAAACATCAAGCTAAAAACAGGCATAAAAACAAGACAACAGATAAAAACACACAAGAACAGCAGTAAAAGACGATTATGTAAAAGCCTGGGTAAAAAGCCAAGTCTTTAAAAACTTTCTAAAAGCTGTGATGGAGTCTGAGGAACGAATGGCCACCGGGAGAGCATTCCAGAGTCTAGGGGCAGCAACAGAGAAGGCCCTGTCCCGAGTGCACAACAGCCGGGCCTCCCTCATTGTCGGCACCTGGAGCAGGGCCCCCCCCAGATGTCCTAGTCAAGCGGGCAGCAACCCTTGGGAGCAGGCGGTCCCTCAAAATACCCCGGGCCCAAACCGTTTAGGGCTTTAAAGGTCAAAACCAGCACCTTGAATTGGACCCGGAAACAAACCGGCAGCCAGTGCAGCTCTTTCAAAATGGGGGTGATATGTTCCCAACGGGCAGCTCCGGATAAAACCCTCACTGCCGCGTTTTGCACTAGCTGTAGTTTCCAGATATTCTTCAAGGGCAGCCCCACGTAGAGCGTGTTACAGTAATCCAGCCGCGACGTGACTAAGGCGTGGGTAACCGTGGCCAGATCTGCCTTCTCGAGAAAGGGACGCAACTGGCGCACCAGCTGAAGCCGTGCAAAGGCACCCCTGGGCACCGCCTCCACCTGAGTCTCCAAAAGCAGAGCCGGGTCCAGTAGTACCCCCAAGCTGCGTACTTGCTCCTTCAAGGGGAGTGCAACCCCATCCAGAACTGGTAAAATCTCCTCATCCCGATTGGCTCTCCTACTGACCAACAGTACCTCCGTCTTATCCGGATTCAATTTCAGTTTGTTAGCCCACATCCAACCCATCACGGCCTCCAGCCCCCGATTCAGGACATCCACCGCCTCCCTAGGATCAGATGACAAGGAGAGATAGAGCTGAGTGTCATCCGCATATTGCTGACAACTCAGTCCAAATCCCCGGATGACCTCTCCCAGCGGCTTCATGTAGATGTTAAACAGCATGGGGGACAAGACCGATCCCTGTGGGACCCCACAGGCCAACGGCCACGGGGCTGAGCAGTAGTCCCCCAGCACCACCTTCTGGACCCTCTCCTCAAGAAAGGACCAGAACCACTGCAACGCAGTGCCTCCGATTCCCATACTCAAGAGGCGGCCCAGAAGGATACCATGGTCGATGGTATCGAACGCCGCCGAGAGGTCCAGCAGAACCAACAGGGACGCACTCCCCCTGTCTAGTTCCCGCCGTAGGTCATCCACTAGAGCGACCAAGGCAGTCTCAGTCCCATACCCGGGGCGGAAGCCAGATTGAAAAGGGTCCAGATAATCCATATCATCCAAGACCCTCTGCAGCCGGGACGGCACCACACGCTCCATCACCTTGCCCAAGAAGGGAAGGTTTGACACAGGTCTATAATTGTCCAGGTTGGAGGGATCAAGGGAGGGCTTTTTAAATAGAGGTCTTACCACTGCCTCCTTAAGGCACGATGGCATCCTGCCCTCCCTTAACGAAGCATTAACGATCACCTCCAGCCATCTGCCTGTCCCCTCCCTGGCAGCTTTTATTAGCCATGAAGGGCAAGGGTCAAGAGCGCACGAAGTCGCCCGCACACTGCCCAGGATCTTGTCCACATCCTCAGGCCGCACCAACTGAAAAGAATCCAACACAACGGGACCAGATGGTACCAGAGGCACGTCTGCCGGAACTGCCAAAACTCTGGAGTCCAGGTCAGCACAAATGCAAGCGACTTTATCTGCAAAGCAACAGGCAAACCGATCACAAAGAGCCGTAGATGACTCCTCCCCCATTGTCCGGGGGGATGTGTGGAGCAATGTTTTCACCACACGAAACAGCTCTGTTTGCCTGCACTGAACAGACGCAATGGAGGCGGAGAAAAAACGTTTCTTCGCCGCCCCCACCGCCACGGCATAGTCCCTAAAATGGGCTCTAGCCCGTGTTCGATCGGATTCGTGACGACTCTTCCTCCAGCGTCGCTCCAGCCGTCGTCCGAGTTGCTTCATCGCCCTAAACTCCGAGGAAAACCAAGGAGCCGGGCTCCACCAAGCCGGAGAGGGCGCTTGGGGGCAACCGTGTCAACAGCCCGGGCCATCTCTCCATTCCAGAGATCAACCAAGGCCTCGACAGGGTCACCAGCTCTGGACACTGGAAACTCCCCGAGGGCCGTCTGAAATCCAAGCGGATCCATAAGCCTCCGGGGGCGGACCATCTTAATCGGCCCACCACCCCTGCAGAGGGCAGACGGAGCAGTCAAACTAAACCCCACCAGGTGATGATCTGTCCATGGCAAGGGAATGGTCTCAAATTCCCCCACCTCCAGATCATTTATTTCCCGGTCGGCAAAAACCAGATCCAGAGTGTGTCCCGCCACGTGGGTAGGGCCCGATACCAATTGAGACAGGCCCATGGTTGCCATGGAGGCCATGAAATCCTGAGCCGCACCCACTAGGGGGGCCTCGGCGTGGACATTGAAATCCCCCAAAACAATAAGCCTGGGGGAACCCAAAGCCACCTCCGAGACCACCCCTGCCAGCTCAGGTAGGGAGACTGAAGTGCAGCGGGGTGGTCGGTACACCAACAGAATCCCCAGCCTATCTCGGAGGCCCACCCTCAAGGACAAACACTCGAAATTCTGAGATTGCCTGACCGGGCACCTGACCCTAAGTCATTGAGGCCTGAGCATCTCTGCATCTATCCAGAGATACAACTAGCAAAATCCTCATCATTGTGGGGGCAGGGGTGGGAGGGTGGAATGGGTGTGAAGGCAAGGGCCCCGGAGAGGGGGATATTGCCTGATGCAATAGATTGTAGACTCTTCACCCTTCCTCACAGAATCCAACCCTGTTAGTGGAGTTCAGATCACCTGGTGTCAGAGGTAGGGAGCAAGTGTGCTGCTGTTACTGAAACAATGGCTGACATGTTGCACAATACAACACCATCAATTCTGAATTGCCCCCACTGCTGAGAGTGTCTCTAGCAGTGCCCATGGAGCTGCACAACAGGATTTGTCTGCTACCACTTAAAATTGTGCAATCTCACTTCCGTGGTGCTACAGCCACTGGAAATAATGGCTGTTGTGCCAAAGTGCAATTGTACAATTTTAAGTGGTAGCAGAAGAGCACTGTTCGGCAATGCCACAGACTCTGCTGTAGACTCCTGCAGCAGCATGGGCAGTTCAGTTTTGAACCAGCTGTGCTGCATATGTCAGCCAGTGTTTGTTTTCTCCCTAGGTTTGAATGGCACCACCATTCACTAGTATGGGATAATAGAAAGGGATGCTCTCAAGACCAGCACTGGGCAGGGAATAATATTGCTCCCCAGCCTCTGAAAAAGAAGCCTGCTTCTCTTGGTCACAGCAAAATGTGACACTCTCTAACATTTCACCTATGAAAATAGGAGTATGCCTGTGACTGTGTAGGGGGTGGGTGGGTGACCAACCAACCTGGGGGGTATAATGTACAATGTCTTGGGGGTGCAGCATATAGTTCTGACTAGAAGCATGCCACAAGTGCAAAGCAAGTAATAACGTGCATGCAGAGCACATGATTTCAGATCACCCAAGCAGATGAGCCATACCCTCCAATGTTCTTCAGAGGACAAGAGGGATCCTGTTACTGCTCAAGCTTCCCACCCACAATTACACATTGCTGAAGGTGGAATTCCACCCACACTAGGCTAAGCCACCAAATGGCGCAGTGGGGAAATGACTTGACTAGCAAGCCAGAGGTTGCTGTTTCGAATCCCCGCTGGTATGTTCCCCAGACTATGGGCAGCACCTATATGGGGCAGCAGCGAAACTGGAAGATGCTGAAAGGCATCATCTCACACTGCGCGGGAGGCGGCAATGGTAAACTCCTCCTGTATTCTACCAAAGACAACCACAGGGCTCTGTGGGCGCCAGGAGTCGACACCGACTCGTTGGCACAACTTTACCTTTACCTGGGTAGTGCCTTAGTGGGTATTGTATACTCACTGACATGCTGATGCACTAGAGACGTGATATATTCACACCCAGCTACTTGGAGATTTAATTTCTAGAGACTCTGGGGATGGAGCCTGAAGAATGACAACTTTAGCAAGTCATGTGAAAAAGACCGAGTAAGCAAGGCATCCCCAAGAATTATTTTTTTTTTAAAGGACAAAAGAGGGACAGTGAGTTACCAGGGACAGATTCCAGAAAACATGGATAAAGACCATTGATTGAAGCCTATGTACACTGCTTTCCATTTTATCTTTGTACGTATCTCAGTACAGACAAGCACATCTGGTTTCTCTACCACTGCCTTGAAATCGATGCAGCACGTGGTGGGCCTGAACCCAGTCTGGCAGTTTGTATGCTCTTATGTTTTTAGCTGCTTTGCCTTTCCACAGGCCAGAGGTGTGTGGGGTGCAGATGCTGAGAAGCTGCTGGGGCCAGTTTGACACTTTCTACCTGGCTTTCCTTTGCAGCTGTCAGTAGCACCGCACCTCCTGCCCAGCACGCTGCGCATTGTGGACCTTGCTGCCAACCGCCTGACACGCATCTACCCACTCACCTTTGGGCATAAACCTGGTCTCCGGTAAGGCTGGCAACACTCAAAAGATGGCCCAGGTGCAGGGGGGGGGGGAGATAACGGATGGACTTAAATAAAATCCCACACACTTCATTCCTGACCTCCTCCAGTTTTAGCCAAATAATTTTTATTTATTTATTTTACATTGTCTATCCCGCTCTTCCTCCAAGCAGCCCAGAGCGGTGTACTACATACTTGAGTTTCTCCTCACAACAACCCTGTGAAGTAGGTTAGGCTGAGAGAGAAGTGACTGGCCCAGAGTCACCCAGCAAGTGTCATGGCTGAATGGGGATTTGAACTCGGGTCTCCCCGGTCCTAGTCCAGCCACTATACCACGTTGGCTCTCAATAATGCCCTCATTGCCCTCTAAAAACAATAACTGAGTGGGCCCGCACAAAATGTAAGTAGGGGCAGGTCCTTTCTGCCCCCCTTATAATCTGAGCACTGAAGAGACTCAGCCCAGCTGGAGTCTGTACAAGGACAGCCCCAGAGGTGTTGACTGACTTCCTTCAATCACAAATTGTTTCAGTCAGAGGGAGTTTCATTTCTGAACCTCAGAGGTACCTGGAAATGACACCTGAGAGGTACACTCACATGCTTGAGGAGCACACCTTTAATCCGAGGTGCGCAGAGACTTGCTGAGGTTCCAAAAGGAATGACTTGGGCCCAGCCAGGGTCTTGAAGACACTGCCTTTTTCTTAATGAATCCAACCGCCTAATAAGATCATCGGGTGAGGTCCACCGCCTGTTTGCTTGTCGGTGACCCCAAACTGGGCTTTTTCTAGGCTTGGCCCAGGGCTCTGGAACACGCTCTCAAAAGAAACCAGAAACTCCCCATCTCCAGCTGTTTTTAAGCAACTCTTGAAAATGCACCTATTTTATCAGGCTTTTAGTTTATCATGTTTTTAAGTTTTATTGATGGTTATTTTAATTTGTTTTACATGATATAAAGTTTTTTAATTGTTGTGTTTAAATTTTTAAACCTCCTAAAGGTTTTATATGGGGTGGTATATACAGGTGAAACTCGGAAAATTAGAATATCGTGCAAAAGTCCATTAATTTCAGTAATGCAAATTAAAAGGTGAAACTGATATATGAGACAGACGCATTACATGCAAAGCGAGATAAGTCAAGCCTTAATTTGTTATAATTGTGATGATCATGGCGTACAGCTCATGAAAACCCCAAATCCACAATCTCAGAAAATTAGAATATTACATGGAACCAAGAAGACAAGGATTGAAGAATAGAACAATATCGGACCTCTGAAAAGTATAAGCATGCATATGTATTCAGCACTTGGTTTGGGCCCCTTTTGCAGCAATTACTGCCTCAATGCGGCGTGGCATGGATGCTATCAGCCTGTGGCACTGATGAGGTGTTATGGAAGACCAGGATGCTTCATTAGTGGCCTTCAGCTATTCTGCATTGTTTGGTCTCATGTCTCTCATCCTTCTCTTGGCAATGCCCCATAGATTCTCTATGGCAGGCATCCCCAAACTGCAGCCCTCCAGATGTTGCTGAACTACAACTCCCAGCATACCCAGCCACAAAAAATTGTGTCTAGGGATGCTGGGAGTTGTAGTTCAGCAACATCTGGAGGGCCGCAGTTTGGGGATGCCTGCTCTATGGGGTCAGGTCAGGTGAGTTTGCTGGCCAATCAAGCACAGTACACTGTATACTTTTCAGAGGTCCGATATTGTTCTATTCTTCAATCCTTGTCTTCTTGGTTCCATGTAATATTCTAATTTTCTGGGATTGTGGATTTGGGGTTTTCATGAGCTGTACGCCATGATCATCACAATTATAACAAATTAAGGCTTAACTTATCTCGCTTTGCATGTAATGCGTCTGTCTCATATATCAGTTTCACCTTTTAATTTGCATTACTGAAATTAATAGACTTTTGCACAATATTCTAATTTTCTGAGTTTCACCTGTAAATGAAATGTAATTAAGTAATTAAAGGGTGAAGAAAAGTATTCTGCATCTGCTCAGAGGCACCCTTTTCTGTCTCCCTTATTATCTGTTCATATCAGATTTTTTCACATCAGGTCTGTAGCCAAAATGTTGTGAGAGAAGTGGGGTGGACAGAGGGTAGATTAGACTGTGGGGCATTCTTGGTCAATGGGAAACAACAAACATCTAAAAACAAGTAGTGTGATATATTTATACGAACATTAATGAAATGAGTAAGGCTGCAATCCTGTGCACACCTTCGGGGATTAAGTCCTATTGAAAACAATGGAACTTCCTCCTCAGTAGCTTGTGCTGTAAGTTCCGCTGAGATCTAAGTAGATATGCACAGGATTGTGCCGTACAACACACACACACACACAGACATACATACATACATTTCTGGTACAGTTGCACTCATTGGTCAAAACAATGGAAGTCAGGGAGGCTGTTCTCACGAACAGCCAACCCAGGCTTGGCTACCCATGAGAACCACTGGGGTCCTAGTAATACTGCAGTGTCAAACCCAGTGCCAAAGCTCTGCTCGTTGCTGAGGTTAAGGGCACAAAGGAGCCCTTAACCCAGCTCTCAGGATAGGCCTAGATGAGCTCCCGTCCCCTGGGGGAATCCCCCAGTGTCTTACGTCTGGTGCACCGCACTCACTGTGGGATGCTCAGAGGCTGAGATAACAAGTCCCGGCCTCAGAGCGATCCGCCCTGCTCCACACTGCATGGAGCAGGGCTGGTCAGGTGGGAGCACACTCCACACTCCCTCCAAGGGCAGGTTGATTGTCTGCGTTGGGGGTGGGTAGGTGGGGGAGGCAAGGTTTGCAAAGAAATGTGCTAGTCTGTGTGTGTAGCAGAGGCCAGGACAATGAGGGTAAAGATTGTATGTGAACCTGGAGCTGCCCATTTGGGATCCCTGTTTTAAAAGAGAACTGGATGTTCAGAGAGGGTACCTGCTGCAATGTCTGAGGAGAGGGGGCAGTAGGGCCCTGCAAGCCATCCCTGTGACTATGGACCAGCTTCAAGAGCTGGCTCTCCACACAAGGAACCAAATCCCGGGCAAAGTCTGGGTTGAAATGAAATCCTGGATCCCAGTCATACAGAGATACAGAGAATTGAGTGGCTGAGCTTCCTCACTACCTTGAAAAGGGGGAAATATTATTTCCACCCCCCTCAAACATTACAAATACTGTACTCACCATACAGCATCGCAAACACTTTTGGCTCCCTAATGGATGCATGTGTGCACTACACAAGGGGTACACCGATCCATTTTTTGTTTTTCATGATATACTGCCTTGGGCTGCCTTTGGACAGGAAAGATGGGAATCATCCTGCTATGTAAACTACTTTAAGAATTTGTTTTTGATGAAAAGTTATGTGTACATTCACACCCACCCCCCCAAGTGTTTAAAAATAAATACATGTTTACCCTAGTTCTTTTTTCTCACATCAGATTTCCAAGCGCAATCTTAAAATATCTTAAAATCAAACTATATGTAGCATGTGATTCTAAGTGTCTCCCCCGCCCCACTTGATTTTTAAAATGCAAAGCACTGCAGTTGCAGGGGGCTTCTGTTGGGGGTGGGGTGTCTTTAACCCTTTTCTTGCCAGCCATTTGTCTGCCCAACTTGCTCCCCCTCCACCCCCACCCCACGCACAAGCTGTTTTCTCATTTAAGGAGGAAAAGTCACAGGGTTTCCACAGGGAGAAAGGCAACTGTGGGGTGGGTGCGGGGAGTGCATTGTGAGCAGACAAATCACTGGCAGGCAAGGGGCTCATGTGTCCGCCCAATCCTCCATTCAACCTCCACCCAAGTTCAACCTCCAACCAAACCAACCTCAAATTCGAGAGCCCCCCCAGTTCTTTTCTCCCCCTACAGGTCTGTTTATCTGCATAACAACCAGCTGAACAACACTGGCCTGCCCTTTAATGCTTTCAACGGCTCTGACTCAGTCAGCACCCTAATCCTCTCCAGCAACCGGCTCACCTACATGCCCCAGAACCTGCCCGCCGCCATCGTTCGCCTCCATTTACAGGTGAGCAACTGAGATCCCCCGTCTGGATGGTAGAGAAACAGAGGTGCTGCCAGCAGCCATGCTGCTCCCCAAATAGAGAAGAGCCCAGCAGTGAACCGAGGGGACCCAGAGCCCCTGTTTTTAAAAACCGGAATCCCTAAGAAAGCAGAGAGGAGCTGAAAACAAGGAAGCTAGAATTTGGGAGCTGTGTGCTAAAAGCCGTCTCCCAATTCTATCGCCCTCAGTCCCCACAGTAGTGCAACTGGAATCTAGGATGCCAATTTAGTCAGTTTGCAAACACACATGCAGCCCAATCCATATTGACTCAAATGTCAGTCCTACTTAAGTTCCGTTGAATTTATTCCCATGTAAATGCGAATAGGGTTCTAGTTGTAGTTTGCATGCTGTATTCTGCTGCATATTTGTTTTTTCTAATTTTGCAAAACCTAGAATCTTATAATCAACTGTTGGTGGGGTGGAGGGGTGTCAGGAAGCCTGACACAGAATGGAGGAGGATTGGGAAAACGAAGAAAATGAAAACGGTGGAGCAATAGATATAGAGGAGATATGAGAGAGCAGGGGGGCCATATTCTTCACAACCACCACTTTTCTCCAGTACTAAATGTTTGCCAGAAACCATGTCGTTTAGGATTATCTTTAGCACTTCTAAGAAAAAGCTACTGAAGGCTGGTTTATACACTCGGAGGAATCATGCTAAAGGCCTTTCTGGACTGCATCACTCCAAGCTGCAGTAGGTTTGACCACATCCTATGAGGGGGAAATTCCCTGCACACGTTAGTGTTTCTTAAACCACCAGCTTTTTTTCTGCATTAATTTCCCCATTGTGGGGAAATGTTCAAACTTGCAACCTCCCTGCTAACAGCCTGAAGCAGTCCAGTCCAGGAAAAGCATTACTGCTTGATTCTCCTATTCAGATTGGCCCTGAGAAGCTTAGACTCTCCTAAGGAAGCTGCCAGATTTGAGGGGAGATGCCACATTCTCCATCCTTCAACAGGATTACAGTCATGGGTATGCTGCCTGGTCAAATCCTGGAGAGCTGGTCTTGTGGTAGCAAGCATGACTTGTCCCCTTAGCTAAGCAGGGTCTGCCCTGGTTGCATATGAATGGGAGACTAGAAGTGTGAGCACTGGGAGATATTCCCCTTAGGGGATGGAGCCGCCACTCTGGGAAGAGCATCTAGGTTCCAAGTTCCCTCCCTGGCAGCATCTCCAAGATAGGGCCGAGAGAGATTCCTGCCTGCAGCCTTGGAGAAGCCGCTGCCAGTCTGTGAAGTCAGACCAATGGTCTGACTCAGTATATGGCAGCTTCCTATGTTCCTATGACCAATATTTCCCCTGCAATATATCTTTGTCTAGTGTTTGTTCCCTGCACCATAGCAGAGCCTGGGGGCAAGACTGAAGCCCCCTCCTTCGGGGACTTTCTCCTGGTGTAGACTGTGGGGGAGGGGCAGTGGAAGGGCTCCTCCTTGACCACAAGACTCCAATTTGCAGAATAACCACATCTCCAGCATCCCTAAAGGGGCCTTGAGCAACCAGTGGCGCCTCCGGGAGCTCTACCTGCAGAACAATAACCTGTCGAATGAGGGCCTTGACCCCTCCACATTCAGGTAACTGTGGTGGAAAATGGGGCTACCTTGTGGGTGTGACTGGTGGAAGCTGGGAGCCAGGGCTCCTGGATTCCCTATGGTCAGCTCTGGGCCTGAGGGAGCTAAAAGGCCCCAGAAGAGCAAGAAGGTAGAGGCTGGAGGCCACTGTGGGGGCCCTGATGTCCAGTTCTTGCCTCCCTACAGCAAGCTGAAGAGCCTGGAATACCTGGACCTTTCCAGCAACAGCTTGACTGAGGTGCCTGCTGGCCTCCCGGCAAACATGGTCATCCTGCACCTGGGCCGGAACCACTTGAGCACGCTGCCGCCTGGCCGCCTGAGCCGTGTGCGGGGCCTGCAGTACCTCCTGCTCCAGAGCAATGTCTTGACAGCATCGGGGGTGCACCCAGAGGCCTTCTCCCACCTGCGCTCCCTACACACGCTCCACATGTACAACAACCGGCTGGAATGCGTCCCGCCTGGACTCCCGCGGCGCGTCCGCTCCCTTATGCTCCTGCACAACCAGATCACGCACATTGGGCTGCACGACTTTGCCGCCACCTACACCTTGACTGAGCTCAACCTCAGCTACAACCGGCTTTACAGTGCTCGCATCCACCGCCTGGCTTTCCGCAAGCTGAGGCGCTTGGAGACCCTGGACATCTCAGGCAACCAGCTCACGCTTTTGCCAGCCGGGCTGCCCTCCAGCCTCCAGGTCCTCAATCTCCAAAAGAACCAGCTCAACTCCCTTTCTCCAGAGCTGCTAACCAACCTCACCGTGCTCAAGGAGCTACACCTGGCACACAACCGCCTGCAGATCAGCAGCATCTCCCCAGGCACTTGGCAGGAACTGCACGGGCTCAAGGTAAGGTGGTGAAATCATTTTCCTGAATTGGCATGATGGTAGCTGAGAAGCTGATGTTAGGACAGTCACGTGGCAGAGATCTCCCTGGTACGCTTTCGTTGTGTGGGTGGGGTTTCAGTTCAAAGAACAAGGTCCTATCTGAAGATAGGAAAATATACAATGGAAGCCAGGAATCATCTTAGGTAGAGCCAAATGTAGACAGACAAATTCAAGTCTGAGTTCTTCATAGGAAGACGGAAACGTTTCTCCCTCTCTCATCACATTTAGAATTTGAGGTTATTCTGTTAAATCAACATGCAGTAGGTTCACGGCAGAAAGAAGGAAGGATTTCTTCCCATAAATCATTGTGATAAACTTAAAAGGGAATTAGGCAGTAGCACAGGCATGAGAGGAGAAGTCTATCAGCTGCTATGAGTCATGATAACTACATGTACTTGTCATGTACCGAGACAGAATTTCTCTGAATGTCATCTGTTGGCAATCAAACCAGTGTGGGGAAGGTAATCCCCTTCATGCCTTACTTGTGAGCACCACTGGCTGGTGCCGGGCAGCTGGTGGTGGGAGAAACAGAAACAGAAAGAGAAAGCTGCCTTCTGTGGAGCCAACAAAGACATTCTTATGTTCATAGACAAGATTTGACAACCTTTTGCATACTAGTTTTCTGCTGTGAATTATGAGTTTTGCCGCCACCATGCACACATTTTATGAGAGACCTTGGGTTCCCTTGTGGTTTTTACTTGGTGAAACATGAGTTTTATAACCTCAGCTTGGGCCCTGGATTCTTGGCTGTTCCATCCTTGCTTGTGTTGTTAGGCCTTGGACCCCTGCTTGTTAATACTCAAAATTTAGAGTTCCACCCTCTCTCCTTCAGCTGCTCTTTTATTCCTGCTGCCACAGCACATGCAAGGCTGTGTGGCTCCAACAAGGATGATCCAAAACATGCTGGTGCTCGAAACACAAAGCCTAGCTAGTACCATTCATAGAGCTAACCCTGTGTTTTGATTAGGCACAATCCACTGAGACGTCTTCCTGCCTCAGCCTCATTTAGCTCTTGTGCAACCCCAGTTTGTATCAGTGGGTCTTGCAAAAGAGAACTTCCTGGTAGATTCTGGCAATACCTTTTATTCGGACCAACCGAAATGACACAAAACCTTAAGCAAGTTTTCAAGAAGTTTGCTTACGATTGTGTGCCATTGATGTTGGGTTTAATACAAGGTATGACCAAATTTTGGAGTTATTTTTAAATGGACCAACACAGCTATCTATGATTCCCCCCATCACCCCCAGCAGTAACTTGTGTCTCCCCTTCCAAGTCATATCTATCTGCCCCACTATCCTTAATGATGCTCAGAATTGGCCATTTGAGGCAGCTGCTTCGGAGTTCCCAACATTTCCCATTTTTCTTCCCAGCTCCTGGATCTGAGCTACAACGAACTGTCCTATGTCCCCCCTGACCTTCCAGAATCACTAGAATATCTATACCTGCAGCACAACAGGATTGCCATCCTTAGGCCTGAGGCCTTCCTCACAACACCCAACATCCGTGTCATCACTCTCAGGTAAAGCAAGTGACAATGGGCTGCTGTGACAATGGGCTTGGTAATTGCGTATGGAGATCACATGCATGCCCGTCATCAGGTATGAAGGGTAGGTTCATGTCTGGGCACGTGCCCTCCTTTAAAAGACACCTGAGCAAGTGATCAGATTGCTGCTTGTGTGAGTCTTAAAAGTGAGATGAAGTGGGGGGGGGACATCCCCAGACTCACCTGTGTTCTTTGTACTCAGAATGTGGGTCTGTGTGCTCTGCAGCATTTAAAGTAATTATACATCTGCACTTATCAGCAATGCAAATTCTGCACCAAGAAAGGCTAAGTTATACGATTATGCAAATTCAAGCAGCTTTACAGCTCTTTGAGGCTAAAACCCTAGGCCAAATTCTACACAGGGCACATTGGTCAGCCTGATGGATGATCTCCAGCCGGGAGGTGATAGAGGAAGTGTAACTCTCTTGGTCCTTTTGGACCTCTCGGCAGCTTTTGATACTATCGACCATAGTATCCTTCTGGAGCGTCTTTTCTATGGTGTCCCTCAGGGCTCAGTATTGTTTCCAACGTTGTTTTAACATCTACATGAAACTGCTGGGAGAGATCATCAGGAGAATTGGTGCAGGGTGCTATCAGTGTGCTGAGATACTACGGAGCGAACTTGGAACACATTCCCCCCACCTTAGGGGATGGGGCCAGTCTGGGTTGGGGCTGGGAAGAGCACCTGCACACTTGCATGCAGAAGTTTCCAAGTTCCCTCACTAGTATCTCCAAGACTCCTCCTTGCAAGCATGGAGAAGTCCCTGCCAGTTTGTGTAGCAGACAGTACTGAGTTAGATGGACCAATAGTCTGACTTGGAATAAGGCAGCTTCCGATGTTCCTAGATCCTTAAGGACCATCCTCCCTGCCCCTAGATGCATGTCTAATACAACACTCAGATTAGAGACTGTGATACCCAAAACAGAGATGAGGCCTTGGAGATATATATTCAGCTTTTGGCTCAAGGTTCAGTTTTCCCCAACAGGATTAAGTTTTGTTAGTCCTGTTACTTTCATATGGCCTTTCAATAGAGCTCCTTACTTCTCTAGGATACAATCAGGCCAAACAAGTATTTCTTCAGAAGCTGAATGAAATGGAATTTCAAAATGAAGTTAATAGTATATAGCAGAATACGAAAGTCTGGGCTGTAAATTTTGCCTGGGAACCTGCGAATTATTTACCACTGCTCACTTCTCCCAGGTTGCAAAAGGAGTTATTTAGGGCTAGACACAATGTTCTGCCTTCTGCACTTTTGCAGGGCAGATATTCTAAAGTGCTATTAACAGAACGAACTTGTCTGTGTGGGTCAGAGGAGATCAAAACGATACTGCATGTTTTGTTGTATGATCCCTTTTATAAAGGATCCCACATGAAGTATATCACCCCACTATTGTTGAAATATCTGGGTAGACTGGATGGGTTTTATATCACGTTACTTCTTTCTGGTACAAACCAGTTTATAACTTGCAAGGTAGCTAGGTTTTGTGTGGCAGCAGTGAAAACACAACAAATGACTCAGTTATGATCCAGTTGGTTTTGAAATTTTTTTGTTTGGTTAAACTTTTGTAGATCTTTGATCATAAATAAAGATTGTTGTTGACGACAATCAAAGTTAGGTGCCTGTCAGTATTCATGGATTTATCTCTGCATTTTGGACCATTCACATTATGTCAGTATTTACCACATTTTAGACATTCACTTTAAGATGAGATCAGGCACACAGACATACTATATGCAGAAACTGCGACTGGAAGTACAAGCAATTTTAAGAGTTCAAAGAGTCAGACTTTATAATCATATAACCACACTGATATATATTTGATACATCTGATTTTTTTGGTATGTCTATACACAGACAATATGGGGGGGAGCAGGAAACTGATAATATAGTAACTATTTTTATTTTAACAGCTTGTCAGAATTTAAGTTTACTATAGCAGGAAGGTCAAGTAATGTAAAACTGGCGGCGTTTCAAAATACTGTTTTGATAAGGCTGAAGATCAGCTTTAAGGCTGCAATTCTGTGCACACTTACTTCAACTCCTGTTGAACTCAGTGAGACTGACTTTCTAGTAAATAGGAGTAGAATTGTGATGTAAGAAAATCAAGTTCCCGACATTTTTCCACCATCTGGACTCATATAAAAGTTTCAGCAACTATAAAAATAGTAGTAAGTAAGCTTCTTTAACTCATCTGTCTGCAAATCAGAAGCTGCCCCATTTTATACACAAATCCTCTCTGTTTTCTAGATCCAATCGTTTGTTGGCAGCCAATGTGTCTGAAGAGGCATTTGCTGATCTGAAACTGCTGGAGGTAGTAGATACAACAGGAAACCCAGAGCCCATCACCATCTCTCTGTTGCAAACTGGACAATGGATCCAACCTCAGATGGGCACCTAGGAAAGTGACCCAGAGCAGGTTAGCCCTTGAATCCACTAAGGGGTAAACTTTGGGGAAGCTTGAATCACAAGTGAAATCACCCAGCTTTTGCTGGGATCATGGGCTTCCAGTGAAGTATCAGGGAGCCTACAAAACATTGTGTTTACATGAGTAATACCGGAGTGGTGCGCAACATGGGGCCTATTTTGAATTAAGCAAGGGCTGATAGGCCAGTTACATTGACTTGGTTCATGTGAAATGAAGCAGTGAGTAGAGACAGAGGCCTAACTCTCACCGAGGCAATAAACTTGTGTCTAGGCTTATTATTTATTAAGAAGAGGGGTTTCCAACCTTTTTAAACAAATGTACCCCTTCTGTTACAAACCTTCAGCTCCGATACCCCATAGAGATATTGAGTGAGTGAATGTGTGAGTGTGTGTGTGTGTGTGTTACTCTAAATATAATATAAATATATTTATAAGACAGGCTGTTCTAGTCACTGGCTTATGTCCAGACTAAATTTCTCATGAGTACTCCCACACTGAAATTAATGGGATTAGTAAAATTATTAACAAATGTACCCATTAATTCACCCATTAATTTCAGAGAGTGTACTCAGTGCTAATTTTTAAAAACCTGTCAGTCAGGCTGAGGGAAGGGATGTGCTGAGATTGAGCGTATAAGCCAGCCAATCGGAAGCAGAAGGGTCTTCACCCTCCTCCGCCCCCTTCTGCAGCAGGCACATTGCAGAGGACATGCTGGCTTCAAGCCAACGCCTCAGGTTGGGAACAAATAGCATGGCTGCAGTATAGGGAGGCTCTAAGTACCCCTTGGGCATCCTTCAAGTACCCCAGGGGTACTGGTACCCCCTTCGGAACCCCTGATTTAGAACATGTTCTCTCTCACTGTACTTTTAAAAACAAACACACCCTCAAAAGTGACCAACATTTGTGCAGGAAACGCAATAAAACCAGAAGCAACAAAAAGATAAAAGTGAAACAATAGCAAATGCAACGTATCAAAGAAGCAGATAATAAAACATATAATCAATTTAAGCAGAGATCTTAGGCCACAAGAGCCGCAGCTTTACCACTTCAGGGAAAACTGGGCCACAGACACCTCAATTCTATCACTACCAATCCCAATTCATAGTAGATGGCAACACTCAGCAAGATTAAGCAGCTATCTTAGATTTCCAGATGTTTGGAGGGCACAATCCATAACTGCCTACCTTCATCACTGCTTTCCCAGCACTCAACTGAGATTAGAGACTGAATGATGTTTCTCATCAGGGAGGGGCCCACTGCAGGTCTCTTGTTAGTGTTTCCCAAAATCTGGAGTCAGCTCTACCACCACTGACCCCCTTTCCTAAGCCTCAGGAGCTATCTAGCCACCTGCCTCCCACAACGCAGCCAAGTCCACCATTCTTGGACCTGTTATGCTTGGGGCCCACCAGTACACTGCCACCAATGTCTGCTCTTGTGGTCTTTATCATTGCCATGGGAAGGGGGTATATATTGGTGTGGCCCAACGGAACAAGCACACAAGGGCCCCACTGAAGCAAATAAGGGCTTGCCCACTGGGTCTCTCCACAGCTGTACTTCCCCCTGCCCCTTGCTAGCTGCAAGCACGACCAGGCTTCTGACTGATAGGCCCAGCTGACTCAATCTTTTTCTTCTACAGCTCACCACCCTAAGTTCCCTTTGCATCACACTGCTTCCTTAGGCCTCTCGGGCCAAGATCGTCTCAGCATCTTGTCCCCATCAGGGGCAAACTTCAAGAGGGATTTGCATTGCCAGTGCTTGCTCTTCTAGTCTCAGCCAGCTGCACAGAGACAAACCACTACAGTATGCTCTGTCGGCCTTCCCAGGGAACAGGGCTCAGCTACAGCCATCCAGTTCAAGAGACAAAGAGATGGAGAAAAAGAGGGAGGCTGCATGATACCAGAGCACTAACTACAGCTGCTAGTGGATCCTGATTTCCAATGGATTTGTGCTTACTCTAGGGTAGGCAACTGTACTCATGAAGAAGTTGAGAAGTCTCCACAGAACAGGGAAGAAGTGACAGGCAAGGCCAGCTGAAGGTACCTGTGTGCCCCTCTGCTCACCTATAGCTTGTTGGATGCAGAGCTGCGTAGGACTTAAAAGAGCACTTGCTGTCCATTCCTCCTCCTGCATCACTCCTTCAACAGATGAGCCCAAACAGTTTGGAAATGGAGTTTCTACCTAATCTAGATGACAAGGAAGTTAACTAGTAACTACTATCCCTTGGAACAAAACAAAAAAAAGCTGTTTCCTGTGTGTCACACTCAAGTGCGATCTCTCTTGGGGGAGATGGACTGAATGAAATCCATGTTGCTTAGCATCATACAGAACCACTGGGTAGCTTATGGACGTCCCATCTGGACAAAAGATTTCAGATAACAGTGGGTAGGAGAGGGGTGCCATCATTTAGGGATTAGGAGGTGACAAGCTCAGCTTCAGCACAAACCTCGGCTTTCCCTGCAGCTATCAGTTGAGATGATGAAAGTCACAGCTGGAACAAGGCAGAGCAAACAGAATATGTTGAAAGCAAGAGGAACCCAGGGTAAAAAACAAGTTTACTCAATAGCCAGCACCCACATTCCTCTTCCTGGCCACCCCATGCTCTCCTCCATACCACCTCATTCTGCTTAAGAAGAAGCTTAGTTTCGTAGTACCAGACTGAGTCCGTGCCTTTTGGCAGTTGGTACTTCATCTGCAATTACTGGAAAGATAAATATGTTTTAGTGAAAGACGATAAGGTAAGAAGGATTACGTGCAAGATTCCATCAGGATGAGGTCTTTGCTGCTGAACTGACCCATCAAAACACCACTGAAGAAAAGGAGGTTTCAACAAGGTTTTATTATTGGTGCAAGATTCCAGTTTGGGTATTACATACAGAGGGTTTTGTTTTTTTAATTCCTCCCCCTAAAAACTTTATATTTATGTCAACTCTAAGCATAAAATAAAGTCATAACTGATTCACGGCCTCTGCTTTTAACATTGGCTTTTAGGGCCTCTGGCTGAGAGGCAGGCACTTGTATAAAAATTAGATTTCCATAATACCCAAGCGGGGATTGTGTGAATGAGGTCAGGAAATCAAGGGAAGAAAGGCTGCATATAGAACATGTGTTTCCCTTTATCACCTCACTACCCAGAGACAAAAGGAGTGAAATTTTGGTTTTAAAAAGGAGTGTAGGTGGGGGCAGGGAAGATACAGTCCAGGACCTAATCTACAGTTTATCACCTAATCCATCCTGAGCAACGGTGCCAGCAACCCTGAGTAAATGTCCTACACTTTAAAATCCCTTTAACCTAATGCAGGAAGCAGAACACTTCCATGAAAGCTTATACCATGAAAGCTGCCAAAGGGGAAGCAGTGCCCACAAGGCCATGCCGATGTGCCCCAGTGCAAAAACCATGGCCCCACTCACATACCTCCCTCATCTTCAAAAGTGTGGGGAGTATTGGATGGGCCATGGGCTTCTCCATCTGACATGTCAAGAAATGGACAATTCTGAAACACCATCCCCCCATTAAACAGGACCTGTTTAGTGCAGGATGAGCACAAGCACTACTCCCACCTGATTCTATCCCACAAGTAATCTGGGCACCATAACTGAGCTGATGTTCAACCAATCTGGGTGTCAACAGCCATTAGCCATGGAGGGAAACCTGCTCTGTGCTCCTTAGTAGGGATGTGCACGGAACCGGTTTGACGGCAGGGGGTGTCTAACTTGAAGAGCGGGGGGAGGGTGCACTTACCCCTCCCGCCACTTTCCCCTCACCTGCGCCCGTTTTTGTCAAAGCCCATCGGGGCAGCATTGTAATTCCCTGTCGCCCCGTTGCCCAGATATGACCAGAAGTATCTGATGTGCACACACCCAACGTGAGTATATGTGGGCGAAATGTGCCCGTGCACGTGCATCAGATACTTCCGGTCATATCCGGACAACAGCGGCAATGGGGCGGCAGGGAAGTACAATGCTGCCCTGATGGGCTTTGACAAAAACGGATGCTGGTGGGGGAAAGCGGCGGGAGGAGTAAGTGCACCCTCCCCCCACTCTTAAAGCTGCACCCCACCCCGCTGCCTTCGAACCTCCCCCGCGTGGTTCCGTGCACATCCCTACTCCTCAGAAGTCAAAAGCAAAGCAAGACTCTCCCTTAGCAATCCTTCATGGGGGAGAGAGTCCAACATTTCTTCCTTTGGCAGCACCAAGGCAAGAGAGGCTGCCCCTGAAAGACAAGCTGAGCCATGAGCCTCCTTTATTGACCTTGTACATTCTGCTCCTCCAAATGGGCTGGGGAGCCAGGAGTCAGCACAGAAGGATGTGGCCCATGCAGGCCCTTCCCATCGCCCATCAGGATCTCTGAATGAGCTCGAGGCAGGTTAGCAAGCGGACAAGCAAGATTTCACACAGAGCCTCCAAGTGGGCTTCTTGGCCACCCAGAAGTGATCAGCTCAGTCGGGAGCAGTGAGCAAATTGCTTCTTTGGAGGCTGTGGAGTGCTGCTAATAAGGGTGAGGTGAGAACCTGCACAAAAAAAGGTGAACAAGCAGAGCACAGGGAGGAGTGTGCAAAGTGCCTAGTGCAAGGGAGAAGGTGCGGGGGGGGGGAGTACAAGGAGGAGAACTGTGGATTAAATGTAGACGACAGGGAGTAGGGATGTGCTAGGATAATTTTAGTGTTCAAAAGGTGCCAAATTCCTCCCTAAATTAGTCAACTCAGTACATGTTGTGTACCGTGGAGACTTCCCTTCCCTGGGACTGAGAAGGCAAGACCCAGTAGGTACATCTACACTAAATGTTTGAAATAGTTTCAAGCCTGTTTAAATGTCTCCTCTTTCTTGGGAACTTCCATTCTGTCAAGGGCCTCGGGAACTCTTGGCATCCTCACAAAATTATAATTCCCAGGATGCTTTGGGGGAAAACCACTGGAGAGAAAGCAGTTTCAAACTAGTAGTGGGATGTACCCTGCAGCTACAAGCTAGAACAGCTGAGATAACTTAGAGTGGAATCCTTTTCCTTCTCTGCCGGCTCAGCTGAGGAATGACTTGAGTGACTCACTAATATCCTGGGGAGACTGGGCTGAGCTATCAGTGCTCAGAGGGTAGTGCCAAAGTCATTGTCACACAGATTGTCTCTTCTCCTAGCAGTATGACATGACAGGGGGGAATTAGGGGAGTCTTTGCTTGCTCACTTAGTGAAAACTAGGAAGAGGCCCCTGCCAGAGCATGGTGAGCCACGATTCACCTTGCAGCATTACTGCTCCATCAGCAAACAGCTCCCCTTGCCCGCCCCGCCTCTCACCCCGCCCCCCAACAACAATGGGGAGAAGACCATGCGTGAGAATGCAGTTGCTTGGTGGGGCAAATTCAAGGCCTTTCACATTTCCGCCACTTCTTTCTTTCCTTCATCTGTGAAACTTCTGCAGCTGCAAGACAAACGTGCAGGCCGATCAGTGCCTCCATCACCACTGCCTCTCTCCAGGTGAAGGGAAAGCACAGGAGCAGTACTAGCCACAAGTGCCTTCCCTTCCCAACGAGACGGGCCGAGCAATCTCAATCTCAATTTTACTATTACAGCCTTAAGCCAACCAGGAAGAAAAACGATAGGAAGAACATACAGAGGTGCAATGAATATCAAAAAGAATATCAAAAATATAAAAACAAGCATACAAATAAAGCTAAAAATACAGTATAGAAAACCATGGCGGGATGTCTGTCTCATAGCCCCATAAATGAATTTAGCTACTATTTTGGTGACTTCATCATTAGAGTCAGCCAGGCAGTAGTTAAGATAAAAGGAGCCAGAGAACTGCTCTAGAATTGGAGATAATAATTTTCTCCTAGAATCACGATATAGGGGAAGAAGGGCCAAGCAACAATCAGTAGCTACACCTGTGGAAATATAGATGTAGATGCCATAGGGGGGAAAACAGAGCACCCCAGAACGCAACACGACAAGGACAACTTGGGAAGTGGTCAACATCGTGAGGCCAAGCAGCCATATGTAAACAGCTGAGAAGTTGCCATTTTTGTGCCACAGTCATTTAGTATACCACTTTAACGTCTGTCCAGAAACCTGCCAATCAGCCCCTAAAAGACTGAGCAGGGACCAAGTAACCTGGGCCAGGCTCCCTGGGTGGCCGTGCTGAGCTCCGTCACTCTGCCTTGACCGTGCCTGGGGTGGGGAGCAAGAGCAGCAGCCTGTCCTAGGGGAAGCACTCACCTCACTCTCCACTAGATTGCGCTTGTAAAGGGCATCCTTGGCTGCCTCCTGCCAAATCAAAGAGACAGCAGAGGCCAGTTAGTAGTCACCTAGGTCCCGATTGCACCGACCAAGGTGTAATTCTCCCCCCACCCCCACTTTAGGAAGCTATCACATTTGTGATCTCTTTCCCCTCTCTGCAAAGTAAGGGTGATCAGATGGGGGGAAATTGGTGGCACCATACCCGCTTGCCTTCATTGCCAAGGCGCCGGGCTGCCTCTGTGTATAACTGCTGGTACTGCTCCAACTGCACCAGGTATTCTGTGGGGTGAAGATCAGACATGGTTGGGTAACAGCCAGGGTATCATCTACACACCCCTCCAGCACATTAATCAGCAACTCCTGCTTGGGCAGTCTAGGTCTGGTCTACATATGCAGGAGAATGAGGTGGCAGAATGGGCCATACCATTTCAGACTGCAGGAGAGCCAGCGTGGTGTAGTGGTTAGAGTGCTGGACTAGGACCGGGGAGACCTGAGTTCAAATCCCCATTCAGCCATGAAACTAGCTGGGTGACTCTGGGCCAGTCACTTCTCTCTCAGCCTAACCTACTTCACAGGGTTGTTGTGAAAGAGAAACTCAAGTATGTAGTACATCGCTCTGGGCTCCTTGGAGGAAGAGCGGGTTATAAATGTAAAAAAGAAAGAAAAAAGAAGAAAGGTGGAAAAAACTAATCAGAATACCCTTCCACATAAAGAAAAAGAACCTCTCTGAAAATTAAACAAACACTAAGGATAGCAAAGAAGAAAGGCTCCAGGCCTTTGCTAGCTGCACTGTTTTTCTATTTGCAGGGAGTTTTGCACAGAAGTGCACATTCCAAAAGGTGACCCCGCAGCTGCAGCCTGAAGTGGTACAGTCCATTTGATCACCTCAGCATCTTGCCATATCATTTTGCTGTGTGCATAGGCCAGGTCCTCATATACATGAATGGAAGGAGAAAACAGTCAGTCCAGACACTGGGAATGGGGTCCTCCTGGAGTGGGGGCTTCATGGCTGGGATTTCTTGTCGACATACCTTTCCTGACTGCAGGGCCTCCATGCTGAAGCTGGGACTTTTGCCACTGGATCATCCGTAGGACTTCCTGGTGTTGCTCCACCAACTCATTGGGGATGCGTTGACCAGCTTGCTTGTACACTACCATCTGCCACCCAAAGTAGGAGGTTAATAGGTTCCCAAGGCAAGGAGAGGAAAGCATACAATCCCACAAGGGTCATAAACAGGCATTCTGGGGCCAACTTTGATCTGGCTTGCAAGCAAATGTCTATTTCCTTGGACCAGAACACTTGTAACCAATTCATCTGAACAGGGAGCTGAGAAAGACACTCTGACCACCTGAGCACTCTTGCATTAATTCAGAAGGAAGACATCCTTAATCCAGACCTGAAGACATGCACTTAGCTCTTTCCTTCCATTTTAGACTGGCATGGAGTCTGCAAGCCTCAAGAAGGGCAGGCAGGCTTCCACTACAGAATGAATCTAAGCCCAGAGAAACATTTCTCCTTATTAAAATATAGTTTATTACAGAGAATTGGACTTAGCTCAAAGAGCGAGTAGAAAATACAAGGTTTGACAGATTGCCTTTCTTCACTATTTGGCTGAGAACAGAATATCAAGACTTATATACAAGGAATGAGAGTCCTTTGTTTCATGTCGTTTCAAAATGGCCTCACCCACATGTTCCAAAGAAATAATTTGATCCAAAGTTTGGAGGTTTTACTTCTGTCATTGACTTAGCTGAGACTCAGTTCCTGGGTATTCAGCAGTATCTGCCCAAAACTGCTTGGGCTGCTGCTGCTCACCCAAGAAATTTGCCCTAAAGCCTTCAACTGACTAGTACATCACTAACAAACTTGCTTTAAACACTGTCTTTTCCAAGGAACTGTAGAACTATAGAGACTTCAGTTTGAAATTCCTGGCTCCTTCATGACCATTAACCTGGCTTCAGCATTATAACATGAAAAGCCGAGCATCCTTGCAGAGAACCATAGCTCTAAGCCAGTTTGTGTGCATGCACACTGAATCGGAGCCATGATTCATGGCTTGTTTGCTGTCTCACTCCTGAAGACACCATCATTACTCTGTTTTTTCTTTCTAAGGACAAGGAAAATAACTGCTCAAAACAAACACCCCAGAATTTTACCCAAAGCCCCCCTTGTCAGTCTTGCCTCTTCCATTTCCTTCCACCCTTCTGTTGCTTTCTGTACTATCAAGGTTTAGGTTACAAGCAAGCTCCTTGGGCCAGTGACCCATTTCTTTGGCTTAATGATAGATACACTGATGGTGCTGCAGCAACCACATCACCACCTGGATCTTCAACACTGACCTTCTTCTCCAGCCTCTCCTTATCAAAGGCAAGAACGTTGAAGCTGCGCAGAGTGTAGACAGGCTTGCTGCAGGGAGAGAAACATGCAGCATGATTAGCCTCATCAGAGGCCAGCAACAGGCATACAGTGCAAACGGTGAAACGGAGTCAGAAGGTAACCACCACCACTTCTGGAGAGACATGTGCTGACTCAAGAAAGGGCAAGCCGCCCAGGACAGCACCCTGGCCCATGGCATCCTTAAACATAAGGCTAGTGCTTTCCTGCTTCACACCCAAGCAACTAGCAGACCCAGCTCCTGCCAAAGCAGGGGGCAGGAGCCTAGGAGTGAGGCAAGGCTGGCCACATGGCAGTGAAGCAAAGACCAAGAAAACAAGCAGAGCGCAGAGTCCCCCTGCTATGTATTTCTAGCACACAGGTTGGATCAGTGCCCCAAATCCCCTCAGGTTCCAGACCCAGGACCCACTGTGTCTGGAAAAGGGGTACTCTGGGAACCCACTTGGAGGAAAGGGGCAAGCAGACACCCATGTGTCTGGACACGGAGTGAATGTGTGGCTTCTCCCATCGCTCTTGCTGAGTCCTGTTGGCATGCAACGGGTTGGTTAATTGCTCCCTAGCGTGCCACATCATAGGTTTGAATGAGCCACAACTAGGGTAAGTGGGTAGACCCAGGATGAACTAGCCAGAGGAGCGGCGCTCAGGAGCTGGCCATGGAGTTCTGTGCTCAGTTCTGCTGCTTGCGTGGCTCTGGAGGCTGGGACAGAGAAGTCTGCTGCCAACATGTCCCCTTTGCCCAGTTTGGTAAGGGGCCATATGGCAGATCTTGGGCAAGAGAGAGACGATGGAGTTGTTCAGGGGAACTCCTGAAGCGGAACGCCGAAGGGCAATTCACACAAGAGAACTTGCACAGGCCTCCCAAACAAGCATTCCATGCTGCACCCTAGTTCCTGCTCCCCATTTTCCTTCCAGAGTGCCTCCTATCGTGCACATGCTGGCTTCTTGTAGCCTCCTAATGGGCAGTCAGGGATCCAAATCAGCCCTTCCCTCTCAGCCTGCGACCCCCAACTTCTCTTACAGTTTTAGCCTTAGCCCTGGTAACAAGGACATTGCCCCTGTGAAAAGCCTACCCAGTACCCTATCCACAGCACTTGTTTCTCAGCCCGACAAGAAATGCTATGTTGTGGCAGACCAACAATCCATCCAGGTCAACTTCCTGCCTTTCTGGGTGAAGTCCTCCAGATTGCCTTGCAATTCACAAGCAAGGCATGATGGATGGCACTAGCAGTCCTCCTGGTAGTCCCCAGTATCTGGTAGTCCAAAGTCTCTCTCCCCACCACCCACCCTGCAATCACAAAGAGGCTTTGGTTCTGGCTCTCATAGCACCCTCTAATCCTGGCTTTCCTGGGGAACCAATAGCTAGCTAGGAGGAGGTCTTAGCAGGAAGAAAAGCTGCCCGAGTCAGCTGATTTTAGGCATCACTAATGGCAGCAGAGTGGGAGACCCTTTGGGTTTCCCCCCCACAAGCATAAGAATATCTTGGGCTGGCTCTGGGTTAATTAAGCACTTTGTGAAGTGCTATTTCCTCTCTTGGGACCTTAAGTCCTTTGCCTCCCTGCCATTCACCACTAAACCTTTGTTCCAACAGAGCCATCCAGAACTCCCTGCCCTCCCTGGATGCCCTACATTTTATCTCGTCCAGGGCCAGCAGGAGCAAAGCATTCTGTGCAAGAGTGTGTCCAGGGCCCCAAGAGAAGCGAGTCCAATCAGAGCTGGCTTGGCTACAGCAGTGAGCAGATGGACGGTCTGGAAGGAAATTAGAAGAGACTATCAACAGCTACTGCAGTGTATAAGGCGCTAGTCTGGACACCTGCCGACATGCATCCAACCCAACTTTCACCTTGCTCCTTTACAGGTGTCAAGAAGACAGACTTCTCCAGTCCCCAGGTGAAGCAGAGCCAACCAAAGGTGGCTAAAGTGTTGCTACTGAATCTGGGAGACTCCAGTTCAAATCCTGCCTGTGCCACTGGCTAATTCTGTAGCCATGGGCACATCTCTGTCTCTCAGTCTCCATTCCCAAAGCTGGAGAGAAATCATTCTGATGATTCAGAAGGGAGCCGAGGTTCAGATTTGTGAAAACACAAGGCTTTCCCCGACCCTGCAGGCCAACTCTAGAACCTTCACAAGATTTGCTTGCTACCCTTTGTAATCAGGCATCTCAATGGCATCCAAAGTGCCATTTACAAAACCTCTACAGGGACCTACATTGTCACCTCTGAGAGCAGTTCCCAACCTAAGATGTTTAAACCCTGTTTCATATCTGTGCACAGATACACAGCTTCAACAGGCAAGAATGTTGTGCTGCACTGTCTCTGAAGCTGGTCTGAATCTCAGCAGGCCTGCATGAGCAGCTAGGAGGTCACAAAATGGGAAACAGGCAGGTCTGACCCACAGGGCCCAATCCATGCAGGTCTTCTGCATAAGCCCCATGGAAACCAAGTCCTGGGCTCTTGCAAAGCTCCCTTCCTTGTCAGTGGAGCACATATTGGAGAGGTTTTTGGCAGACTGCACCCCCAAATCAGATCAACCTGTTAATCTCCCACTCTATTGCCCATATTAATGACACTCAAAAGCTACCACCTGGGACAGCCGCCCTCATGAAAAGGCCACCTCTGCCCTACTGCCCCCTTTGCAGAGCCTTCAGGCCTTGCATTCAGCTGCTTGTGCCAAGATGAGCAACAGAAGTGTGAGAGCAGAACAAATGCAGAGAATCTACAAGAATGCCAAGAAGAGGAAATAGGAAGTCTCCAGTTCCCCAAGTCTCCATTTCCCCACAGTTCTGCTGGATGTGCAGAACCCAAACCCAGAAAAGCTCATCAAGTCGCAAGGAGATACGTACCTACCGCCCATGTCCTTTACAGGAGCTATTGCTGGTCTGGGTTTGGGAAGTGCAACCTATGGGAGGAAAGCAGAGTTTCTGAAGTCCCTGCATATCTAGCATAGGATTGTTCACTTTCATTCACAAAGATGCAAAACAGCCCAAGGTCATCCATTTCTAGAAAGGAACAGAACTGATAGCAGAAAAGCTACTGAATGTGGGTGCTGCTCACAGAATTCAGCTTTCTAAGAAACTCAAGTTTCATTTTCAGAACTAAGCCCTCAAGTTTTCAGCTCTTGGGGTTGTAAACGGGTACCTGAAAATGTGAGGACATCAGCCTGGTGAAATCTCAGTGGTCAGAGGGCAAGGCTTTGGTGCTCTGTAGAGCTCTTTGCCCCACTCCACTGACAGCAAACTCAGGAAAAACATGCTAATTAGGAACAGTTGCAACCTAAATAATGTGAAGCAGATCGTGTCAATTTGCTCAGTTTGCATGATTTATACAGGCTGCACAATAAGGGTTATCTTAGTGCAGATTTTTTTTTAAGGTGAACAGCATACACAGACCTAAGCAAAGGAAACCAGCCTCATTTTGCTGGAGGCTTTGGAGGGACATAGAAGGAGGGATGCTTGTCCTCAGCCAAGCTTTCAGTCTACCTCCATTTCTGAAGAAACCAGCACAAATTTGATCCTTGGCTACACAGTGGGAATGTACTTGGGAGACAATGGAGCTAAAGCTATGTAGTGACTGAAGGGACCCAAGCAGACCGGATACCCTCTAGACAACCACTAAGCACAGATTTCACATGGTTGGCTTTCTTCCCAGCCCCAGCCACCCAAGGGCTCAGGGAGGGGCCAGCATTCTGCACAAAGTCAAACTCGGAAACATTGTAGGATGCTTAACTTTCTCCAGAACAGCTTTGCTCTCAGGAGAGAGCCCCTGATACACACAGAACTGCCTGGCTCTTACCGGTGGCATGGTTAGGGGATCTACGACCAGCCATTTCTCTGTTGTTGTCTCCAGCTGCTGAGAAGATAGCGGCTCTCTGAGGCGGATGATTACTTCTAACTTGCCTCCTGTGGGCCGCCGACCATCCAAGAGCTAGGGAGGGGGAAAGAGCAGCAAGAGGAAGGAGCAATGTATAAACATGAGAAACCCAGTGAGACACCCAATCAGAGTGAAACCACACAGCTCTAAGCTGAATCTCATCCCTTACATACTGACTCAGTCTCTCTGTTAACAGGCACAACAGACCAGACCCGTCTGCCCTCCCAGGATAGTCAAGGGTGAGCAGGGTAGATCCCTCATTTTATTACCCTATGGATGTCAAACTAAAGCCTGGATAATCTACTGTCTCAAGTCATATAGGGAGGATGACTGAGCAGGAAGCTGGAGCTAGGTTAAGTCCTAGCCTGGGCCCATTACTTTATTTACTTATTCATTTATAGGTCCACTTTTCCAATAAATTGAGGTGGTGTATAGAATTATAGAACTATCATCAACCGTGTTTGAGACCACAAAGACTCATTAAATATGGTAATCTTCTAAGGTCCCACAAAACTCTAAACCTCTGAAATTTGAACTCATGCAACTAAAACAAATATAAAGACAAAACAAGAGCGGCAGTGGAAAGCTGATAATCAGTTCAGCTTTTAAAAACCGTGGTTAACAAAAATATCTTGACCTACGGAAAGCAGCCAATGAAGGACTTGGTAGGCTTCACTGGGGAGACTGCTCCATAGGACAGGTGCCACAACCGAAAAGACCCTGTTTTGTGTCGTGGCAGATTTAATTTCACAAAGAGAAGGAAGCTAAAACAGAGCCTCTCCTGATGACTTGTTGTGACAGGGAAGCTCCAGTGGAAGTGAACTAAGATGTGCTGAGCCCAAGCTCTAAAATGCCTTAAAGGAGATAACTAATACTGCAGAGAGCTTCACAAAGCCACTCACTCAGCATAAAAGCAAACACAACTTACCCGCTTTCACCCTAACTTTTCAGGTACTTTCTTATCTTAGCTAGCTGGAGGAGGTGCCTGGAAATAAGGGAAAGGGTTAGGCTTACCTCCAAGATTTCCCGAAGCTCGCAAGCTGTCTCCAGGGCTTCCAGTTTCAGCTGTGCAGTTCCCACCACACGGTCAGTTTTGAACAGCCCCCTAGGAAGAAACGGCAGAAATGGCCACATTCCTCACTTTGCTCCTCACCAGTCCTACTTGTCCCTTTCAGTAAAGCTTCCACTTGGTCTTTTAAAATCAACCCCACCAAGGTTCCAACAGAGCCACACTGGCATCCCTGGAGAAAAACCACTCAGGGTTTGGGGGCCTCCTTCCTACCTCAGCTATGCTTCAGCCCAACACAGCACATGTGGATGGGTTACCAGTGGCTAGCAATTGCCATCACGTTGTTTCCATTAGAAGCACTCGCTAATCCGGCATCCAGTGTCCCACCAACTACTGTTTTTTCTGATTATCAAGGTTGACATGAACATTGCATCTTATGTTTCCTGACTCTTTCAGTAACACTTGAAAGTTTAATGCCTTCCTGATTGCTCAATCTCCCTCCATTTGGAAGATGTCGGTGCTCCTGCAACGGCCCTGAAAGAATCTGCAGTCTCATCACCTTCTCTCTCTCTCTCTCTCTCTCTCTCTCTCTCTCTCTCACACACACACACACACACACACACGGCAAGCTTCTAGTGAGTCATTCAGCAATGAATTTTTACACTGAAGTATGTGTCTGGCTCCCACAACAGAGGATCTCAGTCATAACTCAGCAGCCAAACATGTAGTTTCCACAATCTAGAATAAGGTTCATCACCAAGCATCCCTTGTGGCAACTGAGATTGTTGACATACAAGTCAGACAGGAAACATGCCATTCCTTGGTTACTCCTTACACTTCAAATGATATCTAAACAAGTCTGGCAGTGGCAAGGAAACTAAATAATTGTGAGATTGTGTAAGTGGGAAGACTCTGTTAACCACCTCTTAGCGGGAAATTAGGATGCCAGATCAAAGGGATTATCTGGTCTAGAACTCAAATTCCTGGAGAGGCCAGTAGCTAGACGCCCAGGGAAACTCATAAGCAGAACATGAATGTGGTAGCTATCTCCTGCTGTTCGCCTCCAGTACCTGGTTTTCAAAAGGTATATTTCCTCTGAACAGAGATTTAATTTTTAGCTACTTTAGCAAACACGAGATCACCCATCCTCTATACATTGTCTAATGCAGGCATCCCCAAACTGCGGCCCTCCAGATGTTGCTGAACTACAACTTCCAGCATACCCAGCCACAAAAAATTGTGTCTAGGAATGCTGGGAGTTGTAGTTCAGCAACATCTGGAGGGCCACAGTTTGGGGATGCGTGGTCTAATGGTTTATAAAAGCCATCTCTGCTGGTGCATCACAATATCTTGGGGTAGTATGTGCTGTAAGTTCATTGTATGTGGCATGAGTGAAAAAATGCCAAATCAATGTTATGGAATAACTCCACAGCCCAGTTTTTGAGAGAAAGCGCAAGTTTTATTTACCCCTTTCACACCATTTTGTAAACCTTTCTTGTGTCTCCATCTCAGTCTCTTTTCTGAACTAAAAATTCCCAACTCATGAAAAAAGGCTTAAGGAGAAAGATAACTCCTTCCCTACAACCATATTAGCTGTCCTTTTCAATACTTTCCCCAACTGTGATATCCTGTTTAGATGTGGTAATCAGAACTGAAACCACACCCTAAGGATGGCTGCACCGTGTAATGTCATGACGAGATTTGCTGGTTTATTTCCAAATTCCCATCCTCATCATTCTTAAAGAACTTGTTTTCTTTGCCGTTGCTACATACTGTTGGCATTTTCACTACATTTTCCACTGTGACCCAAACTTCTTTCCCAGAAAATCACCAGGAATAACTGTGTGAAGTCAGGAGTTCTTGTCCTCTGTGTATCACTTTGCCCTTACTTCTCTGGGCAGAAGCCATGCCGATTCTTCCTTCATAAGTTGAACAGTCCTAGCCTTCATAATGCTTTGCCCCCAACTCTCCTGGAAGAGGCTAGGCTGATATTTCTTGTTTCCTGGATTCCCCTACTTGGTTTTTGTTTTTTAATTTGATGTTAGATTAGCTACCTTCTGCTTCTCTGGTGAAAAAGGCTGGCTTCAATGATCAATTACATACAAGCCGGGAACTATGACAATTTTTAAGGGAGCCCAATTCCTTTTTTTGTGTCTGTTCCACTGGTGAAGGAACAGAGACCTTTTGCCACCAAAAAGATCCTTTTATGGGGAATGGTGAGTGGGAGGGCCCAAGAGCTCTTGGCGATGGCTTCCCCAGAGGTGTCCTACATGGCATCTCCTTTAATTGACAATGGAAAAGTGCTCAGTTCATGCCCTTGTGGATCCAGGGCTCGTGCCTGTAGCTTAATTTCCACTGCCAAGGATTTTCCTTGGTAGAGCAGTTTGGGAGAGAGAGGTGTGTGTGCGTGTGCATGTGTGTAGTTTATTTCAACTCTCAGATATTCTTCTGCAAGGGTAAGAGTAAATTAAACTAACTCTCTCCTCCCCAGGACTGGCAAACACCTTCTTTAAACATAGATATTACAGATTTAGCTAACCGTTCAAGCAATTTTACATTTGAGTTGAACACTCTCAGGTTAATGTGATCAGATTGCACCCAGTGACATGCTGCATCCCCTTTGAACTGCCAACCTCCAGTCAATAATAATGGAATCAACCATGACGGGAGATCAGAGGCAAGCGAGAGAGAAGGTCCCTGCCAGCAACATTTAAACCTGCCCCACCAGCTCCTGAAGCGCAGCTCACTCACCCTTTATGGACAACCTCAAACTTGATGCCTTTCGTCTGAATAGCCCTCTTGAGCCCACGGTGCCCCCGATTAATGAACAACTTGAACTGCTCTAGGAATTCTGCCAGAGGGAGAGAGCAAACCAGAAGGTGAGCTTGGGAGATGTGAGCCAAGAACAAGCCCCACTGACACATTCCTTGGGGGACCAGGATCAACGGCAGAAATTGTTTCAAGGCTTCTCCCTTCAGAAGTTTGGGAGGCTCGCAACCATCCCTAAATCTTTATGGTGTATCTTCCTGCAACACTGATGCAGTGCCATGTTTGACACTGTTGCACCGGGGCAGCTGTTGGTACTTCTCTCCCCTCCCAAATACCTAAGTGCTCATAAAAGCAATTATGGGCGGTGGGAGGAGGGGTGCTATAAGGTACATGATAGCCCTTTACAGCACACAGACACTTTAGGCTGCAGTGATTCATGAGCAGCAGGGCCAAACACAATATTCTGGACAACCTTCCGGCATTTGCTCCTTTGGGCCGGCAGCTGCACCTATACTGGGACAGCTGAGCATTGGGTACTTCTGATACTACCACTCCTCCTTGGGAACAAGGGCTAGATATCCCAATATGACAGCCAGCCGATTCTCAGGAAGACTAAGACAGAGTCCAGCAGCTATCCTTCTGCTTCATCCAGCTTCCCCCAAACCTTTCGTGCTCGCTGGTTTTTAGTCCCAGCTGTCGAGAAGGAAGGTCCTGTGGCACCTGTGCAGTCCCTTGCTAGTGATCATGCTCCCAGCGCACTGCCGGGATCACTGGGTTGCTGCTGTCTGGTCCAGCACCCTCCTTTGCCCATCACGGGTCCTTGAGAAGAAATAGCTTTCTTCTCTGTATTGCTCACAGCCTCCTGAGTTTTCATATGCAAGCTGCGAATTCTAGGGAAGCACTTTCCACATCAAGAAAAATAATAATTCTCCAGCTGAACACAGAGGAAGGAGCTAGTATTTCTTGAAGCCAGGAGTGGCTTGATGGGGCAAAAGCTCCAATCGTTTTCAAGAGTCTTGTCTGATGATGCAGCCGAGGCTGGCTACAAGAGGTGTCTCCCTGTCTTGCTTGCAGCTTCTGTGCTATCAATATTGTGTTCTTCAATAGCTAGTCTGCAGGTCATATCAGACCTACTAGGCTTCACCCATGCCCTTCTGCTACCCTCTCTCCTACAGAGCTTTCTTTGCAGTTCCTACTGATGTCACATCCCACTCCTGGCCATAATATTGTCTTCTGATTTAGCACAGCCAACTAAGTGCCTGGGACAGGTGATGGACACAAGACAGAGGGGTGGAGAAGGGGGAGTGCACATCCAGGCATATTACTACTCAGGATCTAGATGCTTCATATAAATATCAGAGATTTGACCTACAGCCCTCTATTCCAAGTGAGATTTTTCCTGCAGTTCTGACGAATTTTGGAATGGGGATCTCTATAGCAAACTCACACTCTGCTTCCTAGCATGACCTAAAGCTCACACCCAGAAATTTACCAGGAGAGTTGGAATTTTTGATCACGTTTGTCTTGTCTTTTTGGGCTTCCTCCTGCAGATACAGAATACAAAAGAAACAATGAGGACTAGATCTCCCCAAGAGCAGCTCAAGAATACCTCAAAATAGCCACCACAAAGCAGTTCACACATTATGCTTTTCCTATACATATTAACACAGGTGACAACTGTAAACAGCTCTGTTTCATTGCATATACCAGTGATCTTCACACTATTTTTGAAGTGGGAGCTGCAACCGCTGAGAGGACTTGTTCTGGTGAGGGGAGGGAACGAGAGCAAACAGAGGCAGTGGCTCTGGCCACAGGAGAGGGAGAGAGAGCATGCAACTGCAGTGGCTGTGACTGTGGCCGTGGGACTAGGAACACAGGAAGCTGCCATCTCCTGAGTCAGACCATTGGTCTATCTAACTCAGTATTGTCTTCACAGACTGGCAGCAGCTTCTCCAAGGCTGCAGGCAGGAGTCTCTCTCAGCCCTATCTTGGAAATGCTGCCAAGCAGGGAACTTGGAAGCTTCCAAGTTGAGAAAGAGACAGCACGTGTGGCGGGAGAAGAAGAAGAGGAAGAAAAGGAATGCGGTAGCTGTGGCAGCAGCGGTGGTGGCAGGAGGGAGAGAAAGTGCGTGAGCGAGCATGCAGTGGTGGGACGACGGGAGCAGCGCAGTGGACATGGCAACAGAGAGAGTGTGCATGTGCGGTGGCAGGAGGGGAGCAAGAGAGAGCATGAACGTGGTGGCCAAGAGGACTAGTGGTAGTGATGTGCACGGAACCGTGGAGGTGTGGTTTGATGCCGGGGATGGGTGGCTCTTGGGGGGGCGGGGAGGGTACACTTATCCCTCCCACTGCTTTTCCCCTGCCGGCGCTTCATTTTTGCCAAAAGCCATGGGGCGGCAGCGTACCGCCTTGCCGCCCCTTCCCCTGTTCTTGGCTGGAAGTATTGCCTGCGCGTGCACCCGTCACGCATATGTTGCGCGGGCACAGGCAATACTTGCAGCCAAGAACAGGGGAAGGGGCGGCAGGGAGGTACGCTGCCGCCTCATGGCTTTCAGTGAAAACGGAGCTCCGGTGGGGGGAAAGTGGCGGGAGGAGTAAGTGCAGTCTCCCCCACCCTTAAAGAAACCCCCCCCCTCGGTGTTGAACCTTTAAGCCGGCACCTCCTTCAAACCTGTTCAGAGGCCTTTAGAATGGCCTCCGGACCGGTCCGTGCACATCCTTAACTAGTGGTGGCAGGAGGAGGAGGAGGGGGAGAAGCAAGCCAGGGGCTGCCCCTGGGGTTTGTGCGGGTCATGCAGCGAAGAACAGTGGCATATACAAATGCCTGGAAAGTCCCATTAGTGGTTCTTCATAGAGAGAAACGAAATAGCTGTCCTGACTTACCGCATTGGGGTAGGGGAACTCAAAGCGTACAAAAGCATCCAGGTCATTGGGAGCTATGCCTGAAGAGGAAGAAGAAACCAAAGACTATTTCAGCCAAAAATTAGGTCTCCTTTTTGATTAAAGGCCTACAAGTTAAAAGTATAACCAGAAGCTGCTCTCACAAGCATCTCCAGCATGAGAGCTGCTGCTCACTGTTCGCTTTCAGGCAGATGCCAGAGCTTGTAAAAGCCACAAATCTTCAAGTCACAAATGCTACAGGATGGGACATTCGCATGAAGGGAGATGCCATGCACATGAATTTTCTCGATGGACTCCGTTTGCATGCCACTTTAAAAGTCACTTTAAAAGTCTCTTCCAGGGCCTGAAAAATGAGCTTTCTGCACTTAAACTGGTGTGCAGTGCTGGCCTTCATACATGATGATTTGTGGGACCTTGGAAATCAACATATGCATCAGATAGTGTCCTGGAGATTTGTGGAAAGAAACTGCAAGTGAAGGTATTTTATCTTATGTATGTATATCCCACTTGCATAATCGATTTATTGGATTTAATCCATCTGTTTTGCTCTGGTCTGATGACTAAATGCAAATAAAATCAGTACATAGTGATATATATATATTCCTCTTGTGGTCTGTCAAAGCAGCTAATAGCATATTTTTAAAAAAATTAGTAACACAATAAAACATATGATTAAACAGAGCACGGAAATCTCTTGGCAAACTATTTCCAAACTAGAGCTTGTTTACACTGTAGGAAGAGCAGCTTGTTTACACTGTAGGAAGAGCAAATGGAAGAAAAGTGCAATAACAGAATGGCAAGTGAAATCATACTGAAAACTTAAAATGTATCAATGATTATCTCTCAAACTCAGTCTATTTGTTTCTGAAAGCAAACCACACACAGTAGAGAAGTGTGGGAATTATTCAAAGTGGGTCAAAAGTAGGAGAAGGGATGATAGGAGGAGAGCTGGTCTTGTGGCAGCAAGCATTAATTATCTCCTTTGCTAAGCATGGAAGCCCTGGTTTGCATTTGAATGGGCAACTACATGTGTGAGCACTGTAAGATATTCCCCTTAGGGGATGGGGCCCACTCCGCGAAGAGGTCCTGCAAGCTTGCATGCAGACGGTTCCAAGTTTCCTCCCTGGCAGCATCTCCAAGATAGGGCTGAGAGAGATTCCTGCCTGCAACCTTGGAGAAGCCGCTGCCAGTCTGTGAAGACAATACTGAGCTAGATAGCTCTATGGTGTGACTCGGTATAAGGCAGCTTCCTATGACAGGAGAGAAGAGATGGGAAGGGAGCTTCTTGACACGCCTCCAGGGTGAATACCTATAATATTTTGGGGACTGGAAATGCCCAAGTAATACACCAAATCCCCTCCCCGACTGGCACCTTGAACTTCCAAACAGGATTGCAAAAGTGGTAGGAACTGTGTACTCTCTATAGACAGTCTCCCAGTATTGGCATAGAAGCATCCTAGGTGCATGTCATTTTCCTGGATGACGGTCATACTCCCTAACTCAGCCTGGATCTCATAGATTAACAGGATTACCAACCCTGTCAAGCTCCTTACAGCAGCAGCTGCTGTTCTTTCTATAGATCTTTCTCCTCTTCCCATCTTACAAGCCAGACAGCTTCTTTGCTACTGCAGTGACAGATCTCTCCCATTCATCTATTTCTATATTCCTTTCCAACTGCAAATACATAGTTCAAAGGTTTCTTTAAAAGTTCATCACTTCTCTGTTTGCTGTGGTGCATGCTTGTGAGGGATTTGCTCACACATAATTAACAACAGAGTGCTCTTTACGGCAGTATTTCTAAGAGCTGCTGCAATTCTCAACAGGATGGAAAGCTGAGCCAGCAGCCGCCAATCAATTTTTAGGAGTTTCCCCCCCTATAATTTTATTATTGCTTTGACACTGTTAGCTGGAGTTTCCATTAAGGCAGGTAGGCAGGAGCTGAACGAATAAATAAAAGAAACAATTCAAGTTAGCCACACTAAAGAGGGGTGGCCGGGATAAAACTTCCGTTCTGGCTGCTGCTCTGCCAACCTCCTGGGAACTGCCTCCTGCATGGATAGACCACTATAACAGCCCTTGAGAGCATGAGCTTAATTTCTTCCATTGCCTTGTGCTGTGGTGGTGGGGGTTTGGACATATCACCGCTCCAGAACAAGACAACCTGTTACAGCCGGGCAAGGTGGATGTGTTTGCTTCCAAGGATTGTTTCAGGTATTACACAGGAACAAACCTGGGCTTGCCGCAAAGGAAATGGACACTGACTGAACAGGGAGCGTCATCCATAGCTGTTGTCTCTGACAAGCATACCTGTATGATATACAGGTTTTCAAATGTCTGTGTTGCATTCATACTCCCAGTTTAGGTGTACAAAAGTATGAAAGGGCCTTTAAGTCAAAAAGATGGGCTAAATAGGGATGTGCACGGAACCGGTTCTGCCCGGGAGGCTTTAAGGCACGGGGGGGGAGGGTGTCCTTACCTCCCCCCGCCATGTTTCCCCCTCCGGCAGAGCTTCCAAAACCACTGTCACAGAGCAGCTGTATATCCCCTTGCTGCCCCAGTCAGCATAATATTGGAAGTGTCCAGTGCACATCACACACACAGAGACACGTACGTGTGCCAGCCCCTTCCGGTATTATGCTGACCAGGGCGGCAAGAGGGTATACAGTCACCGCATGACAGCAGTTTTGGAAGCAGCACCAGAAGGGGAAATGCGGTGGGGGAGGTAAAGACACCCTCCCCATGCCTTTGAATCAGCTCAAACACCGATCTTTCGAACTGGTTCAGTGGTCTGTGACTAGACCGCCAAATGGTTTGCGCACATCTCCTAAATCAGGTCATTGCCGCCTACGTCCAACACACAGATATGCGAACATAAACCTCTTTTTTTTGCTGTCTCCCCTGCCCCCCAGTATACCGAGGTCGGGTACCAATTACCTGACCACGGGTATGTGAAACCACAGATGTCGGGTCTGCGATTAATGAGGTTCTCCTGTATTATGCTGGAAATCACATGCAAATTTACTCCAGTGTATGCCACTTGAAACCAGTGGGTTTAGGGCAAAGTAACTCTCCATAATGTTGGACTGCAGGGCATGGTAGTATATCAGTTAGAAAAAGTCAGTTTTTTAACCGATTAACGATGACAATGTATATGAAATACTCTGAAAATTTGGACATGTGATTTATAAGAACTAAGTATTTTTATTCCTGTACTTTCACTGTAATACTAATCTGTGGCAAAATATCATAGTGGAGGCAGCAGGAAAAGAGCTGACATGTGGGAGAGAGGAGCAGAGTTAGGAGAGGAAGGAACTGCATGATGAGGTAGCAGAAATAGAACAGCACTGTATTTTCAACAGAAGTGTATTTTTGTAGGAGAAAAACTAAATTCTGTGACTCATTATTTTGGAAAAAGAAAGTGTGCACAGCACTTTCTGCAGAGATGTACCAGGGCTTAGGCCTGTGTAACAGTATGCCCAGCGTTTAAGGGTATATTCTTAATTGTTAAAGGGAATGTAGAAGGGAAGGATGTATAAGCTGAATTTGTTCAGTGATAAGGAACATGTACTTTCCACATACTGAGAGGGACTTCCCCTCATACTTGAAATTAAAATCACATACTAGGGTGCCCCCCTCCCCCATTTCTGAAGGTTTTGGGTTTTTTTAAGTTGAAAGTGGACACCCATCTATCAGGGATGCTTTAGCTGTGGATATCCTGTACTAAGCAGGGAGTTGGACTTAGATGATCTTCAGTCCCTTACAAACACAGCATTCTATGTGAATAATATCGATCGCTGGTTGGTTCCTTGTAACGTGTAATGCTAGATTAAGTTGCATAGAATCCAAGTGCATTTTCCAGAAAAGAGACAGATGTGGGCTTCACTGCCAGCCATCTATGTCCAAAGTAGCGATGAAAAAGGAATTAGCCACAGGACAGGATATTGTACCATGCAGCATGGAGGTAGAGGCTACTTAACCCATTACTTCTGTGTCATTTTCCTGACAAATTAAATTCCCTGCTATTTAACCTTCATTTGCTACAATAGCACTTTTGGGATTAAGCAGCTGCTTCAAGGGAGATGGAATATTTGGTGGGGAAATGGCATGGGCCAAGGTCCTATGCAGTTGCTACTTGAGAGTAAAGAGATGCCTCTGACTACATTATGACATATTTAATATCATGTGTCGTTTGGTCTGGGGAGTAGGGCGGGAAACAGATACCGTATTTACCCAAATCAAAAATGACTCTGAATTTTAGATGACCCACTTTAAAAAGCAGAGGTTAAGTGCAGGATATGCCTGCAATTACTTGAAAGGAACAGGACTGAATTTAAGACAACCTCCTGATTTTTAGTATCAAAATTTTGTGGGGGGAAACCTAGTCTTGGATTCAGGTAAACACAGTATTCTATCTACAGAATAATACATGGAAATAGGATGTTAGGAGGGACCAAATTTTGTAAGAAGGGCTGAGAGAAAAAGGAATGGAGTATTGTCTTATATATCAGCATTTTCCCATTTCATTGGGACAAATCTTAATTAATTTTGGATATTAGATTGTTTGAACTTCCTTGCTGCCCCTTGAGTCCAATGAGGGCCAGTCAAAAGTTGCCAAGAAACTTGTAAGCAGGGCATGAAGGCAAGGGCCTCTCTCTGTCCCCAGGATCTGGTTAATCAAAGGTATATTGCCTTGAATCGGAGCATTGGTTTCACTTACCGTGAAGTCTTCTTCTGGTTGGTGTTGCCAGGAACACCTCTGGGTTATCCTTCCCTACTAGCTCCTAGGCAGGACAGATTTGATTTGCCAATAAAAATCGGCTACGCCTCCTTGGGGCTAGGGAGATAACCCCGCCCAGTTCTTTCGTCCGAGAGACATATACACACAGTAGGAAGTAACAGGTAAGTCAGAACCATGAAAAAAACCAGATACTATAACAAGAACCCTGAACTAAGTGCTCGGAAGGTCTATGAATACTGGCCTGGGAGCACCAACAATAACTGGTTCGGAAGAGCTTGTGCATAGCTTTAGGGAGCCAGAGGACAAAACACCTCTATCAGGATGAGGCAAGGAGCGCCAAACTGGGTGGGTCGAGGTGTCCCTGGCAACACCAACCAGAAGAAGCCTTCACGGTAAGTGAAACCAATGATCCGTTCTCGGTTGTTCCCAGGGACACCTCTGGGACATACCACAGCTTGGCCAAACAGGGCGGGAGCGCTCCAGCCTATTCCTGAGGGAGAACCCGCTGAAGCACCCTCCTGCTGAACGTGGCCTGAAGGGTAGCGTAGGTCTCGATTTTATAATGCCTGGTGAACGTGGAGGGCGTGGACCAGGTGGCGGCCCTACAGATGCCCTGAGCTGGTGCATTAGAGGAAAAAGCGGCTGCGGTGGCTGCAGCTCTGGTTGAGTGTGCCGAGATGTCTGATGGTGCTCTGACCTGCTGTGCTTCGTACGCTAATACGATGCATGCCTGGATCCAGCGGGCGATTGTGGACGAAGTTACTGGGGAACCCAAGGACCTCGGGTGAAAGGAGACAAACATCTTGTCTGTGGTCCGAAACGATGATGTGCGCTAAATATATTTCTTTAGGCATCTACGGACACCTAGGTTGTGCCACAACTTCTCCCTCTCCTGCACTGGATGGGGGCAGAACGATGGGAGGAAAGCATCCTGAGACTGGTGAAAAACTGAGGCGACCTTTGGTCTTACAAAGGGGTCCGGAATCAGCCTAACAGCTTCCTTGGAGAAAATAGAGAATGATTTGTGAATGGACAGAGCCCTCAGTTCTGAGACCCTCCTTGCCGATGTTATCGCTACTAGAAAGGCCAATTTGAACGACAGCACCTTGAGCGGAATGTCAGCAATCGGTTCGAATGGCGACCCTTGAAGTGCCTTTAGGACAATATGCAGGTCCCATGACGGAAAACGGTGAACAGTTGGGGGGGGGGGCAACAGTGTTGCTCCTCGCAGAAAGTGTTTGAGGTGCAGGTACATTTGCCAAGTGTCCATCCTGTTCCCTGAGATCAAGCCTACTAGGGAGGCTGCTTGGCACTTTAAGGTGTTTGGTCGTAGACCCTTTTCCAGACCTTCTTGTAGAAACAGGAGGAGGTGTTGCAACTTGGCGCTGCCCCTAGGTACCGAGTGATGGACCGACCAACGAAGAAAAGCCCTCCACGTACAGTTAGTAGAGGGTCTACGAGATGCCAACATGGTAGTGATGACTTTGGCTGAGTAACCAAACTGCTTCAGAGTTCGCCGCTCAGTCTCCATGCGGCAAGCCTTAACCATCCCGGATCGGGATGTAGAACTGGACCCTGTGACAGCAGGTCGGGAAGGACTGGGAGTTCCCACGGAGCCTCCGTGGATAGATGAAGGAGCTCTGGGAACCAAGGCCGTCGTGGCCAGAATGGAGCTATGAGTATGGCTTGGGCTTGCAGTAACTGTACCTTCCTCAGGACCCTGGCTAGCAAGGGGGTTGGGGGGTAGGCGTACAGTAGGCCCTCCGGCCATTTGGTCGATAGAGCGTCCGTGGCCATGGCCCTCCTGCATGGGAACCTGGTCATGAACCGAGGCAGTTGGGCGTTCTGCGGAGAGGTGAATAGATCGACCACCGGGGTTCCCATTCTCCTTACGATTTCTCGGAAGATAGATGGGTGTAGTGACCACTCCCCTGGATGAACGTCCTCCCTGCTGAGCCAGTCTGCCAGCACGTTCAGATCTCCCTTTAAATGATGAGCCATCAGTGAATTGAGCTCTTTCTCTGCCCAATAGAGCAGGAGAATCGCTTCCTGATGTAATAATTTTGAGCGGGTCCCCCCTTGAAAGTTTATGTGTGCCTTTGCGGTGGTGTTGTCTGTTTTTATTAAGACATGGCGCTTGCGAACTGTCGACTTGAACGCTAGCAGCACGAGTCGAATGGCATGGAGCTCCCTCCAGTTGATGCTGTGCCGTTTTCCCCCCTCTGTCCACAGGCCCTGGGCCGTTAGGCTGAGGCAGTGGCCACCCCAGCCCCTGTCGCTGGCGTCCGGGGTTACTATGATCTTGGAAGGGTCCAGGAACTCCCTCCCTTGGAGCAGGTTCCCCAGGGACAACCACCAACGAAGTGATCCTCTGAGAGTGGGTGGTAGCCTCAACCTCACCTTCTTCCACCGTGCAACAGACTGCTGGTGAGGGAGCAGGAACCACTGGAGGGGCCTGTAGTGTAGATGGGCCCATAAGACAACCTCTATGGTGGAGACTATCAGACCTAGGAGCCTTCCTAGGGACAACAGCAAGGTCGACAGGGACAGCAGGATCTCTTCCCTGATGGTCTCGAAACAGTCTTGTGGAAGGAAAAGCTGATCTCTCTCTGGGTCGATAACAATGTCCAGGTGACGGAGCTGGTGACTCAGAATGAGTTGGCTCTTTTGCTGGTTGATCATGAAACCGTGGACTTCTAGCTCCGAGACTGTCACTGAGATATCTCGTTGGGCCTCTGAGTAGGTATGCGATTGGACGAGCAAGTCGTCAAGATATGCAAATAACCTGACCCCCTGCAGCTGAAGACGCGCCACCAGAGGGGCCAGGACTTTGGTGAATACTCTGGGAGCGGACGAGAGGCCAAACGGAAGAGCAGCATATTGGAAGTGAAGGCCTGCGTACTTGAAGCGTAACAGCCTTCTGCTCTCCTGGTGGATCGGAATATGCAAATATGCCTCCTTGAGGTCGATAGATACTAAGAGGTCCAGGTGATGCAGGGCCTCTGTGACCGACCTTAAGGTCTCCATGCGGAAGCGCTCCCGCTTTACCCATTTGTTCTCGTATTTTAAGTCCAGTACCGCTCATCTGGACCCATCCCTTTTGGGGACGGTAAACAAAATAGAAGAGACGCCGCCCCCCCTTCCTGGGCGGATGGGACTGGTTCTATTGCTCCAATTTCCAACAGGTGACGAATCGCCTGGGACATGTCTGCATGTTTTTGCAGACATGCAGAACAAGATCTTGAAGTTGGAAGAAACCTCTGGGGAGGGGGGGCATCCAGCTCTATTTTGTAACCGGTCCGAATGATCTGAAGGACCCAATTGTCTATTATGGAGGACTCCCAGACGGGGAGAAAGCCCCCCAGGTGGTCTCCCAGGAATCCTAAGTGAGAGTCAATGACTTGTCTTTTGCTTGGTTGCAGGGGGCTGTGGCTTGAAGTATGGCTGGCCCCTGTAAGAGGAACGTTGGCGTCCCCAGGAACCATGCTGTTGCCTAGTGTCTCTATCCCGGCCCCTGAAGGGCCGAGAGCCTCGAAAGGGCTGTGACTGAGAAAACACCTTCTTAAAAGAACGGTCGGGCTTGCGGCCAGCCGAAGGCATGGTCTTGCGCTTGTTGGAGGATTCCACTAGGACGTCCTTGAAGGTGGCCTCCCCAAAAAATTTGGTTGCGTCATAGGGCATGGCGGTGAGATTACTCTTTGACATATTGTCGACTGACCAGTTCTTCAGCCACAGGTGGCGACGCCCTAGCACTGATGCGGCAGCTACCCTTGAGGAAAACCTGACGGAGTCCAATGTAGCGTCCGCTATGAAGGCCTGTGCCTTCTGCACCTTGACCAGTTGCTGTCTCAGCTTGATTGGGTCAGAGGGCGTATCATTGAGGAGATCGTCTAGCCACAAAAGGGAAGCCCTTGCAGCCATAGAGGCTGCGGTGGCCGCCCGGGTGGACAATGAAGAATTATCATGTGCTCTCTTAAAGGCAAGCTCAGCCCTTTTATCGGCTGGGTCCTTTAACGTTACCTCACCGTCCCGTGGGACCAGGGAATTGGATACCAACTGGGCGATGAGAGCATCTGCGCAGGGCGTCTTGAGTAGGTCGGATGGCTCCTGCTGGTAACAGTAGAAGCGGTTAGTCACCGACATAGGTTTCCTATTGGCTGCTGGGAGCAGCCATTCCTGCTTAACTACCTCTGTGAATAGGCTAGGGAAGGGCAGTAAAATGTCCTTAGGCTTTGCCCTTGGGAAAACTATCTCCCCTTTGTCAGAAGCGGCGGAATCGATGGTTGCGTCCTGATGCAGGCCTATTATCTTAATAATCCAAGACATTAATGGATTGTAATCCTCGGCCACAAATAGCCTTTGCGAGACCAACATGGCCTCATTTCCTCCCCTCCAGACCACTCTCCTTCCTCCCTGTTGGGGGGTTCTGGATCTTGTGGCAAACCTCCTGGGTTGGAGGGACTATCCCCTGCATCAGAATCCGAGGCCTGGGGTGCCCTTGGTTTCGTGGGTCTGGGATTAGATGGGATAGGATCCCCGGAGTTATGCTCAGAGAGCTCAGAGGAGTGAGGGCAGGAGGGTGTGTGCTTTGTAGGCTTTAACACCTTTTTATTTTTAAGGTGTTTTTTCTTTTCTTTTGCCTTTTTAGGTGAGGGGCTCTCTTCCGTACTGGAGGAGGAGTTCTCAGAGGATGAGATGGTCCTTTTCCTTTTCTTATATTTTTTCTTCTCCTTTTTAGCAGGCCTGACCTGGTATACTGTCTCTATGATGGCGTTTTTGAACCACGCCTGCCATTCGGGTGGTACAGCCCTTGGGATGGCTATGGTAGGCTTAGAGACCAAAGGGGCACTAACCCCTGACATGCTAGCTTATCATGAATTTACATTCACAGAATCCCGAGACTCCCCTGGTACCTCCCTGAATGGTGGCTCCGAACATGAGGTCCCTGGTTGGGAGACTTCAAAATGGCCGCCGCTCCCTCCTTTCGCGCCATTTTTGCTCTCTCATGCGCCATTTCGCGCTCCTGTGTCAGCGAGATTTGTCTTATCTCCGCCAATGCAGGTGGCGGATTAGCACAAGAGTCTCAAAAAATGCAGGCAATTTTCTGGGTCTAAGGAGGGAGTTTGCGCCGCGCGTCTGGCTGCCGAAGTGCGCGTCTCACGGCCTGAAGGCAGGAGAGCGGGGGCAAACTGAGAGGCGAGCGGCGCGGGCGGCTCTGAGGCGGCCGTCGCAGGCACCAAGGCCGTCGAATTGGCCGATCTGGCTGAGGAGCCTGAGGGGTAGGCAAGAGACCCTCTCTAGGCAGGAGCAAGCCAAATGGCTTTGAAGTGCCGGGACCAAACGACTCTTGGCGGGGCCCACATGGCACTAAAACGAACCTTCCCCTATGCTCAAACTCCATACAAGATAGAGCGGGGCGGGAGGGTGGGGGGGAGGAGGGAAACGAATGAAGAAGGCCAATAACGTCTTCTTCTTTTTTAAAGGAGAGTGGACAAAGGTGGACGAAGGAGGACGGAACAACGAAAAAACTCACGACAGGATACTAAAATCTAGTGAATAATTGCGGAGCCGAAGAAAACTTCTGCCTGGAGCTGAGCGAGGACAGAAAGAACTGGGCGGGGTTATCTCCTTAGCCCCAAGGAGGCGTAGCCGATTTTTATTGGCAAATCAAATCTGTCCTGCCTAGGAGCTAGTAGGGAAGGATAACCCAGAGGTGTCCCTGGCAACAACAACCGAGAAGTGCAAGTTCTACTTGCATAATATGTTATATAACAACCAAAGCGGGGGGAAAGCACATTCTGGAAAGGATGAATATTGATAAGAAAGGCTGAAAGTAGTCAATGACTTAATTACTGTTCCTTGTTGTAACAGATAGTTAGCATTCCCCTCTCCTCCAATGCTATTCCCAGACCATCCTTTCCTGCTGGATTTATTTTGAGGTGATAGCAACAAAAGGCATGGCTCCTTCTCCCACATTCTCAGAAACAAGAACCATTTCCTGTTTTACCTGGAGGAGCTGGCAGGTTGATTCCTTTGACTATGGAAAGAACCATGTCATTGCTGTTCAGTTCTGGAAAGATCCTGAAAGAAAAGGAAGTTCTATCGAATATCTGCGGTGTTGTTGTTTTCCCACAGGCACCAACTACTGAATTGAGGGCCAGAGAAATTGGAAAGCTCAGTAACACATGTTGGTGTCATTGAAAAGTTACTGCCACTTCTACATATAGAACAACTTCTGGCCATTACACCAAATCACACAGAAGTTAAAGAAGTACTGGCTGCTTTTATCTACAAGGATATCAGGAATGGCCAACTTGTATATTTCTGAGGTGCTACTGTGTTCTCCAGACAGTGGTCTGGAAGACAGAAATGTTTTACCACACAAAGTTATCCCCCACCATTATTGTGTGTGCGTGCACACACACGATGGACTCATTTTTCAGATAAAAAATTGTCAGCAAAACATTTTAGAGCCTCCTGATTAAAGTCTGGTAAGGCTGGCAGACACCACATAAAACTAGATTCAGCCTATCAGTTGGCCATCCTTGGCATATATCCTGTTGGCAAACATGTCAAGCCAGGCAAGCCCCTTACCCACCAGATCAGTCAATATTGCTCAGCATTTTCACCGGCTATCCCACTGACAGTCTCCATCTCCACCCATCATTTTAGAAATAACACTCTTTTTAGAGTTCACAAGTCTAGAGAGTAGATCTGTCTTTGTATAAAAAGGTTGCGCTGAAGAAGAATTGAGGCTCAAAAGCATGTTGGGGTGCACTCAAAAATCTTGGTTTGCCCCATTTTGGATTTTGGTCTCCGCGATTCCAAGAAAAGCCATTCTGCACAGACAAAGACTTAAGTACCATCCTTCTGACTAACTATTAGGAAGGATGACTGAAAGGTGTTTGGTTTTCATATGTGCATCTTGCCCAATGGGACAAACAACAATTTGCTGTGTTGGGGGGCGTCCATTTCTATTTGGAATATGGCACATGGGGGAAAGGGTTAATCTGTCCCCAATCCCCACATTCCCAGAAACTGCTGTTTGCTGTGGAAAACACACACACACTCTCTCTCTCTCACTCACTCCAGTCACAGGTCTCCTGCTATTTTGTCTTGCTTTACCATAACAGGGCAAGCAAGAAAGACCACTGCAAGTAAGTGTTGGACATACTTGACAACACTGAATGTCCGCTGCTCATAATGATATTTTGGCAGTGGGAATCCCTTTGCGTGAGCTTGCTTTAGGATCTCCATGTTCTTTTTGCAGTCTTCAGCCATCTTCTCAAACCTGGAGTGGGAAAGACCAAAACAGATATCTAGTTTATAGGTTGTATTTACGGGCCTTGATCATTTACCCCAGTTATCCTGCACCGTGCTTGCTGAGTGCATTGCATAACAATTGGCTAGCAGATTAACGGCACTGTTTGTGCTAGGTGGGGTGTGGGTTACATCACATACAGTGATAGCTGGATTCAAGGCAAAGCAGTCATCCCATCACCTTTTGTTGAAATGGTCGAGGACAGACGGAACATTTACCCGGAGATAAAATTGCCAAGTGTCAAAAGACCCAAGTACTGATGGATGTGCAAACTGCATGAGGGCATATGAAACTGGGTGTATGGGAATCCCAGTCCCTCCTCTGCAGGAGGACTATGGGGCCATGTGCCCCAGTTGGATAGGTGCCTAACCTTCCCATTGCTGCTCCTCCTCTCCACTAGGACCTTCGCCCGCAGTACAAAAACTTCTGCTATTTTATCCATGAGGAGGTAGGCATGTGGTGGCAGCAGCCAGACAGGGAAGAGAGATTCGGCTTCATTGCCAGGTTGACAAGAGACCCTTGCAAGAGAGAGACGGATGTCTGCTGGAATTCCAGGGAGCTGCAGAGAGTATGTGCAACTTGCCAGGAGCCATTTAAGGATTATGGTGCAGCAGGCCAAGGAGCGTCCACCTTGGCTGTGCCAGTAATTGGGCCTGAACCCTCTTCCCTCCCTGCCCACAAGGACATACCCCCTCAAAGCATGAGGCCATGCCCCAACATACAATCTACACGTGGTGTGGGAAGAAACGTGCCTAAGAACTGCCTTGTGGAATCAGATCACAGTCTGTGTAGTCCAGAACAGTTTCTCACAGTGGCCAGTCAAATTCCTCTCAGAGCTCACAAACAGGGCAGAAAGGTGCTGGCCCTCCAGCCTGTTTATCCCCCAGTATCTGGCACTGAAAGGTATACTGTCTCTGTACATGGATGTTCTGTATAGCTATCATGGTGAATGGCTAAGTGAATTTGTCTAATCCCTTTTCAAAGCTGTCTAAGTGAGTGGCCAACATCACATCTCACGACAGCCAGTCCAACCTTAATCCTACATAATGTGAAAAAGTGCTTCCTTTGGTAGCTCTTGAAGCTACAGCAAATCAACCTCCAACTCTAGTACCCAGGGCCATCCCTAGGAGGGTATGGGGCTGGGGACAAGAGGCCCTCTCTCTCAGCCACACTCGTCCTTTGCCACGGATCCTTGTCCCCTGCTCTTCAGTAGCGCACACAGCACGAAGGAGTTCAATCACCTCCCTCCTCGTTCTAGCAAGGAGAGGGGCAACCCAACTTCCCAGCACCACGTGAGCTGGATACGAAATACTTAATCAGGGCACACGTGGGCCTCTCATTTAGTATCCATGTGGGGCTGAGACGTTCGACCACCTCTCTCTTTGCTCGAATGAGGAGGCAGGCAATGGAACACTTGAGAACTCGTGTTGGATACTGAGAAGGGGAGGCAAGGAGCAGAGGATGGCAGAGAGCGTGGGGGTGGCTGGGCCTGACCGTGGGGCCTGGGAGAGCGCAGGGTTGGGGCCCATCGCCCTGCCTAAGTGACAAGCCTGCCAGTACTAGGGTTTAAAAAAAAAATCCATTGATATGCTCTTAGTCATTATTTTATAAACCTCTAAATTGGCACACTGTAGATGGCTTTGAGTTATAACAGCAGGTTAGGGAGAACTCTGTCAGCTGAAAGAAGCAGCAGGAATAGGCAGGCTATGTTGGGAAGCTGCTGCCAGCGAGAATTTAGAATTTTCTACTTTCGTTCAAACTGGGCTTTTGGCTGAGCAACAACATGAAAACCTTCTGTATAAAAGAGTCAACTTGGACACCAGCAAACAGAAGCAGTATTATTAGAAAACAGCTAGAACTGGAAGATTCCCAGCCATAACAAACTGGCAGATCCTGGGACAGAGTGCAATCTCACACAGATGTCTGGGAACAAGCAAACTGTTTTGAGAACAGGGCTAGACAACAGAATGTTCCACATCAAATAGCAGCTAACAGGCTCTAGCTTAGCGATTGAGCAACAAAGGGAAGTGCAGGAGAAAAACAGCTGCCTGTCACCATCCTTTTAGGCCAAAGTCACTAGGCTTGACTTTAAATCACTGTCTAATTTGCGGCTTATGTTGAAGTAAAAATAGCAGCTGCACTGCCAGGAATCCAGATAGAAACCACGGCATAAATGTAGAGACTGTTTAACCCTTTAACTCTGCACTGTTTTCCCACTGAGAATCCACCCTGAAACTGTGGCTGTTGGCATGGGGGGGGCATAGCAGCATCTGGAGGGGAGGTTTTTGGCAGGAAAATGGTGTGGAATAAAAGGGTTAAACACACTCTTCCTTTGCACTGCTGCCCCTGTCCAAATCAGGCCCCCCCAATGCAACTACTGTTTTTATTTTAAGGAAAACTCCATCCTGGAGAAAGACAAACTAACTTCGTGTCTAGTTTGGAGCTAGGCGATCGGCGATCTTCACACGGATATACCCTCTCTCTAGTTCCCCTGCTTTGACCTTTTTGTACTGGTCATCTCCCACAAGAATGCAAGACTCAGGCCTGGTTCAGACTTAACTGAAGGTTCCAGTTCTTAACTCCAAATCGCACCGCAGACTTTCACCAAGCCACGGCAGGCAAAATGCCAGTTTCAGGAGAGGGTAGCCCTTCCCTGCTATTCCGCTTCCAAGGCCAATCCCAGCCAGCTCCACGGCCAGACTGTGTGGCCGAAGTATCACCACATGAGCAGGGCAGCTGCAATTGGCTACGATCTCCAAGGGGCTGCTGAGAGCTATCGTGCATTTTTCAGAGTGCTCCATCCGTCCCAGGCAGGGCAAGGGCACTGAAAGCCCTTTGAATGTCCTGCAATGCCAGCACTTCTTCTGCCGGTGAGGGCGCCCCCCTGCCCCTGTAGCCCTAATGGCAGGGGGCACAGTTTTGCACATCATATTAGTGATTGGGGTTGGCTGTTCCCTTGGATGGTTCTTCTCATGCATTGTGCAGGAGCGTCCCCAGGACTGAGCACTGTGCCCTGGAGAGGGTGGCTCGTTCCTCACAGCAGTCATACTCTCCCCTGATTTTGAAGACTTTTGAAATTTTTGAATTTTCTTATCAATGCTATTAATTGTGATGGTTTGTTAATCTGGTCTGTGACCGCAATAATCTTACTCCTCCTCCTCCTCTCCCCTGGTACTGGGGCTCTGGTGACTAGAACTGATTGTGAGTAAGCCCAGGGAGCAAGAACCCCAAAAGGAGAAGGGGCTGGGCCACTGGCAGCCCCTCAAACCCGGACAGAAGCACCCCCCCCTCCAATATTTGCTCCCCAGCAAGAGAGGGGATGCCCTGCTCGTGCTGGCTATCCTTGCCGTGAGAGGACCCTTTGCCAGGGCATACTCACTTGTGTGGACGGTGTAGACACAGGGGTGGGGCATGGACCTTTAAACCCATTCAAATCTCCCCGGCTCGGTCCAGCGCGGTGCCGTATGCAGGTCTCCCAGTGCAGGGACTCCCAGGAGAGGAGAACCCCAGTGTCCAGTGGCCCCAAGACAGTGGGCTACCCCTTTGGGGCTGCAGGCAGGGGCGCACATCCCCACATGGACATGCAGGCTTGCAGGTCACAAGATTTGACAGCAGCCTGACAGCAATCACCAAAACCAGGACAGCAGTCACCCACATACCCATCCCCACGACTTCCCTGCATAGAGCATCTTCCCTTGGTCCCCTTAGTCTGCCCCTCTCATGAGTGTGTGCTCCGTGGGAGAATGGGCTAAGCCTACCGCACGGAAAGGACCATTCCCGTACAACGCAAATACCACCTCATACGTGTGAAATGAGTGCCCAGAGATGGTTCTTCTCATGAGCAAGACAAACACTCCAAGGGGCAACATAATGTTGCCACGTGAGAGTGTTTGTGCTTAGGAGCGTACATGACTGTTGCTCTCTTTGGGGGGAGAGAAGAACTGGGTGCCTGTCCTACCACCCCATGCTCTCCCCCTACCGCTTGCCAGGTGAGGGGAGCAAGAGACAGAACAGGAATCGGGGCTGCACCCATGCGGCTGTGCAGCTTGACAGGCTGACAAGTCCGGGATGGGTTGGGGCATGGTGGCGTCCCTGTAGCCTGGCAACTCCATAGCTGCACAGTAGACAGGAGGGGCGGGGCTCATTTTCCGCGAGACTGCCAATGAGAAGTGCCGGAAGCACGGAGCAGCCATGTCCTTGGGCAGGTCTGCACTGCTGCCTTTATGACTGCTGTTTGAAAATCAGCACGAAACCGCAGCTATAGTTGCGCCAGCAGTCGGACTTAATGCTTTGGCGGCAAAACCTCAGTTGTCAGCGGTGAACCTTAGAGATAACCAAAGGTTCAAACTGCAGTTTGGTGAGGCAAACTGGAGATAGCTTTTGGCCCGTAACTGTGGTTTTGCATGTTTGGGCGTAACGGAGTTACAACCTTGGCCACGATTAACTGCTGTTAGTCATTATGTCTGAACGTCTTCAGAGGAGCTTTTCATTCTTCTCTTTGAATCCATTCATTTAGGAATATTTTATTCAGGAACATTTTATCCCCCTCTCCCCACCCCCGCCACTACACTCACACACGAATTGATTCAATAATCGCGTCCTGCCAAGCTGCAGACCAGCAAGCTATATGCAGAAGCGCCAAGGACCACCTGTCCTGAACAGGACTTCTCTGGACAATATGGCAATCACCGATCAGCATTATGACTAATACACAGAAAGAGTGTAGTCAGGAATGGAGGCATGGGCACACTTACTTGGTAGTTTCCGTGATGTTCCCTAAATGGGTGAACTGCTTGGAATAATTCATGCACATCTGGAACAAAGAAAGAAGCCACATGTCAAGCAGACCTGGCTCATTCCCATAGGTCACGTACCTCCCCAGTCAAACTCCTTCAGGCCAAGCTTGCATCCCTCCCCTTAATAAGCCAAACTGTTATATAAGCTTCAGCCCTTATATGGCCAGAGCATCCAGCCTCTTCTCATGGGACCCAGAAACGAACTGCATTTTTCTTGATACGACCCGCCATCTGCTAATCTTTTGACTTTGAGTAGCTGCAAGAACCACTGAGCTGGGTCACCCACGCACCACGTGGCCAGTCTAGTCACACCTGAACTGGACCCTCTAGCTAGGGGGGATTATCCTTCCCCTTTGCCCAGCATCTCCTGAGGCTAGCACACAAAGGAAGGTGGGATGGGATGAGACAGCCAGTGGAGATACCAGAAAAAAGTGGCACGCAAGAGGCAGAGTGCATTCCTCAGGGTGCAGGGAGACAAGATTTGTGGAAGGGAGCCTACTGTCAACAGAGGTTTGCTTGGCTGGCAGGTACCAGACAGGACCTTCTCAGGCAGCACTGCTGTGACTGGTGGGAGACGGATGGAAGAAGGCGGCGGGGGACGGGTGGGGGACAAGAAAACAGCAGCGGCCGGCAGGAGGGGGAAGAAAGCGGCAGCAGGCGGGCGGAACTAGAGGTGCAGGTGCTCTGCACCCAGCCCAGTTAGTTTAAATTTTAGAAGTGAGGGGGTGAATTTTCAAATCACTTTTTAATTTTATTTAAGATAGTGTGGTGATTGGCTGGTAAACACTGTCAATCAAGAGAAATTTAAACTTAAGGATTCTCTCCAAGGAGATTCCTAAGAGAGGGGCTTTGGAATGGAGTGATCAGGTGGCTATAAAATTCACTCGAGTGAACTGACAGATTCAGATCGGGCTGGAGAGAGCCAGAGATCGGGAGAGTTAGGGCTAGAGAGAGGATCTCTGGTTAAATAAATGTGTTTGTGACCCTTTTATTTCCTTTTATACCCTTTATTTATTTCTGCTGCCACCACCACATTTATTGGCTATTGTAACCTCTATACATTGTAAACACTACTCTCCCAGTCCCAACCTCAAGCGAGTCTCTGGCAGATGGATTTAGAGATTGGATGGGTCTTTCAGAGTACTGAAAAACAATTGGCGCACAGAGCAAAATACCTCAGTGTCTATGATACACATCTCAGTTCCTACCAGTTTCTTATATTTGCTACACATGACTTCTGTGTTGGAATGTTCTTGAAGCTGTGTAATGTGCAATACATGCAAGTGGTTCCCCCCTTGTGTATCTGTGCTCTAAGTAGTGGATGCAGTTGTGGCTCAGTGGATGGGCATCTGCCTTGCATGCAGAAAATCCCAGGTTCAAGCCCTGGCAGCATCTCCAGGTAGGGCTGGGAAAGACATCTGCCTGAAACATAGGAGAGCTGCTGCCAGTCAGTGTAGACAGTACTGAACTAGATGGTCCAATGGTTTGAATCTGTATAAGGCAGCTTCCTAAGTAAATACTAGCTGCTTCCAGATCTAGACTTCTTTCTCACTTCAGCCGTCACAGACAGGTAGAGCTGAGCCCATGAGAAACTGCTTTATTTATCACTAATAATAATGAAGACAAGGCACTTTTTTAACATACTCTGAAAGAAAGGTTCTCTCTTCAAGTAACTGCAGTCATCCAGCAATGGGGGACGGCAACAAGCAACCAGTCTGGAGGAGGCACATACCACCCACCCTGTTGCCACCTACAGAAACAGACTTCTTTCCTTCTTGCCATCTCAAACCTCTGCCAAGACCAAGCAACCTGAAGCAATCATCATCATACTATCAACAAGGAACAAAAAAAAAAATCAGGGCAGGAGACGTCAAGGACACCATGAGAAAGTGCAGGGCTTTCAGACTTCAGGATATAAAAGCAGCAAGGAACGGGAGGAGGTTCAGGGCTTGCTGCAACGTTATTCTGGAAAGGCTCAGAGTTGCACGGGAAACCTCCCTTCCTCAAATGTTACCCATGAGCAGGAAAAGTGACCTCAAACACCTCACAAGGAGATCTGAGAAGAGACAGCAAGTCCCAGCTTACTGTGGGAGACCCCAGAACCCACAGAGGTAAACTCCCAAAGTGCTGTAATGAACAGCATGTAGGCAGCCACTGTTGGGTTCAAGGAAGTGATAGTGGAGAGGAAAGCAGTGATGGGAGCAGGGCTCTTGTGTCACCTTTCTATTGACAGGTCTCTATCCAGAAATTCCACTGCCACAGTCAAAGTTCATTCAAGACAATTTAGGGTTAGATCAGTTGGTTCTCACCCACCCACCAGCTAACATCTTATCCATCCCTAGTGCAAGGGCTTAATCAGAGACAATGCTAGCCATGGGTTCATGGGGGCCCTTGACCAAGTGTCTTGCAGGACCCTTAGAGGCAGTGGTGAGGGAGGCAGCCGCCGCACAGGTAGTCCGCTCCCCCAGTCCACCACCCAAACACAACTTTCCCCCCTCAACGCTGGAAGCCAGCAGGGCTGGAAGAAAGTGTCAAGACACATGGGACAACTGTTCTGCCATCACATCTAGGGATTTCTGCAGTTTGGCACTAAGATCTCAGCTGAAACACACCAGCAATCTTAAGATACCTCTCACCACATCTGGCAGGTCTCCCAGGTAGAGATGAGAGAAACCATCTTATTTTAAAATAATAAATAAATATGCATGATATTTTTGTGATATGTATATTTGAAATAAGCTTTAAATACATTTTCCTCTCCCAGATTCCTAGGCAAGGAAGGCTCCCAACAGAAACAACATCTCCACAGCCTGTTCTCCACTACCTCATATTGCTGCCTCATCAGCTTCACAAGCTCCATGTACTGCTGTGCCGTCTCTGGGGAGATATTAATGCCACGACGCTGCACGAGTGCAAAATCCTCCTTATTCACAGGGGCTTGAGGTACCTGAAAGAAGAAAAGAAACATACCACCTTGAACTAATCCACAGAGTTCCTGTGCCATCTCCTCATCTCCTTGCACAAACAGGTAGCAGGAGGGAAGAGGATCCTCTCCACTTAAAAACATGGCGATAACATTCGCTTACCAAACTTCTTGAAAACATTCTCTGAAAACTTTGCTCTGGAGCACACTGGGGTTCCCCACAGAAGGCATAGGCTAACCTGAAGCTGTCATCTGCACGTATGAAGTGCCTCTGTTTGAAATCTTTTGCTGCTCCACAGCAGTTAAGTTCAAGAAGGGGCATGGCCCCAGGCTTTCTTCTGTCAGAGACTAGACAGGTAGCCAAAAGAACATAAGTGCTGAATTAGACCTAGCTAGTCTCGTTTCTAAGAATGCCCAGTCTGGTGCCTTTGGAAAGATCATAAGTAGGGCAGGAGGACAACAGCGGTCTTCCCAGTTCTCTCTGGCAGCTGGTACTCCAAGGTATGCTGCCCCTGAACCTAGAGGCTCCATTTAACTATCATGGCTAATATTTGTCTGCTACAGATCGGTCTAATCATGCTGTGTTCAGGACAGAGATTCAAAGCTTGAAGAGACCAGACAGATTACCAAGGCAACATTTTCTTATCAGCCCTCCACAGATGAACCCAAATTTTAAAAAGGTACCTCCAGACAGTGCTGTCTCAGATCTTAGTGACAGGGAAATTCATGCTTTAAAAATTATTATTAAAAGCAAAGTTTGCTAGCACAGCTCTTGACAGCATTTCAAGGCATTTATCAAACAAAGGGTTTCCTATATCTAGCCTGTCTCTTGCCTCTATAAATCCTAAGAGGGATTTTAACTGAAGTTCAAACTTGTTATCTGATTAGGTGGCAAAATCTACTGAGGAGAAGATCAGGATCAGGCCTGGTTTAAAGCACTTTGGTGCATGAGGCAAAAATCTCGAACAGTTCCCTTCCGCTAACTAGCACCAGTCAATTCAGACATAATGCCAAACCACAGTTTGAGATCAGCACCAAATGAGGATCGGAAACCACAGTTTGAACTTCAATTGCAAATAATGATTTGTGCCAACTATGGGTTGGTGTCATGGATGAATTGTAAGCCATAGTAACTGTGTTTTTCCACCTCTGGGAGCACCGTGGAGTGAATTTATGAAGCTGAGTGGACAGAAAATGAGAACAGATAAGCATTTATCTAAGCTACGGTTTGCTCAAGCTTCCATAGTTTGGCATGATGCATAAGGGTAAAACTAGGTGTGACATTAATCACACCCTAAATAGCATACGTAGGGGCAATTCGGATCAGGGGGACAGTAGGGGAAGGGTTTAAAGCCCCCTAAAATGATCCCAGCCTGGACAGGCTTTCTGGCATGTGCTACAGCAGCATATCCACGCATCAAAACAAGCATGCTAGGCTTTATTAATTTAATAATGATGTATTTAAGTCGCATCTTAGTCTGGCCCAAAGCAGTCTCAATCTGTTGCATAGCTCACATTTATTTTAGCAAGGTTTGTGCAGAGACCTTCCCAAGTGACTCAGGAGACGAGAAATCTTGTTTCACCCCACTCTTAATGATGCCCCCAAAGGGGCATCATGGTAAGGATCCTTCCAAGGACGGTGCTTTGTGAACCCAGATGGTTCTAAGCAACTGGGGCTCTGGTAACTTTCATATAACAAGCGGACCACCACTTGGAGAAAATACAACTCCCCTGTCCCCCCGGGGTACTGCTTGCCTTCGTTATGTCAACCGGGAGACCATTCTGTGACGCCTCAATCATGGGATCCAGACCATGGGCCTGACGCAAACATAGCTTGGCGCCCTCAATGTCATTCTGCTGCTTTGCCCGGAGAGCTGCCTGCATCAGTTGCTTCTTCCGGCTCTCTAGGAAGGTCAACTGCTGTTGAGCTGCAAAGAGAAAGAAAGGACAAGGAGAGGAGACTCATCTTGTTGTCTGTGTCGAAATCTCTCAGTAACAGAGAACAAAGAGATTCCAAACTGGTTCAGGAATGGGCAGCATGTATTTTGATACACCACTTCAATCATGTGTGCACACAGCACTGCTCACCTAAAAGTAGGATGCTAGCAGCTTGAGGGAGCACTTGCTCAGCAGAGATTGCATTTAGTGCTGAACAATCTTAGAACCATGGTAAATGCAAAACAGTCATCATTAGAGAGCCAGGCTGACATGTCACATGGCTTTGGATCGTGACTCCAAGAGTAGACATACTGAGTGTGCATGACAGCCATGAGGAAGCGGCCTCTCCTCTGTTAGGTCGGGTCACAGTTCCAGGGTTACTCTGAGCATCAGGCAATGGGAAAACCAACGAGTCGGGGGCAAAGTTACTTCAGGCTGGAGAACACCAACTGGGGATGGTTTCTGTTGGGGTTGTTGTCACACTGCTAGGGAGGAGAGCCCAAGGATCTTACCCAAAATCAGTTGCAGAGAAACAAAATCTACACCAAAGATTTACCAGGTGTCAGCTTCCCCCCACAACTGGCTTTATGCAGAAGTGTCCAGCCCGCGATGTATATGGCAAGGGAAGGAGGATAACTCAAAAAAGAGGTATTGATTAGGACAGTTTCCTTCATAATTGGCACTGGATGGATGTTTTGCCCCCTACATTGATCCTGCTACTGCACAGCCTGACTGAGCCCCTCTTGTGTGGACTGGACAATGCGGTGTCTGCCAAAGGCACGTAAAGCATTCCATCAATCAAGACCATGCTAAGCACCAAGAACCCCACACAGAGTCCAGGAATGTGCAAAATGGCTAGATGTGCCGTTAACGTATCTAGGTTTCACATGTCTAACATGTCACTATTTTATCCATAAAGCAGGGGGAGGGGAGAGGAGACCTGGTCTTGTGGCAGTGAGCAAGAATGGTCCCCTTTGCTAAGCAGGGTCCACCCTGGTTGTCATTTGGATGGGTGACTACATAGGAGCACTGTGCTATAAGAGATTTCCTTGAGAGGATGAGGCCATAGCTCAAAATATCTGCTTGCTTACAAAAGGTCCTCAGTTCTCTCCCTGGCATCTCTTGGTAGGGCTGGGAGAGACTCCTGCCCGAAACCTTGGAAGCCACTGCCAGTCAGTGGAAACGACGGAGCTAGATGGACTGATGGTCTGACTCCGTATCGAACAGCTTCCTAGATTCCCATTGGTCAGTACCTGTAGTGCTATTTTTCTCTCTATAAAGCGAATGGCATGGGCATACAACACAACAGATATCATGGAAATATTTCCCCACCAGCCCAGAGCCTGAGGCTCAGCCACAGAGTTGCACCACCTTGCAGCACCGCCGGGAGCCCAGAGGCAGCATCTGCAAAGCAGCTTCCCAAGCCCGGAAGTTAGAAGTGCAGCCCAGACTGGCCGCAGGATAAGTGGAGCTGAACCTCCAGCTGACCAATAGGGAACAAGCCAGGGATGCTCCCAGAGGCTGGGCGAACAGGAAGGGCCTCTCCTGGCTGGGACCAACCGCAATGTGGTCCCTCCCTTCCCAAGCCTGTCTCCAACGGTGGTCAATTCCACCTGGTCATTATGAAAGCAAGAAGTAACTTGATGTGAGAGCGGGGTAGCCGAATGTCCCTATTCCCCCCCTTCCCTCCCGATAGCCTTTCCCTTTTGTACCGAGCCCCTTAGAGTGCAAACCATTCTTCCATACTGGAAAACATCCCGAGTGTATTGGCAGATAGGGAGCGTCAGCCATGGGAGCGTCAGCCATGAACACAAACAAATAAAGGCAGGAGTACCTTTTGTGATGACCTTGGAGGCAGCTTTACCAGCCGTAGCTGCCTTCGGTACTGCAGGGGCAGCTCGTGAGCCTGGCTGGGCTGCTGGCTTAGGCTGCAGTGAGCTGGCTGGCTTGGATGGCGCAGGGCAGTCAGGCTGCAAACAGCAAGGAAAGGCATTCAGGAACCTATTCCCTAAGCCCTGCTAACTAGGCCAAAGAGGCACCTCTGAAAGTGACGGCTCTCGTATACTGAGCTGGGGGAGACAGTCACTGCCCCTCTTCAACCAAGCATAGCTGGGGCTCTGGAAATCCACTAATCTACTCGTCTGTGACGAGTGAAACTTGGTGCCCGACAAGTGAAAAAAGTCCTGCCCAGTAATGGACCCACATAGCCCGAGGAACCATGTGACGACTCAGTCAAATATCCATCCATCCACTTTATTACGGCCAACGGCCAAATAAACAGTCAAATATCTTGTCTGGCTGACGAACTGAGCCAGCATTTCTTGACCCCGGAGCATAGCATCCCCCACCCAGTGGCTGTTGCTGGTATCTCCCTTGTGTTTTTCTTTAGACTGGGAGCCCCTTTGGGACAGGGAACCATCTTCTCCCTCCTTTTGCTATGTAAACCAGTTCAAGGACTTGTTCGTTAAAAAGCACTAGACTCTGCAAATATCCTCCATATTGAGGATGAAATAACAAAAAACAGCCATGCATAGTGGATCTCACAGGATCATAAGCAGCAACAGAAGCCCAAGTCCTACTGAAACACAGGATTCAATCCTAAAGTCCTGATTGCAGCCAGCCAGTACAGGTGCTCAACATAAACTGAATAGTACAAGGGAAAACAGTTACGAGCGCTCTCTCTCTCTGCCCCTCCCTCTCCCCCCTCTCTCCCCCTCCCCCATATATAGACATGCAGGTGCATATGCAGCACTGTAGTTTAGAAAAGGTGGACATCTGCTTTGCTTCTGCTTGCCAGACTAGATTAGATCAACATGGCAAACAAACTTGCTCAGCATCCAGCAAGACATAAGAACAGCCCTGCTGGATCAGGCCCAAGGCCTATCTAGTCCAGCATCCCATTTCCCACAATGGCCCACCAAAAGCCTCTGAGAAGCCCACAACCAAGGGGTGAGGGCATTCCCTTTCTCCTGATGTTGCTGCCCTGCAACTGGTTTTTAGAGGCATCTTGCCTCTGAGGCTGGAGATGTCCTATAGACATCAGACTTGTGGCCACTGATAGAGAAGATGTGCCTCCCTCCATATGTTCCCTCTTGCATTTTAAAATCTGCAGATGATGAGGCCACACTCTGTGTGCCTACACTAGTAAACATGGAACAACAGCAATGAGATCCAGGGGCCTTTTCTGTTATGAAGACTCCCTGCCTCTGGAATGGCCTTTCTAGGGATGCCTACCTGTTTGACTCCTGTTCAGGAGTGTCAGCCTCAGAGGCTACCTCCAGCCTCAGAGGCAAGATGCTTCTAAATACCAGTTACAGGGCAGCAACAGCAATAGAGGGCATGCCCTTACCTCTTGCCTGTGGGCTTCTTAGAGGCTTCTGGTGAGCCATAATGGGAAACAGAATGCTGGACTAGTTAGTCCTTAGGCCTGATCCAGAAGGGCTCTTCATATTTTCTTATGTAGTGTCTGAGATCTCTGCAGGATGGCGGCTTTTATTGTACTGCATGTTTGGCTGGTTTTAGAGTTTCCAGTTTTAGGATTCTTTCACCAAGAGTTCCTAAAAACCCACTCACCAGCAGCAAGTGCCCCTCCTCCATTCCTATGCATCCAGGATACCTACTTCTTACTAGGCTTTTGCACAAGAGGGCAGCACAACAGCAGAGAGGTACAGCTGATGCTTCCTACAAAAGCCCAGCATTAGCAAGAGAAACCACCTTCAGAGGAGGAGTCAATGGAGACCACAGATTGTAGCTGGCTAGCCAAGCCCAAACTTTGGGGACTCCAGTGGTGATGCATGTGACAGTTAATTGCTGTAAGCCTGCTTCAGGAGCCTGGTCAGGTCAGTTGAGTGGGCTATACATTTTTAAATACAAATTAAAAATATTGTAAGCAGGCCAATTATCCTACTAAATCTTTCTCTCAGGAGGTGGTTGAAAACAACGCAAAAAGATTCAGTCTGTCTGAAGGAGGAATAGCAGTCCTCGGCTTCTCTTGTATGACATAAAATTCCGCCAAGTACTCTGCAATTCCCCTTCAAGGGAAGAGGGTAGGTTTAGGAGTTTCCATATTCTGACACATGGCCATTCCACACAAGGTTTCCCATAGATCCATTAGCATTTCGACTAGCACACACACACACACACACAACCTTTTTTGCCTCCTCTGAGTCTTCATCCTCCTCATTGGCTAGTTTCATGGCTGTTTCAAGGATCCCCACAAAGCTCTGCTCTCCAGATGATGATTCCATCCCTTGGATAGGAGGGAAACCTGCCAAAGACAATGGCAAATCTAAAGGTGGAACCATGACCATTTAAAGGTGGATAAGGCCATGACTTTTAAAAATCTATCTAAATCCACTGTTATCCAAGACTGGCTCCCAAAGTGCCCTAGAACAAAGTAAGCCCTGCTCAGGCAGGTAAACCCCCTTCACACATATTCCAAATGTCCACTTGAGGCAAAGCACACATAAGATTAACCAGCCTGACCCTAACCATCTCTACTCAGAAATACGTGCCACTGACTTCAATGGGATTTGAAATATGTATTCTTAAGATTGCAGCCCTGGAGAATTGCATGGCCCAGATGGGCCTTTTTAAGGTCACAACTTTTCCTATTTCAAGTGGAGATGGAGACCAAGTGTAACGAAAGTGTAAACTATTTTGATACCAGCTGTATGTCTAGAGAAGACCTAGCACCACTCTCAGAAAAGAATTATTTTGCGTTAACATCACATGGTACTGCCACAGGAGGTCAGCATTTCCCAGATACATCCTCAAATCAAAATAATTTTTATGTAGAGCAGTGTTCTAGGGTGATCCCTTCCCAACAATACATTTCTCTTCTTGTATCCTAGATTGGTGGTGTTCAGAACTCTGTTGTGAGGAACCTTGGGGTTTTCTCCATTACAGAGCAAAAAAGGGCAAAAAAGAAGCTTCCCTGAAGGGCAATTTGCCCATCACTACCAACCTTCGCTTGTAACATGCAGTTCTAGGCTGCACTCTCCATTTGTGTGGAGCAACAGTGAGGCCCAACAAGTCTGACCACAGCCCATGTGAACTGAAGCCTGGTCTACACATGAAACAGAATGAAATGGTTTAATGGGCTGTATCATTTCAGGCTGTACCTGAGGGAAGTCACATTACTATATTCTTGCTTACGTAAAAGAAAAAACCCTGAAAGTAAAACACTGGCACAGTAAGGAACAGGCTGAGCTACAAGCTCTTTCCTCAATGTGCTAGTGCTTCCACTTGCAGGAAGAGTGGGGGGGGGGGAGTTTTCTGCAGCGGCATTGCTCACCTGCCGCTTGAAGTGGTACAGGCCATTCTCCCTCCTCAGAATTCTACCACCACATCTGGCTGCATATGTATGCCAGGCCTGAGTGTATGCTACAGAATACTCAGAGAATCCTCTGTAATACACAGGGCTTCTTCTGTGGCAGAGAAGTCAATACAAAATGCTCCCTGAAGTAGAATGCTTGAAAGCCACCATATGAGACAAAAGGACAGGAGGAAGGGACACCAAACTGCTGTGGACAGGTGGCTTTGTCATGCTGAAGAAGTCAGACAAGCATGACACACACCCTTGCAGAACTTGAACATCTCTCTGTAAGATGTCAGTCTCTCTCTCGCTCACATCTGGCCTTTCCAACAAGAGGAAGAGTCAGCATCCATGGCACTTTTGTATCCAATTCTGTACATGTGTTTTAAGCCATGAGCATAGACAGGTTAGCCTATAACGAGATTCTCTCTCCCATTTCCACCACCATCCCTGTATCCGTGCCTTTTGGTGAGACTCCAGCTGCCAACATAACCTCTCCAACCTCTCTAAAGCAAACTCTCCATCTGCAAAAATAACATTGGGAATGAAATACCTGGGGGAACAGGAAGGTCCACAAACTGAACAGGTTTCCCTGCCTTGTGAGCTCTTATAGCCTCTTGGTATTGCTGGGGAAAGAAAAAGAGAAAAGAAGCTGAAAATCCTAGTTTGCTACTAATTGAAATTAGAGGCTTGTACAGGAAGGAAAGAAGAGAGCATGTGTGTTCCCAAAGCTTGGTGACACTGTGCAAAACAAAACAGCTTTAACCATGGTTCCTCATGTCATCTCAATTGGCCAAGGGTATTCTTATAGAAGTTTGCCTTTTCAGCAAATAAGACCTACTGGAGCATAGGAACATAGGAAGCTGCCATATACTGAGTCAGACCATTGGTCTACCTAGCTCAGTATTGTCTTCACAGACTGGCAGTGGCTTCTCCAAGGTTGCAGGCAAGAGTCTCTCTCAGCCCTATCTTGGAGAAGCCAGGGAGGGAACTTGGAACCTTCTGCTCTTCCCAGAGCAGCTCCATCCCCTCCCCTAAGGGGAGTATCTTACAGTGCTCACACATCAAGTCTCCCATTCATATGCAACCAGGGCAGACCCTGCTTAGCTAAGGGGGCAAGTCATGCTTGCTGCCACAAGCTCTCCTGGAGGTTTCCCTCCTTCCATAAAAAAACAAAAATAGTAGTGGGGGAAGAAAATGAAGCATGATCCATGTGATATGTTTGAAATCAATATTCAGTACTGATCTCAAACACTGAATATTAAGCAGGTAATAGTTGGAAAAATATCTGTTTCCACATAAACCAGCTTCTCTCTGGAAAAATTTGAACCATATAAGATTCCAGCATGTGAACAGTTAACTAATTTAACAATTCTGCCATATTTCCTCCCAAGGAGACAATCAGAACACCTCAGCTTCTGATCCAGTATATCACTTAATTAGAATGAACTCCATTACGGTGGGTCAAGAGAAAAAAACTAGGAGCAAAAAACTCACCCCAAACTTTACCCTGAGATCTGTGCTGTGCAGCATCTTAGCAGAAGAACCAGCAAGCAGCAACATGGATGAAGCAGGGACTTCATCCCCAGCTAACTTAGCAAAGAGGCACCTTTTAAAAGTGGTGGTTCTCTTTATTTAGCAGGGGAAGAGCAACTGGCCCTATCCATCCCCAGCATAGCATCCCTCCAGTGGCTGTTGCTGGTGTCTAGCTTATGTTTATTTTTTAGATTGCGAGCCCTCTGGGGACAGGGAGTACTCTATCCATCCATCCATCCATCCATCCATCCAAACCTCTTTGGGAGCTTTTGTTGAAAAACGGTATATAAATAGCCATCGTATTCATATACAATGCCCTGCTAACTTGGCAAAGAGGCACCTCTTAACGTGGCGATTGTCTTTTATTTAGCAGGGGGAGAATAACTGGCCCTATCCACCCCCAGCACAGGACCTCCAGTGACTGTTGCTGGCGTCTATCTTACGTTTCTTTTTAGATTGTGAGTCCTTTGGGGACAGGGAACCATCTTATTTATTTATTATTTCTCTGTGTAAACCGCCTTGAGCCATTTTTGGAAGGGCAGTATAGAAATTGAATGAATGAATGAATGAATGAATATTCTGGTTACAATAGGCAAGCAACTCACCTTCACAATCCTCTCGTGCATCCTGGCCTTCCTGTCATCTCCTTTGCTCTTGGCCTGTGCTGCTGCTGTCTTGTACCTGTCCATCCTCTGCTGTAGTGCTTCCATCATATCTCGAGGGGGTGGGGGGAGATCTGGGAACAAAGGATGTAAATCTGTGCAACTCGATCCTTGCTTTAAACAAGGCACCCCAAAGAGGACCTGGCAGGAGAGAGACTGGTTCCAGAGGGGACGTGTTAGGAGGTGGCTCCGAACCCACATCCAAGCAAGTGTTTTATCAAACCACTTGTCTCCTACCGTCAGACCAGGGACCACGTCCAGAGTCCTGGACCACACTGGAGGGCGACTCCAAGCAGAGAGAACAAGAGACCCTAAATGGGCCTGAAGACAAGACTAAGGAAGGGGACTCATGGGTTACCTCGCAGGAGCCTAATGCCATGAGACCCACAGCACAATACTCTGCATCTACAGCACTGAAGACAAATGCTTTGCCAAGGCCTTCTTGGCAGGCCTTGGCAAAGCCTTGGCAGTGGAATATCCCAAGCTGCTCGTTCCATCGTCTCACAAGCTAGATCTATCTTCTAGTCATTTAAAATTACTACTGTTCTCAGTTGATGAGGTTTAGAGTTCTTCTCCCCCTCATTATTTATGTTACTTGTCTGTAAATACAAGAAGTACCAACAAGCCAAACTCCTCTCCAATTCTGTCAGGTTTCCTGTAGATTAAAATGGATATGTCGGCGATACAATGTGCATATTAACACTTCAACTCTTTGCAAAAAGACCCTTTATTGTGCAAAAATTAAGTTGGTGTACATGAAAATAAAGCACTACAGCATACACACCATCAGTTAAACAAACAAGCACAGATAAGAGGCCTCTTTTAGTGTCATTAGTTAACAATTGTTAGTTATCTCCAGACTGTATGATAGGAGATGTGATGTACGACTGTGATATTTTTTTGATGGGGGAAGGAAATTATGGAAAGAAAGGTGCAATATATACAATTCAAGGTTTAGGTTGCACTTCATTCTGTTCTGGAGAATCTGGTAGACCACTGAAAGATAGATACAAAGAACATCTAGCAGATACGAGGCATTGTGCACGGAGAACAAAACCCTGGTCAATGCATACGAGGAAAAAGCATGAGGGCAAAGTAGCGCCCACTAAAATATCTATTTTGGGAATTGAAAGGAATTTACAAAAAAAACCTGAAAATAAAGGAAGCATTATTTATAGAGAAATTGAGACCAGACATCAATGCTTGGGAAGGCATTGGCTGATGCTATACGGTTCGTTAGCCTCTGAGAAAAATCAGGTGATTCCCCTTCTCTCTTCCCCCACCCTCCCTCATTATCTCATTTCTCCGACAGTCATGGAATGGGAGCGTTATCTGCTCTAAAGAATTTAAACAGCTGAAAAACAGAACGGAGCATTGGTGTCCACTTACCGTGAAGGCTCCTTCTTGTTCTTGATGCCAGGGACATCTCTGGGTTATCCTTCCCCACCAGCTCCAAGCAGGACAGATACTGTGAATAAACAAAACAGAAAGTGCCCGCCCACTTGGGGCTGCAGAGGATAACCCCGCCCCAGTTCTCTGTTCGAGCGAGGCAGAAGCAACAAATAAACCGGACACGTAACCCGTTAACACAAACAACATTAGGTAGAACTGTAACGAACAAGTACCTTTTAGTAAGGAAAAACATGGATACGAAAGGTTTCCCCTGTCTAACAGGAAGACACCTACCTTCCTTCCAACGGGACCAGGCGGAGTGCACCACTGGGTGGGTCGAGATGTCCCTGGCATCAAGAACAAGAAGGAGCCTTCACGGTAAGTGGACACCAATGCTCCGTTCTCAGTTCTTGATGCCAGGGACATCTCTGGGGACATACCCCAGCTTGGTCCACAGGGAGGGAACCGCTTCCGTCTAGTCCCGTGGGAGGACCTGCTGAAGGATTCTTCTGCCCACGGCTGCCTGGATAGTGGCGTGTGTCTCAATCTTATAGTGCTTTGTGAAGGTTGAGGGCGTAGACCATGTTGCCGCTCTGCAAATATCCTGAACCGGGGCGTGTGCTGAAAAGGCCGCTGAGGCCGCTGCTGATCTAGTGGAATGTGCCGTGATGCCGGGAGGCGGGCTCTTGCGCATAGACTGATAAGCCAGTACTATGCAATCTTTAATCCAGCGAGCGATGGTTTTTGCAGAAACGGCGGACCCCCTTCCCTTTACGCGAACTTCCACGAACATGGAGTTGGTGTTGCGTAGGTGAGCTGTACGTTTGATGTAGGTTTTTAAGCATCTACGCATGTCCAGCTTGTGCCAGAGCTTTTCTCATTCGTGCGCCGGACGGGGACAGAATGAAGGCAGAAAAACGTCCTGAGATTGGTGAAAGACGGAAGGCACCTTCGTGCGTACAAAAGGATCAGGTATCAGCCGTACCGCCTCCTTCTGGAACACACAGAATGTTTTATCAACCGAAAGAGACCTCAACTCTGAAATATGGCGTGCCGAAGTGATAGCCACCAGGAAGGCCAATTTCTTTGACAGCGTTTCCAGTGGAATGGATGATATTGGTTCAAATGGAGGGTGCTGTAAAGCGGAGAGGACCAGATGGAGGTCCCATGATGGGAACCTGTGTATTACTGGAGGCGATAGGAGGGTGGCTCCTCTCAGGAAACGTCGCAAATGCGGATATGAAGACAGAGACTCTTGGGGTCTGCCTGAGATAAGGCCCAGCAACGATGCAGCCTGGCGTTTTAGGGTGTTGGGCTTGAGGCCCTTGTCTAACCCATCTTGAAGGAATTGCAGGAGGTGTTTGATGGAAGCCGACCCCCGAGGGATGGAGTGCAGAGAGGACCATTTGAGGAACGCCCGCCAGGTTGTCTGGTATATCCGATTCGTGGAAGGCCTTCTAGATGCCAAAATCGTGTCCATGACCGCCGTGGAGTATCCGAACTCCTTTAGCAAACTCCGTTCAGTTTCCAGGCGGTCAGCCCTAACCACGCTGGGTCGGGGTGGTAAACTGGACCCTGGGAGAGCAGGTCTTCTCTCACAGGAAGTTGCCATGGATCCTCTTCTGCCATGCGGATGAGCTCCAAAAACCATGGTCTCCTGGGCCAGTAGGGGGCAACTAATATGACTCGGGCCCTCAAGAGGCAAATCCTCCTGATAACCCTGGTCAGTAAAGGAGTTGGGGGTAGGCGAACAGCAGCCCCTCGGGCCACGGGCTGGCAAGGGCGTCCACTGACGTCGCTCCCTGAGCGGGGAATCTGGACATGAACTGGCGCACTTTGGAGTTTATCGGAGACGCAAATAAGTCCATGCAGGGTACGCCCATGCGGAGGGTTAGAAGGTGGAAGACCTCTGGGTGAAGACTCCATTCCCCGGGATGGATGTCCTCCCTGCTTAGCCAATCGGCCTTTGTGTTTAGCTCCCCTTTGAGGTGATGAGCTATTAGGGAACAAACGTTGGCCTCCGCCCAGTTTAGTAGTAACATTGCCTCCAGGTGAAGGGAGTGTGATCGAGTGCCCCCCTGACGATTGACGTGTGCCTTTACTGTTGTGTTGTCCGTTTTTACTAGGACGTGGCGATCCCGAATTGACGTTTGGAAGGCAATGAGTGCTAACCGTATGGCTCTCAGTTCTCTCCAATTGATACTGTGTGCCTTTTCCGCGGAATCCCATCGACCCTGGGCCGAAAGGTGGAGACAGTGAGCCCCCCATCCCCTGTCGCTCGCATCCGTCGTGACCAAAACTCTTGGTGGATCAAGGAATTCCTTTCCTGCAAACAAGTTGAGCAGGCTCAACCACCACCTTAGAGCTTGGCGAACCTGTTTCGGGATCTGTAGGTACAGGAGCTTCTTTCTTTGCGATGGAGTGCTGGTGAGGTAGGAGGAACCATTGCAGCGGTCGAAGATGGAGTCTTGCCCACGGTACGACGTCCAAGGTTGCGACCATGAGACCCAATAGCCTGGAGAGGGACATCAGTCGACTTCTTGATGACATCAGAGCCGACTTGACCTCCCTTGTGATGATCTCGAACCGGTCCCAATGTAGGTACAGGCGGTCTTCCTCTGTTTTCATCACAACCCCGAGATGTTGTAAGTGGTGTGTTGGTTTCAGATGGCTTTTGTGGTAGTTGATAAGGAATCCGTGAGTCTCCAATTCTTGGAGAGTGACCTGCAAGTCCCGCTGAGCCTCCTGGAGGGTGGGGGCTTTTAGAAGCAAATCGTCCAAGTACGCAAACAGTCTGATACCCCTCATGCGCAGAAGGGCAACCACCGGTGCCAGAACCTTCGTAAAAATCCTGGGGGCTGCTGATAGGCCGAACAGTAAGGCCGCGTATTGGAAATGATTGCCTGCGTATTTGAAGCGCAGGAGGTGCCTGCTGTTGGGATGGATGGGCACATGTAGATATGCTTCTTTCAGGTCGATGGAGGCCAGAAATCCATGTGAAGCAGAGTTTCCGATATTGATCTCAACGTTTCCATCCTGAAGTGGTATTTTTTGACGGACTTGTTGAGAAATTTTAGGTCCAGAACTGCTCTTTTTGTTCCATCCTTTTTTGGGACGGTGAACAAGATAGAATAAACACCCCCCCCTCCTGACAGTGAGGGACGGGTTCTATTGCGCCAATCTCCAGAAGATGTTTGATGGCCAGCAACATGTCTGCGTGTTTGAGGGCGCAGCGAGATCGAGGAGTTGGAATGAACCTGGGGGGAAGAGGAGAGTTTAATTCTATCTTGTAGCCCTTTTGAATCACCGACATGACCCAGGAGTCTGTGACTGAAGACTCCCAAGCGTGGGAAAATTCTGCCAGACCCCCCAAAATGATGACTTTGCAGTCATTGTTGTGCTTTTTGCTTGGGCTGTGAGACTTGCTGTCTATACCCGCCCGCGCCCCTGAAAGGGAATCTCTGGCGACCCCAGGTTCCCCTTTGCTGTCTGAAATCTCTGAACTGGCCTCTGAAAGGCCGGGAGGCCCGAAAGGGCTGAAAACTCTGGAAGTGCTGGTAATTCTTTTTAAAAGGTTGGCGATCCGCCTTCCTAGTGGTTGCGGGCATCGTTTTGCGTTTGTCAACTGACTCCACTAAAATATCCTTGAGGGCCTCCTCCCCAAATAACTTAGTGGCATCATAGGGCACGGCGGTCAGGTTGGATCTAGAAGTATTGTCCACTGCCCAGTTTTTCAGCCAAAGATGGCACCTGCCGAGGACTGAGGCTGCAGCCACTCTAGCCGAGTATCTAACAGAACCTAGAGTGGCATCCGCCATAAAGGCTTGTGCCTTCTGAATTTTAACGAGCTGCTGTCTAAGTTTGATGTTATCAGCAGGGGGATTGTTTAAAAGGCCATCAATCCATAGTAGGGAAGCCCTAGTTGCCATGGACGCTGCGGCCGCTGCCCTTGTGACGTGCATTGAATTTTCATGAGTTCGTTTAAATGCTGATTCAGATTTTTTATCTTCTGGGTCCTTGAGGGTGACTTCTCCGTCCCTAGGGACCAAGGAGTTTGACACCAGCTGTACTATCGGGGCATCCGTAGTGGGGGTCTTGAGCAAGTCAGACACCTCAGCCCGAAAAGCATAAAAGCGGCTAGAAATCGCCAAAGGCTTTCTGTTTGCTGCCGGTAACTTCCATTCTTGTTTGACTACATCTGTGAAAAGAGAGGGAAATGGTAATAAAATTTCTTTAGGGGTGGCCCTGGGGAACACCCAATCCATCTTTTCATTAGACGGTTCCTGACTACTTGTCTGCTGAAGACCAATAGTTTTTAAGATCTTAGTCATTAGTGGGTTAAAATCATCAGCTACGAAGAGCCTTTGAGATACTGCAGATGTGTCATTATCATCTCCGCCTGACCACTCTGCCTCCTCTCCATCAGGATCCATGGGGACCTGGGATACAGGCTCTGTGTGATCAGCGTCTTCCCCCCCAGGGAGCGGGCTTTTAGGCCTGTTGCTGATGGGGGCTCTAATAGGCCTGGGATTCCGTGGGTTGGGGTCCCCTGATCCCTGGTCTGATAATTCAGAGGAGTGTGCATCACTGCTCTTGTCCATTGGTTTTTTAGGTTTAAGGTGCTTCGTTTTCTTTTTGGCCTTCCTGGGGGAAGAAGGAGATCCCTCACTCGAGGAGTCTGACTCTGTGGGGGAGGAATCCCGCTTCTTCCGTTTCTTGGATTTTCCCGCCTTACGGGGTGGCCTTATTTGATAAATGGTGTCAACAATCGCGTTCTTAAACCAGGCCTGCCATTCTGGGGGAACCTTTTTGGGAATGGAAATGGTCACGCTATGGCTGGGGCCCACTTCTCCCCCGCCCCCTGCCGATTCGCCCGGTACCTCAACATGTTCCTGTTGTTGCAAGGAGGGCCTTGGAAGGGAATGCTCCGGTGCATTCAAAATGGCCGCCGGCTTGTTTCGCGCCGTTTTTCCGAGCTCAGTCGCCATTTTAATCATCTCCCCACTGCTACTGAGGCGAACAGCCCACTGGCCTGATGCACCTTCCGAGGGGCCACGAGGTTCCAAATTGCAAATGGCACCCTCCGCTGCCCTCTGGGCCACTGAAGCACGAGTCTCGCGGCCCGAGGGCAGGAGACTCGCCGCGGACCCGGGAACGATCGGTGCGGGCAGCTCCAAGGCAGCCGTCACCGTCGTCGCAGCCAAATTAATTATACGGAGCTTCCGTGAGTGTTTGGCGCTTTCCCTTCGCTCCTCTGACCTGATTGTGGCATTAGTTGCTTTGCAGCTGGGGAGTGCAGAATTCTCCCGCCTGCAAGAGTGCCCCGGTTCCGGAGAGCAGAGTGGCAAGCTCGGTCGCGTCGGAGCTGGGGCGCTGAAAGCCCTTGAAAGACCCGGGCCAAAACGGTCCTGAATTTTGCCTCTGGGCACCAAAACAATTCTTGCCCTAAGCGGGCTTGCCCATGAAATGGAAAGAACTGAAGGGGCGGAGGGGGGAAGAGGTAAGGGAACAACTAACTAATGCTCTTTTTTTTTTTTTTAGGGAACACACACAAGGAAAAGGAGAAAAAACTGACAGAAAAACAGACAGTTAAGAAGGTAAAAAGGACAATAAAGGAGAAGAAGACCATGAGAGAAGAAAATCTGCTGCTGGAGCTGAAGCGAGGACAGAAAGAACTGGGGCGGGGTTATCCTCTGCAGCCCCAAGTGGGCGGGCACTTTCTGTTTTGTTTATTCGCAGTATCTGTCCTGCTTGGAGCTGGTGGGGAAGGATAACCCAGAGATGTCCCTGGCATCAAGAACTGAGAAGAGGCCTCTTATCTGCTCGTTTAACTGATGATGGTTTGTATGCTGAAACGTTTTATTTTTATGTATACAAACTTTAATTTGTGCAATAAAGGGTCTTTTTGAAGAGTGTAGATTAAAATATTAATGTTCAGCCTTTGCTTATATGGTTATTAAAATTTCCATGCTGGAGAAAACCAAAAGGTCTGTCTAGGCTTGTATTCAATGCATGGCAATATTTTTGTATCCTGAATTGACCTGATTAGCACTCCTCTGAATCCTCTTCAGTGGCTCAAACACATTCTTAAACTACCCCAAACAAAAGAGTTCTCCCACATTAAAAATCTGTAAGACTGGAAAAGCTGATCTTGGAAGGCTGTTATAAGACAGGGGCATGAAATCAGGCGAGGACAATAATCAGTAGACCTACATCAGAATGGAAGGAGGTTTCCAACAAGCTTTCCATAGGGATGGAATCAAGGAAGGAACCTCAGAAACCTACCTCCTGGACTTGAGAGTCCTGGGGCCGGAGGGGTCACAGCCTGAGCAAGAGGTGTTGCTGTTGCCACAGGTGACTGCTGTGCACCTGGGGTCAATATCTCCTTGGGCAGCTGATCTGTGGAAGACAGACACCTAGCTGAAGCACAACAAGTAGCAGCACTTCACCAGCCTTCTGTGTACTGTTAGCCCCTCCCAGCACTGAAAACAGATCTACTAATCCAATTCTTTCAGCAGGGGATCTTATGCACTACTAGACCTCTACCTTGCCCTTCTGTAGAGATGCTCTACCACGCTGAGCAAACAGATCATCTTTTTATAATGCCTCTGCCCCAGACATCTCTTTATTTTATGTATTTAAAATAGAAATTAAAAGCACCTCATTGCAAAATATATAGATGCGGAAGATAAATGGTAACATCATTCACAGAGCCAGGAGTCACGGTGTATTTGGGAAAGCCTTGAAAAACAGAAAGGTCTTCAACCTGTGCTTAAAGGCATGTGAGGTAAGGTGCCAGATGCCAAAAATGTAGAATGTCGAACAGTACAGATAAGAATAAGGAAGATCATCAGAGGACTTTTGCATTCCAAAAACTGTGGAGCAACCACTGACTGTGTCAACTTCCTCTGCAAACCTGAGAAGAACAGCTACCCAGATCAGGAACAACAGTCATTCAAAGCTCAATCCTTCATTTTGCTAACTGTGTATGTTTCAGCTTTCAAATAGGTAGGTCATAAAAGAAAGGACAAATGCTTTGGGTCAGAGACTTCCTTTGCATCAGGGAATCAATCAATACATTTCTACCTGCTTTTGCCTAGAAATTGGACTGGGGTACAGTGTCTCAACAAGAAGGTTGTGTAGTGAAATACTAAATAGGGACTGGACACTCACTGCCAAGTTTTGCCTTTCTGTGCAAGATTCCAACCTAACTGCCTGCCTTGTGGAACTAAGCAGATTCCCTCCACTTCATTTGCTAGCAAAGCTCATGCAAAAAGGCAAAACTTGGGCAAACTTTGCCAAATCCCCATTCTCACCTGGAGGTGGAGGCAGCCGGCTGAGGTCCACAGACTCTCCTTTAGCCAAGGATTCTAAAATAGGATCAAAGCTCTGAAAAATATTAACACCGAGATTAAGAGCTTGCTCTTCTAACCTTCCAGCTAAAAAGCTTAACATGACCACTTCGAACAACAAAGATCCACAATTTTTCTTCCGCAGGGAAGAAAAACAAGGCAAATAGTGATAAACCTCTCCAAGGACTTCACAAGGAGTTACCAGGGGAGCTGCAAAGAGATAGGATGATGTGACAATTTGCAGTGGAAAAACAGTGGTGGATGATTAATGTCTCCTTGTCCATTACCTTCCCCCACCCCACACCTCCTCCCTCCCGCCACTTTTGCCTATGATGTAGCAAGTGGACAACAGCTCCTGGCTTTCATCTCTGTTCCAAGTAGCGAGTCACTAACCCACTCAGCAATGTCCAACCGTTCTCGAGGGCTACATCAGAAATGGAAGACCCAAAAGCGACATCTTTTTTTTTTAAGAAGAAGATTTCCCACTGAGCTTTTTCTTCACCTCTTGCAAAAAGTACTGTCTCGCTGCAGCAGCACACTTACTTTTGCTATGCGGTAGTATTTGGTAGCCATTTCGATGCTGCCTTCCTGCTTCGCCCGAAGTGCTGCCAGCTTGTACTCTCGCTGCCTGGCTTGCAGGAGTGCTTGGGTACTGGCACTTTGGGGACCTGAAGACAGAAGGAGAAGCAGGTCATGCTGCTAACCATCCCTGTCAAAGAGATCTGACAAACTGGGATCCAGAGAACTACTCTGGCACGTTCAAGGACTTGTGCATGCCTGCAGGATCATCATCACCATCTTCCCCGCCCCCCGCCCCACCCCAAGATTTTTTAACTTTGAGCAGCAACGCTATCACAGCATGGCCTATTACAAACTGCTTTTGAAACTCCCCTCAGTCTTAAAAGCAGCTTGCCACATGGCATGAGGGGCAGTTCTTACAGAAATGCAAACCGAAAGCTGACATGATCTCTGCATGATATCTGGGACGCACAGCACCCAAGAAGGGATTCTATTTTTTTTTGCACATACTTTTTATTGAATTTTGACAACATCAAAAGACAAACACAAACAACACAAGCACTCACAAACACACACTATAAGGACTTCCATCTCATCCTTGGAACAAGTGTTGTTGTCAATAATCAAGATCTTGCCTAAACGTCACCCAAGAAGGGATTCTAGAATGGGGTTTCATATTGGCTTAAGTCATGCCCCTAATTCAAAGCCCTAGAACGGGTAACATCCTAAAATGATGGGTAATCATCCTTACGGGGGGCGGGGCAGTGTTAAGCCAAATTAATTGGGGATCCATACAAGCCACAACACAGTTAATCCAGACAAGAAAGCTCAACAACAACCCGTTTGTGGCAAAGATAGAAAGAAAAGAAAGACTTGTCAATTCAACAATTATCTCCTTTAAAAAAAAGAACTCTCTTCCCATTATAAGTCTTGTTCAATTAACAGGGGCTGTGCTATTGTACCTTGGGAACCATGACTACAACAGAAACAAGCTTAAGAACCCTATACGGAGAATTATCAGAGACAGACATATACTGTCTTGGCCTTTCCCTTAACTTCAGTGAGAGGAAATGGGCAGCTTATACAGAAATAAGTACAAAGTAGAAGCTGGAGTCAAAACCCAGGGATGAATCCTGACACGAAAGGACAGACAAGAGATCTTACTAGAATGGATAAGGCCTTGAATAAAAAGACAGTCTGTGATGTCATTTGATCTTGTGAAGGGAGAGGTCATACATAACTTCAACCAGTTGGCTGAAATATTTGCAAATCTCCCAAGAGGTTTCTAGAGCCAACAGAGTACAGTGGAAAGATCCCATTCTATTATCGTTACTACATATGTATCCCAGTCTCTTCAAAAAGGTTTTTCCTCTCCCCATTTTATCCTCACAACAACTCTGAGAAGTAGTCTGGAGAGTGAGCCCAAATTCACCCGGTTGCTTTCAGGGCTGAGTGGGGATTTGAATCTCCCTAGCTCTACACTGGCTATATGTCTAAAAACAGCCAGCAACCAAGTCAAAGCTAAATAGGGCTTTAACGTATGGTAGAAGAAAGGTGTATTCTCTGTAGCCCACCAAGTCCCCCTTCCTAACTCCCACCCCCAGCCTTTTTGAAATGGGCATTTGTATTCCATACTGACCTGAAAGAGGAGAAGGTGCCAAGGGGGCAGATCTTTCCTGCGATGCTTCTGGGGATTTAAGCTGCACAGTGGGCGCTGGAGAAATCTTTGGCTTTGGAAGTACGAGTGGTGGTAGCTTGGGAGGCAGATCAGACATAGGAAGCGCTTTAGAGGGCGGTTGCTCAGGGGAAGCAGAAACCGGCTCTGGAGGGAGGTGGTTAGATAAAGTGGTGCTGTCATCAGGCGTGGAGGCCTGGGAAGCTGAAGCTGGCACCGAGAGAGAAGCCTGCTGAGTACTCAGACTCTTTCCGGTAGCAACCGGTGGAGGAATTTCATCCTCATCTATCTTTTTGCCTTTCCTCACTGAGGTCAACAGATTTTCTAAAGTCTGGAAAAAGAAAGACAAAACATTGCTATAGCAACAACAGATTTCAGGATCATATACACAAGGTCCAGCCAGGTTCATCTCCAGAGGGATGGTGAGATGGAAAGGAACCATGTCCTTTGCCCAAAACATAAGATTCCTTCTTGTATAAATTCTTCTTATCGCAGGGAGCAGCTATATGTTCCATGCTAGTGTAATAATATGCTGCTTGCCCCTTGGCTTATTTCCCTTGTCTGTTACTGTGAGAGGCACGTCTCTCCATATCTCCTGCCAGCAGCCATCTTTCTTACTAGACTAGTATTTTTTAGCCCGTTAAGATAACGGGCGCTAGTAGGGTTGTGCAGACATGGGCTGATCCCGCCGCCGCCGTTCCTCCTATTCCCTCGCCCAGGCTGGCCCCTTCCCCTTCCCTCTTGCCCTCCCCCCTCCTGCATTTTTTTCCCCTTACGGCCCGCCGCTTCTCCTCCCGTCGGCAAGCAGTTCAGTTTGGAAGTGGCGGCAAAGCAGCAGCAGGAGGCGGCGGCGGTGACTGGGTCCGATGCTGGCCGCGGTGGGCCCGCCACGCCATGCGGCCTGCTGTGGCCGCTGCCGTCGGCCCGCTGCGGTTGCAACCGCTGCCATGGGCCCCACTCGCTGCCGTCATCGCTTCCCCGCCGCCGCCGCCGCCATCGGGCCCTGTCGCCCCACCGCAGCCGGCATTGGCCCCAGTCGCCGCTGCCTCTTGCTGCTGCATCGCCGCCACTTCCAGGTATAGAGGTCCGGACCGGGACCCAACATGGCCGCCCGCGCCTGGGCGGCCGTATCTTTTTCAGCCGTTCCATGCATGCCCAGAATGGCCGAAAAAGACATGGGCGGCACGGCCGCACACACAGGGGTTTTATTATAGAGGATTCCTCCACTGGCTCCTTGTTCTTCAGCAAAATCATAAATGCAAAGAAGCCTTCAAAGTCTCTCTCAAAGCTTTTGATTCCTTTTCCTGAGTTCAACACAAGGCCTCCTCATGCTCCACACTGCTGCCTCTTTCTTCTTCTGATTGATTGACTGATTAAGTGCTGTCAAGTCAGTGTCGACTCTTGGCGACCACACAGATAGATTCTCTCCAGGATTATCTGTCTTCAACTTGGCTTTTAAGGTCTCTCAGTGGTGCATTCATTGCTGTCATAATCAAGTCCATCCACCTTCTACAAAGCCTTAAATTGCTTCCTGGCACCCCAACACTAAGGAATGGTACAGATGCAATGGGTAACCATGGCTTAAAAGCTTAAGAGTGGGCCATGTGATTACTTCCACTTCTCTTACATGGAAATTGGCGAGCAGCCTGCTTCAGTCCCAACACCATGGTTAACTCATTACCTATGATCTACTGAAGCAAGCACACCAACTGCACTCAGCCTTGTCTCCGTTGCATTTTCTCCTACTGTCTTTCTCCCTTGTCTATGAGCCAGAACTCTGATGTGAACCTGGAGCAAAGTATCTTCTTTTTAAAAAGTAGGTCCACATAAGAGTGTCTAGAGTTGCAGAACTAAGGTTTCTTCAATGAGCCCTGTAAGATCAGACCTCTGTTTCTTATTTTATTTTATTAAGCCCTTTAAGCTTGTATAACCATCTTTTAGGAGCCATAACCACAGCAGATGTTAGCCAACATAGCAACCAACCTTTATTAGTGTTAACCAAGCTATGCAACACTATTCTACACCTTTAGTACCAGAACATTCTGCCCCACCCCCACCGCCCAACTCCAAGTCAGCACTCCTAGCAGAGTGGGCTACAAGGGTAATGAAGCATTTAAGTGGAAGAGGGACTAGGACCACATACAGAATTAAAAGGTAGATGTTGAGTGCCTGGCACTGTAACCTGCCCTTTTCAAAAGGAAGACATTTTTAAAGCTCTCCTCTTTCCCATTAATTGTTAATATTTTCCCTGGAAGGCACAATATCCACCAAGTTACAAAAGTATCTCTCAGTGAATAGTTAAGTGGCTTACCTTGAGGCCCCTTTCATAGCGGCGCACTTTTGAGCTTTCCCCGGCTTGCTTGGCATAAGCGATTGCAGCCTTGTACATCTCCAGCCTTTCAAGCAAAATGGGTTCAGTCCTACTGGCATCAGCTGGGATGTCATTGGTCTGGCAAAATCCAAAACAGATCCTTCATTTCAGGAGAGGAAACCAAAATACAATCCCCACCACAGTTGTTTATTATGAATCTTGTAAAGATTGTGTCGAGTCAGTGTCAACTCCTGAAATGCACAACTGAGCCAAATGAGTGATAGTCAGCTGGAATTAGCTCATTTTTAAAGGAAAAGAGAGTCACAGCTTTCATTATCTCCCAGTGTCAGAAGCAGAAGTGACTACCTCAGAGTTAAATCTGAATTCTTTTGCCATCATTAAAAATACTAAGTATTATTACTATTATTAGGGCCTGTCTTACAGGATTATAAGGCTTACAGAGGTAATGTGTGTGAAGCACATTGGAACACTCTATGGCATATAAAAATATAGCAAATTTATTAGTATATAAATACCAATAAATCAGCAGCAGCAGCAACAGCATTTATATCACGATTTAGTGGGCAAAGCATTTCATATACATTATTTTTAGAACAATTCTGTAACACAGGTTACCGTTGTTATCCCCATAGTACAGATGCATGGGGCTGAGGCAGAAAGATAGTGGTGTACCTAAAGCCAGCTACTGAAGAATTAAATCTGAACCGGGGGCTTCCAGAGCACATCTCCCACTCCTAGCCACTACATGGCACCAGCACCTAGCAATCTGGAGAGAGCTGTCTGCTTTATGGGCTGAGCAAGGGCTTGAAGTTCTACTTGCTACTGCTTGTATTTCCTAGGGAATGGACTCCAACAAAAATGGCTCTAGTGCCTTACGTCCGAGATCCTGCAGCACTGGCTGCTTGCTTGTGACATTATCAATCAATGCCGGTACCAAATTTGCAAAGAAAAGCTTGTTATTCTGCAATGTCACTATTCATTGAGTGGCCACCAAGCAAACAAGATAATAAAAACCAAAGCTAGAATGAAGGTTTGCACCTTTGCAGCAACAGGTACCATGACATCCTTGACTTGACTCTCTTCCTCAAGAACTTCATTGAGTTCGGCCTATACAGAAACACACACACACAAAAACATTTTTACATTTCAGAATCTAAATTTTGAAAAACTCCAGTACATAGCTATTATAATATATTATTGCCTAAGAATACATAAAGAATATAAATTCCTCTCCTTCCCCAAGGATGCAATTGACAAGGATGCTAAGTATCTATACTGCACTTAGCTTGTGGCAGAGAAGCCTCTGACACCAACTAGCTAAGCTATTGTGTTCATGTAGTGAAGCATTCAGCAGCAGAATACAGTCCAATGCCTGTGAGGAAAGGAGCAGTTGTCAGATCAGCTGCAACTAAAACTTCACACAGAACCTCAAGTCAGAAACAGCTGCACAGGGCAGGCGAAGGACTGGAGAGCTGTAGGTCCCAGGAGAAAGAGAATCTGATGGGCAAGGATGGAGGTGATCTGAAGCAGTGGCTGATGGTCAAGTGCAGAATGTGAGGCAACTGAAGCAAGAGTGAAGGGTAAGCACAATGAATGAAGAAGCCGATACCTGAGGGAAGGGGAAATAGAGGAGACAAATCTCACAAAGGGAAAAGACAAAAACGCTAGCCAGGCTGGTTGAGAGACAGAGCACTTAAAGGAAGATAGACAGAACAGGCAGTGGATGAAAAGCAGTCGAGGAAACACTGATAGAAGAGGGAGTGAAAGGAGGGCTAAGGAGCCAAACCTCACATAGGGCCTAGGGACAAGAGGGAACTGACTGGGTGCTATTGGCAGGAAGAAAGAGGATAGGCAAAGGAATTTCAGAAGCTCAGGGTGTCAAGATAACAGGGCTACAGGCTCAGACCCTGTGAGGGCTCTTGTACCTTACTTTAAGAAAGGGGTGGGATGAGGAAGGGCAAGAGAGCCAGCATAGCGTAATGGTTAGAGCGTTGGACTAGGACCAGGAAGACCCAAGTTCGAATCCCCATTCAACCATGAAACTCACTGGGTGACTCTGGGCCAGTCATTTATCTCTCAGCCTAACCTACCTCACAGGGTTGTTGTGGGGATAAGAATAAGCCTGTACACCGCTCTGAGCTCCTTGTAGGAAGAGCTAAATAAATATAAATCTAAACAATGAAATGAAAAATGAAATTCTACCAACTGTGGTTTCTACCATCCATTTAAGTATGGTGAGTGAACAAATCAAAGGGGGCAGCAAGGGTCAAGGAGAGTTGCCATCTTTCTACTGGTCCTGGTCCTCTATGCTTTAACAAGAGACACAGGAATTAAACTGGCAACATTTTTCACATTGCTTACCTGCCTGTGAAGAAGAAGAGGAAGGGTTTCACTTGCTAGATTTGCAGGTGTCAGGCTACTGTTAAAAGGGCCAGGGGAAAAGTGGGGAACAGAACGTCCTAAAGCCAAAAGATAGTTACGGGGGACAGAATGTCGTATTGGTTTGAACCAGCCACCAAATTGTTTGGCTGAAAACATTTAGTGCTATCTTTAATCCAACTGTGGCTATCTGGACAACCTCAGCCATCCAAATATTCAAACACTTCTTCCATATTATCTATTGCCCCATTTGTGGCTTTGTTACATCTTACTTCTTTGCCTTTAAGAGGAAAAGAAGTATAATAAACTATTATTATCCTGCCTTCATCCTTAGGGGCACCACTGATTCTTCAGCCTCTGTCACCACCCTTAACTTGATCACTCCCCCTCCACAGCTCACCATTCTGGCTCTATTCCTAAACTCCTCAACTAAACTCCTCAATTCCTAAACTTCAGCCCTTTGTCATCATCTCAGCTCTCTTAATCTCTCTCACTTGCATCCAATCCATTGCCAGGGTCAGCTTGCTGCCTTCTTTCCTCCTCTCCTCTACCCCAGCCATTTGTTGATTCTGCACTACCTTCTTCAATGGCAATCACTCCAAACTACAGCCTTGGCTAACTCCACCATCTGCTTTCTCCATTTCTGCTTTTGGAAGAAATCTAGAGACTAGATTTAGGTTTACTCCCTTCACTGCATTCTCTCCTACTTGGGAATCAGAACTACCACAACCGTTTACTGACTCCTTAACTCTAAAACAGAGATTCTTAACCTTTTTACACCTACAGACCCCCTCAGATCTTCAAGTATTAGCCATGCACCCCCAACTCATTCACAGATTTTCATAAGGCTCTAGTAAAGATGAGAGGAAAAAATAATTCATGATAGCCAATTCTATCTAGCTAATAATTCATGATAGCTAACTCTGTCTCTTGTCAACAGGGGAGGCAAAATTATAATTTGAGAAAAATAAAAGGACCGTATTTGATTATAAATCATGTGATTGAGGAGCTACTTTTAATTATCTATTTAATTTCCATGGACCACCTGGACCTTCCCCATGGACCTTTGGAGGGTCCATGGACCTCAGGTTAAAAACCCTTGCTCAAAACTAAAGCTATGTCTTTTCCACCTTATACAGTATTTGCTCCTCAACTTCTTCCCTTTCACTACCAGGGATCTTGCAATATTTCAGGAAAAACAAGATCTGGAATGAAGTTCTAAGGTAAAGTGTGCCGTCGAGTAGGTGTTGACTTCTGATGACCACAGAGCCCTATGGTTGTCTTTGGTAAAATACAGAAGGGGTTTACCAGTGCCATTTCAGCATCTTCCTATATCATTGCTGCCCAATGAAGGTGTTTCCCATAGTCTGGGAAACATACCAGTGGGGATTCAAGCTGGCAACCTCTGGCTTGCTAGTCAAGTCATTTCCCCACTGCACCATTAGGTGGCTACTAGTCATCCCAAAAGCTATTTTCCTGTCTATTCTGTACCACCCCCCGCCCGCTACTCTCTCAACAACCGCTTACACATCCAATTGGCCTTTTCATTTCCCTTCCAAGTCACAATCCCAACTAAAATGGTTCCTCCCGCTCCAACGAACCACTTTTGTCTCTTTCTTTCATTATTGTTTCCATGGCCTTCCATTATGCTGCTCCCACTACTTTCAGTTCATCAGCTTTCCGTCCTCTCAGACCCACTACTTTAAAGGAGCTTTTTATATCCTTCCTCATCCTTCCTTTTTATATCCTTCCTCCTATGCCAACACTGCTATTTGATATCCCTTTCTCTGCACCACCGCACCACTGTCAGTCTCTGACTTCTTCCCACTTCAGTCTAACATAGACAGTCTCTCCCTTGGGGCAGAGACTACATCACCTCTGTGTTCTGTACAGCACCGAAGCATATAATGGATGCTGAAGAAATAGTGCAACACAACCACCAGACATAACCAGACCCTAAGGCATTTTTACCATCAGTTCATCATCATCTTCCAGATCTTCCTCCCCACCACCATCTTCTTCATCAAGGTCTTTCATGCAGAGTGCAGCCATTCTCTCAATAGCTTCCATTGGCAAAGGAGCTACAGAGAAACATCACATAGCATACTATCACATGTCACAAAATCAACTCCAGGTTGTTCCAAAGAGATTCCAGGGTTGATTTTGGAATATATAAATATACTCAGCAGAGAAAATGAACACGTAAGTGTGTAAACAGAAACATTTTTAAAATCTTGAAAAGATGCTCAAGGCAGTTGTCATCGAAGGAAAGTTTTAAATCATCATCAATAAATATCAGAAAGCCATCAGGAGAGCAGGCTGCAAACTTAAGCCAGGAAAAAATGAGGACTCAAGACTGAAATATCCTATTCGTTTTAAACTTATAACGTTTAAACTGAGTAAGTAAAGCTTACGGACTGTAAGGCTTAAGTAAAGATGCAGGGCTGAGTCCATAAGAACATAAGAACAGCATTGCTGGATCAGACCCAAGAAGGCCCATCTAGTCCAGCATCCTGTTTTGCACAGTGGCTCACCAGATGCCTCTGGAAGCCACAGGCAGGAGATGAGGGCATGCCCTTCCTCCTGCTGTCACTCCCCTGCAACTGGTACTCAGAGGCATCCTGCCTTTGAGGCTGGAGGTGGCCCACAGCCCTCCGACTAGTAGCTGTTGATAGACCTCTCCTCTATGAAGTTATCCAAACCCGTCTTAAAGCCATCCAGGTTGTTGGCTGTCACCACATCTCGTGGCAGAGAATCCCACAAGTTGATTATGCGTTGTGTAAAAAAGTACTTCCGTTTGTTGGTCCTAGATTTACAGGCAATCAATTTCATGGGGTGACCCCTGGTTCTAGTGTTGTGTGAGAGGGAAAAGAATTTCTCTCTCTCCACTTTCTCCACACCATGCATGATTTTATAGATCTCTATCATGTCTACCCACAGTCTTTTTTCTAAACTAAAAAGCCCCAGGTGTTGTAGTCTTGCCTCATAAGAGGGGTGCTCTAGGCCCCTGATCATCTTGGTTGCCCTCTTCTGCACTTTTTCCAGTTCTACAATGTCCTTTTTTAGATGTGATGACCAGAATTGTACGCAGTACTCCAAGTGTTAACGCACCATAGTTTTGTATAAGGGCATTATAATATTAGCTGTTTTATTTTCAATCCTCTCCCTAATGATCCCTAGCATGGAATTGGCCTTTTTCACAGCTGCCGCACATTGAGTTGACACTTTCAACGAGCTGTCCACCATGACCCCAGGATCTCTCTCCTGGTCAGTCACCGACAGCTCAGATCCCATCAGCGTATACTTGTCAAGAGTCAAGAGGTGAATTACTGAGGGAGCAGTAGTAGGAAGTAGCAGATGGCCACTAACAGAGGCTATTCCCAGAGTCACTGGAAAGCAGGCTAAGGGAGCTTAGCCCACTTTCCAGTGATCGTTGGAACCAACGGGCTTGCCTGCGAGCCTGGTGCTTCCATGGCAGCTAGCCCGCCTAGGAACCACTGCCCTTAAATGAAGTTAATGGAGCACTTGCTCCATTAACCACATTTTTGCAGTCGTGAGATGCCGTGGCGCAGTCTTGCGCTGCGACCATTCTCGAGGAGACCCCTGTCAGGAGGCTCCAACAAGCCTCCCAGCCTTGGGGGTCTCTCCATGATGACCCGCACGGGACATCCTGGGATTTCCAGGGGCTGTGTGGCTCCCGATCCCTACCACCCCTGCTGGCTCCATGACAGAGCTAGCAATTGTGTGGGTGGCTCATCCAGCCACCCAGGGACAGCTCCTTGCCTGTGTGCAGGGAGAGCAGGCTAAGCCCACTCTCCCTGCACAAACCCTGACGGTGCTTCACAAGAATCGTGTGAAGTACCTCATAGTCTGCTTAGGAGCATAAAGGTGGGGTTGAACAGGAAATGGATGCAGTTTGAAGTGCTGCCCCAAAGAGTCAAAAGGAGGGAGACACTGAGCAAAAGAACCTTGGGAGATCCTCCAAGCCAGAGGAAGCACAGAGTAGAAGAGGAGGGCAAGCAATAGTCAACCCTGTTCCCTTCTTTTAAGGCCATCTCTTCTTTTGAGGTCAGGACAGAGAGTTGTAGGAACTCTATGGAGTGGGAGCATTGAAAGGCTCCCCTTACATTCACACACATCTCATGCATGCTCTCAAATCACAAGCAATAACACAAAGGACTAGAGTCCACTTACTTTTCCCATTTGATTTCTGTTTTGAATCTGGTTGGCCTCCAACAACAGCCAGGAGCTCAGCCTCAAGTTCTGCATCATCTTCCCCATCACTGGCCATCATGCTTTCAGGAGACAAATCAATCAGCAAACCCATCTACAGGGAGCAAGAAACAAAGTCACATCACAAATGCAACTCTTGCACTTATGGATGCTAGGATGATCCTGGAACTTGAGTGGTAGCTTCAGGAGAACAGATAAGTTCCTTTCCTGTGTCGTTCTTTTTAACCTCCTCATGAAATATCAAAGACTGCCACAACAGGATATGGCCTCTTGCAATGATCTTCACACCTTATATCCTGAAGGAACCCTTGCCTGGTTGATTTTTCTGCCAAGGAACCCCTAGGTATCTATGACAGAACCCTTATACATTGCAGATACACATTCTCAGGTCCCATGGAAGATCAGCAATAGCTGGGCAACATCATCACTCTGGGCATACTGAGAGTGCACCCTAGAACACACTCAACACATTCCCTTAGCTGCAAACTACAGGAAAGACCAGAAATGGTGGACAAGCTGCCTTTCAGAGAACATTGTTCACCTTTATTTATTTATTTGTTGTATTTCTATACTGCCTGATATCGACACCTCTAGGCGGTGTACAAATTAAAATATAACAATATAAAACGGTTAAAATTCATAAAACAGGTAAAATCTCAATAAATAACAACACATTAAAATTACCGATCCCCTCAAAGAACACCTGATAAGATTCCAAAGAACAGTTTGAAAGCACTGGCCAATTGAATGTGGAAATTTGGCGATGACAACTCTTGTACTTGGGGTTAAAACAAAACCTAGAACGCCGAGGTAGGGAGTGCACGAACCTGTTCGGCGTTCTATTCTTAGAATGCTGAACAGGTTCGGAACCCCTGCGTTTGAACTGGTTCAAACACAGGGGTGGCTTCAAGGATGGGGGAGAGTGCACTTACACACACACACACCCACGCTTCCCCCTCTGGCACTCTGTGTAGAAATAGTCCATGTGGCAGAAGCGTACCTCCTTGCTGCCCCATTGTTTCAGTGACCAGAAGTAACCAGAAATGCTGTGTGTGCGTGTGATGTGAGCTTCTGGTGACTTCTGAACACTGAAACAATGGGGCGGCAAGGAGGTACGCTGCCACCCTGCTGGACTATTTCTACACAGAGCACCAGAGGAGGAAGCGCAGTTGAGGGAGGAGGTTAGTGCACCCTCCCCTATCCTTAAAGCCACCCCACCCCACCATCGGCTCGAAGGGAGCCGGTTCTGTGCACATCCCTACTCTGAGGGTATTTACATAGTAAATCCTAATGGTAAGAAAAGAAATAGAAACATAATTCTGAAGTACAGCTGGAAAGGATGCCCTCTACCACCAATTTTTCCACTACTGAAGTAAAAAGCAAAACACTACTATTTGCTGAGTGACTAGAAAGAGAGCCAGCGTGGTGTAGTGCTTAGAGTGCTGGACTAGGACTGGGGAGACCCAAGTTCAACTCCCCATTCAGCCATGAAACTCACTGGGTGACTCTGGGCCAGTCACTTCTCTCTCAGCCTAGCCTACTTCACAGGGTGGTTGTCAGGAGAAACTCAAGTATGTAGTACACCGCTCTGGGCTCCTTGGAGGAAGAGCGGGATATAAATGTAAAATAAATAAAAAATAGAAGAGCATGCATTGTGTCTTCAACATGTGCAAAAAGCAAGTTATATGTTGTAAGCTTCTCACAGCAGCACTGTGCGATATATCATTGTGTGATATGGCTGAGACTCCCATTACAACTTTAACCAGATGTAAAGCAGATTTGAGCCTTACGTGGAAAGGGAAATGCTGGATGTTCAAGCTCGTTTCAGAAAAGGCCGAGGAACAAGAGACATCATTGCTGATGCACACTGGATAATTGAGAAAGCCAAAGAATACCAGAAAGAAGTCAATATGTGCTTTATTAACTACAGAAAAGCCTTTGATTGCATCGACCATGTCAAGTTGTGGAATATCCTTAGGAAAATAGGCATCCCAGAACATCTCATTATTCTCATGAGAAACCTAAACACAGGACAGGAAGCCACAGTCCAGATGGAACATGGTGAAAAAGACTGGTTCCTGATCAGCAGAGGAGTAAGACACAGCTGTGTACTTTCTCCTTCTTTATTCAATTTATATGCTGAACATGTACTGAGAGAAGCTGGATTGGAAGAAGATGAGCGTGGTTTTAAAGTTGGAGGAAGGAACATCGATAACCTTTGCTATGCTGATGACACCACTCTGATAGCTGAGAATGCAGATGCTCTAGTAGTGTAAGTCAAGGAGCACAGTAAAAAAATGGGACTACAACTAAATGTAAAGAAGACTAAACTAATGACAATGGGTACAGCAACCAGCCTCACAATTGACAATGAAATGGTGGATAGCTTCTGCCTTTTAGGATCGACCGACCGTCAACGCTAAACAATCCAGCAGTCAAGAACTATGCCACAGACTAGCACTTGGTAGGGTTGCAATGAAGGCCTTGGAAAGGATATTTAGATGCCGTGACATGTCTATACCTACAAAGATTAGAATTGTTCGCACAATGGTTTTTCCCGTGACAGTCTATGGATGCGAAAGCTGGACTTTGAAGAAGCAACATAGAAAAAGTACTGATGCTTTTGAACTTTGGTGCTGGAGAAGACTTTTGAGGATACCATGGACAGCCAGGAAAACAAACAAATGGATCATAGAACAAATCAATCCAGAATTTTCACTCGAGGCACAAATGACGAGGCTCAAACTATCATACTTTGGACAAAGGTGTTATTGGACTTCAACTTCCATAATCCCCAGCCCCAGTGGCCTTTGGTTGGGGAGTTGAAGTCCAACAACATTTGGGGACCCAAGGTTGAGAATCCCTGGACTAGATTACGAGAACAATGAATGCACCACGGAGAGACCTTAAAGGCCAAGTTGAAAACAGATCATCCTGAAGAGAATCTATGTGGTCACTAAGAGTAGACACCAACTTGACAACAATCAATCAATCAATCGTGTGCTGCAGAGGAGGAGGACAGGAAGATTTACCAGTTGCTACTGCAGTGCTGTCTGCATGGCTTAACACGGTGAGCATTGTCACAGCAGGGCATCAAAGACAATAGATGGAATCTGGATGAAAAACTGCCCCAATGAAGTTCCTAGAGTGTTACTGTAATGCAGGGCTGCACAACTTAAATGCCCTGGTGGGCCAGAACCACCCACAACTTGGCATGCAGGGGCTGAGGTCAAATTTTTAGCACATTACATTAAATATTATTAGTTACTTGTGCATCTATTCCCCCTGTCAATGGACCCATAGTTTTAACCAAGGAGAGTGGCCAGAGAATAGGTCCTGTCCCTGCTCAATCAGTAGGGTCCCTAGAGTGCATGCCAGCCCCAAACAAATGCCAAGTCCTATTCTCTCCCTAAATTGTTGTTTTCAGGCTGCAATCCTAGGCATGTTTACATGGGACTAAGCCTCACACCATGGAGTATATTTCTGAGACAGCATGCACAGGATGGCACTATGGTAGTTTCCAGCTCCTGTGTTGCTGCAGGATACCTGGGGGCCAGTAAAATAGTCCCTGCGGGCCGAATCCTGCCCCCGGGCCTTATGTTGTGCAGGCCTGCTGTAATGGAAGTCATATTCCTCCTCCTGCTCCCTTTGATACCTTTCCTTTGTTGCCACAGAAGCAACAGCACAGATATGTCTGAATAATATATATGTTACATTAGACTTGCTGAAGGACAATGCTGGAAGAAGGCTCACAGTCAGGAGTCTGGGGGATGCCTACACAATCCAGAGAGATGAGAAAAACAAAGTGCCAGATCCCGCCAAGATTCCGCTTCCAGAAAAGTTCATTGAAAATGTATTTGTTGGCAGATGGTTTAATTTCAGTGGCTGTACTGCTTGTTAATTCTATTCCTCAGCAGTTGAACTATTAAGACTACAGGAAACATTTCTGCAACATGCCATGCTTTTAACATTTTCTGTGTATTAGTACGAATAGCTTACATTCTGGGAGTGCCCTACTGTCCTGAGAGCAGGGCACACACAAGGGTTCCATGTGACTCCAAAGCCTGGCCATACTGCTAAGAGGAGGGGCTTCGTGGCTAGTAGTTGTGTCCTCACTAAAGTGACGCTTCTCCCATCGTCCCCAGTGTAGCAGCATCGCCACTACGATAACACAGTAGCCATGGAGTTCCTCCACCTTCACCAGCAGCATGGACAGGCTTTGGAGTCACAGGTAACCTGCCAGTGTTCCCTCTAAGGCATGTGCATGCACTTGTGCTCACAGAATTTTTGATGTCGACTCAGTTAATTTTAGATTCCGGTCAGGTTGAGAATCCTTCATCCAGACTGCTTGGGACCAGAGGTGTTCCAGATTTCGGAATATTTTCATAAATGAGATATCTTGGGCATGTAAGGTTACTGGGGTTTTTTTTTATTTAAAGTATATAATCTTCCCTCCTTCCCTTCTGTCTTCCCTCCTTCCCCTCTCACACGCTTCTCAATGGGATCACACTCCTTCCTGCCTTCCCCTCTCTCAGACCGGCTTGAGAGGTGGTAAACAAAAGACAGATAGCAAAGCCTGAGGGGAAGAACTAAAAGGGGAGCTAATGAACTGAAGAAGCAACAACAGCGAGTTTAGGGGCCATAAGTGATCACTCCTGCAAACTGTGCATCCCGCCCAATCCCGGCCCCAACGCTTCCCAACCGTTTACAGAGCCGCCGTAATGTTCTCTCTGTGAGTTGCGGGCTTTTTGCTGCTTTGTTATACAGTACTGTATATACTCTGTTAGCGGCTGAGTTGGGGCCGGGATTGGTTTGCGGGCTGAGGTTTGGGGGGGGGGGGTGAGGGTTTTTGTGTGTGTGAGAGAGGTTGAAGCTACAAGCATTTTCTCTCTCTCTCTCTCAGTGTGGTGTCCAGATTTTGGAGCTTTCCAGATTTTGGGAGTCCGGATAAAGGATTCCCGACCTGTAACAGGTTTTGTGTGTTTATATTGTACGCATTAAGTCTAAGAATTTCATCCGAAATTAAGATTTACTTAATTCAACAGTATCAATAATCTGAGGAGAAAAATAGAAAATATGGTTTCAAAATAAGGAAACATTTCTGGAACCAGCTATAGAAACCTATGCTGCTTTTACTGTCGCAGAGTCGACGCTAACATGCTGGCCACAGAGCACAGAATTACTTGCAGTTCTCCAGCACTTACTTTGTTCTAGAGTTGTACTTCATCTCTTAACTGAATTTTTAGTCTATTGAATTTTAACTTGCTAGGTGCTCTAGGCAAGTGTTCTGTTTTTTTTCAGGGCCACTTTGGTCAGCTCATAGTCATCCATTGAAAAATGACCTTGTCTTTGTATCTCCATCTGCTAGGGGACTCTACACAACGTCACTTGTGTGAAGAGTTTTCACAACTAACCTTGTGTGTCATACTCCACATATCATAATGAAATAAGTGGATTGAATCCTGGCATAGGTTTGCATTAGCATTCTGAGTGAGGAAGGAGGAGCAAGAAAACACTCCTGCTGAAATCACAGTCACACCTTCAATTAAAATGAAGCTGCCTCCATAACAAGGAAATACTTTGCAAGATTATTCTTCACACTGACTATGAAGTAACCTCACCTTTGCCACACCTGCCAACAGTTAACCCTTCCTCACTGCTTTATTATCAGGCACTCTCCTTGACCTCCAACTCTAACTCTAAGGCACTATGACCTGGACAACTTCCATGTAATTCTGTTATCCATGCAGTACAGATAAGGTTAGCACTACACAGAAACTGAATAGTAGACGACTTGACAAGACTTAGGAAAAGATACTCAATTCAAAGATATCCAGCTATCCAGGGCAAGAGAGCTGATCTTGTGGTAAGGTAGAGGTAAAGTGTGCCATGGTGCCCACAGAACCCTGTGGTTTTCTTTGGAAGAATACAGGAGAGAATTACCATTGCCTCCTCCTGCGCAGTATGAGATGATGCCTTTCAGCATCTTCCTATATCGCTGCTGCCCAATATAGTGGGGATTCGAACCAGCAACCTTCTGCTTGTTAGTGAAGAATTTTCCCGCTGCGTCACTTAATGTGGCACCGGTCTTGTGGTAACAAGTATGAATTGTCTCCTTTGATAAGCAGTGTCTGCCTTGACTTGCATTTGGATGGGAGACTACATGTGAGTGCTGTAAGGTATTCCACTCAGGGGATGGAGCCATAGTTCAGTGGAAGAGTATCTAGGTCCCAGGTCTACACCCTGGCATCTCTAGGAAGGGCTAGGAGAGATTCCTGCCTGTAATCTTGGAGAGCCGCTGCCAATCTGTGTAGATAAATACAGCTGTAAAGAAGCCTGAAGAGCAGATGCCTACTGGGAGAGCATTCTAAAGCCTGGGGGCGATGACCGAGAAGGCCCTATCCTGCATGCATGACAACCAAGCCTCCCTCATAATCAAGACACACAGCAGAGTCCCCTCCAACATTTAGAGGGCAGAAATGTTTGGGAGCAGGTGGTCCTTCATGTATCTAGAGCCCAAATTGTTAAGAGCTTTAAAGATCAATACCTGGAAACAAATTGGCAGCTAATGCAGCTTTTTCAGAATGGTTGTGATATGATCTTAGCAGGCAACTCTGGAGAAAACCTTAGCTGCAACATTTTGCACTAGCCACAGTTTCTGAATGTTCTTCAAGGGTAGCCCCACGCAGAGTGCATTACAGTAATCCAGCCATGATGTAACTAAGGTGTGGGTGACCATGGCCAAATCTGCCTTCTCAAGAAAGGAACACAGCTGATGCACTAGCCTAAACTTTGCAAAGTTACCCATGGCCACCACCTCAGCTCATCCAAAAGCAGAACCAGGTCCAAGAGTACCCCAATTGTGCATTTGCTTTCTCAAGGGCAGAGCAACCCTATCCAGAACCAGTCAAATCCTTCATCCCGATTAGCTCTCCTACTGAAAAACAGCACCTCTCTCTTGGCTGGATTCAATCTCAGCTTACGAGCCCACATCCAGTCCATCACTGCCTCCAGCCCCCAATTCAGGACATCCACTGGAACACAGGAAGCTGCTATATACTGAGTCAGACCATTGGTCTATCTAGCTCAGTATTGTCTACACAGACTGGCAGCGGCTTCTCCAAGGTTGCAGGCAAGAATCTCTCTCAGCCCTATCTTGGAGAAGCCAGGGAGGGAACTTGAAACCTTCTGCTCTTCCCAGAGCAGCTCCATCCTCTGAGGGGAATATCTTCCAGTGCTCACACTTCTAGTCTCCCTTTCAAATGCAACCAAGGTGGACCCTGCTTAGCTAAGGGGACAAGTCATGCTTGCTACCACAAGACCAGCTCTCCTCCTAGGATAGAGCTGAATGTAATTCCCCTACTGCTGACAGCTTAGTTCAGACTCCAAATGACCTCTTTCAGCAGTTTCATGTAGATGTTAAACAGCATGGGGGATAAAAATGAACTCTACAGAACCTCACAAACCAATGCAATATTGCTTCACAGTACTAATAGCTGGACTGGAGCAACCCGTCACTCCACTTATGGCAGTCTATCATCTTTAGCCATGGGTACCTACAACCCCTTGAATAAAAACATCTGAAAAGGAGAGTGTTTCAGGAGACAGGTCAAGAATACAGAAAAATTCTTTAGGGACTTACCTGTCTAGGGGCAGGAATGCCTTTGCCTCTTGATGGCGGTGGTGGCAGCAGCTTCCTGTTCCTGTTCATTTTTCTTTATTCTGCTCTCATTCAATGTAAGATAGCATCAGGCCAGATGGAGCTGAATGTTTTCAAAGGGATCAGTCAGACCTTATCCCTGTTTCCCTCCTTCCAGTAATCCACATTATCTCCCACTTCAACTGTCTCTGGCCCAGCCGCCACCTCTTTTCTGAAAAAGTCCACATACCAGGAGACTTTTTTTTAAAAACCCTGAAAACATTCCACCAAATCAAGGGTCACACACTTTTTAGCCTGCCTTTCTTTTCCTTTTTCTAGTGCCAAGCAGCCCAGTTCTAAGCCTGTTTACTGGGAAATACATCTCAAAGCATTCAAGGGGGCAGCATATTAGGTTATGTGTCTCATTGCATTCAATGCATCTGTAATCCTTGGGAATAAGCTACAGAGAGACTTACTTCCTACTAGTAACCAAGCACAGGGGACACTGAATGTCCATGCCTCTCTAATACCTAAAATGCTCTTCTCCCTTTCTAGTTCCCCATTCCTCTCAAACACCTACACTGCCTCGTTCATATGTTCCATCAACTCACAAATCACTCTGTAATCTTATCCAACCCCTTCGCGGCAACTCCCTTCTTCTCATCCATCAGAAACCCTAACCTCATAATTCTCCTTTGTTAGTCTTAATCACAATCCTTAAATCTTATGGAGTGCTGTGTAAAATATGCCACACAAATCATTTTGTCATCATCACGACACCCCTGCAAGGTAGAAAGGTCATGTGTCATAGAGGGGTTGGGGGCTAAGGGCTGCAGAAGGCCACCTAGTTTAGGCGAGATTTAGAAAAGGGTCCTGGTGCGTAGCTCAAGGCAGGCACACTGTCCTGAGAGTAAGCCCCACCATGGAACATAGGGGGACGCTATGCGTAGGACTGGGCTTTCAGTCCTTTAGCCACAACAGGACACGACACCAGCCTCAAAACCTCTGGCAGCTCCTCGGTGGTCTCTTGTCTCCCTTCTAGACCCTGTTCAATCAGACATTGCCCCTTCTCCCCCTCCCTCGCTCCAGCATCCCACGTGAGGTGGGGGGAGTCTCTTTCACCCCCCCTCCTGGCTTCCACCATAAATACTCACTTCCTGCTTTTCCTGGGTTAGCCGTCAACAACACTACACCTTGCTTTACGGTTCTCTCGTACTCGTCGCTGCGTTCGCGACACCTCCCTTGCTTTACGGCCTTTCTTATCCATAAGCCTGGCAGTTCTTTTGTCCGCAGAAGCGATTTCCAGGTTTTAAAAAAAGCTTTTCCACCGTTAGGGTGGTAAAAGTTACAGCAGCTCATAAGAGAAATGCAGGACTTCGTCGGTTTTTGCAGCAACACACCATGCCTCCCTCCTCCCCCTCGCAGACTCACGCTCTTTCAGACGCAGGGCTGCTTCTGTAGGGAAAGGGGGGATCTTTTGAGGGTTAAAAAACAAACATTAAAATATTGTGCTGCAAATACTTCCCCGGCTAGGAAGGGAGAAATAAACTATCCGATGTTATCCTCATTTTGGGACTGGAAGGGGAGGGTGTGAATTTGAGACAGAGGTTATGCCCACAGAACAGACTGAGCATCATTTAGATTTATTCTCCCTGTATTGCAGTGAAAGCTGAGAAAGGCTGAGTGGCTTGTAACAACCATCTAATGCAGTCCAGTGTTATTTATTCTTATTCCTATTTTGCAAGGTGGGAATTTAGGCTGAAAGAGAGTGGTTCATGACAGGCTTGTAATGTAATTCAAGGTTGTTCTCGTGAAATGACGACAACCCTCCCCCCAAAACGGCGTGCATTCAGAGCGGTTACCCTCTTGCCACTTAGTTTGAACAGAAATCCTGAACCATACCGGAAGCTGGGGGACTATGTTATGAACGCCCCTTTTCCAGCTCCACGTTCCTGTCAATCTCGTTTGGTATTAGGGAATATAGACTTGTAATTTATACTCGCACATATATCCTACTCCCGGGTCCCATCTGAAAGACCGATTTCGGTCTCCCCCGGGGCAGAAGGGAGGAATCAGCTTTCTATAGAACACTCACTATAGAGAACCCACCCTATGAGTTTAGCGTAGCTCTGATGGCGTAGCAGCATATCAAAGGGAAGCAAAAATATAGTTGCAAGACATAAATTCATGCTCTAATTCAGGTGCTATCCTATGTTAAAAACGTACCTTCAAAACAAATTAAAAACGTTTAAAAGCTCAGTGCATCAGCATGCAAGTCCAATAGAGCACGAGGCTTCTGCGCACTGAATTTGATTTGGGACAGATTCCAACAAAAATCACGAGACGATGTAGAAAGAGCAGAAAATCCTATCTATGTTGCTGCCTTTTGCTTTTGAATGAACAGGCTGCTGCCTAATTACAGTTACGCAGAATGTATCCTCCATTATATAGTCTAGGACTAGGTAGCAGTGCTCATTTCTGTCCTCGTGGAGAGAGAGAAATAAAGTGTGTACAGGAAGCCGGATTCTCTGTGGACGCGTCACTCTTGTCTTGTCCTATGTCTACGGAAAAGAAAGATCCCTCTTGGAGGGAGCGGCGAGGTTCTTGTGGGTGTGGCTGAAACGAAGGCGCCTTAGGTGGGCGGGAGGGCGCTCGAGCGGACGGGAATTGGCGGGAAAGGCTGCCGGGGAATTCCTGTGAGCTCGCTGGTTTCTCCCTTTAGGACTCCTCCAGAGGGCAGTCGTGTCCCCTCAAGTCTTCTCTGGACCCCCTTCAGAGCCGTTGTACACATTACACAGAAAGACGTGGTGCGAATTAGCTGGACTACTGGACTGCCTCGGATTACAGGTGGAAGGAGTTTTGAGTTGTTCCCAGAAATTAAAACTATGTATATATACAGAGAGAGAGTGGGGAGTATTTAACTGTTCCCCCCTCCCGTCTGCTTTGTTTTTCTGATCTACATAGCCTACCCACAAACAGCTATTATTAGCTGTGCTAGGGAGGAGTACAGGCAGAATACGTGTCTCTACTGTCTTCCCCTACTGTGGGGCTAAAAGCAGCTTTTGGGGGCAGATCTCCAACCCTCCCCCGACTATTTGTTCCAAGCAAAACCAGAGTGCCCTCGTGGAAAAGCAGGTTCCCCGTCTTAGAGAGAGAGCGCTTCACCATTGCATGTGTAAATTTCATGCAGATTATTAAAAATATGGAGGCGGAAAACAGGTACTAATATAAAAAGGGCTGAATATTTAGTCGGTTAGACAGAGTAGAATATTTTGATCGACTAAAAATGTGCTTCAGTTAGTAGGGCAGGAAACATTTAAACGTTCAAAAATGCTCTTGATGCAAGGGTTTGTAAAAAGCAGCAGATGGTAACTGCCTGCTTAGAAGTGGAATTCCCTGCTGCATAAGAAGCTGGTGTAGTGGTTGGAGTGCTGGACTAAGGAAACCTGAGTTCAAATCCCCATTCAGCCATGAAACTTGCTGGGTGACTCTGGGCCAGTCACTTCTCTCTCAGCCTAACCTACTTCACAGGGTTGTTGTGAGAAGGAACTTATGTAGTACACCGCTCTGGGCTCCTTGGAGGAAGAGCGGGATATAAAAGGTAATAATACATAAATAAAAATGAAGCCTGCTGAGACTATGTGAATCCTCAAAGGGCAAATAAAGCATGATGCACGTACATTTTGGGGCAAAAACCAATGGGGGGAGAGATTGCCCCAGAGGAGAAGAGTTGTTAATCCTTTCTGAATGCCACAGTCCTGAGCTGATCACTTCCACAGCTCTATTTAAAAGCTGACAAACTACAGGATACTGGCCCTATCCACCCCCAGCACTGTACTTCCAGTGACTGTTGCTGGTGTCTGTCATGTTTCTTTTTAGATTGTGAGCCTTTTTGGGACAGGGAGCCATCTTAATTATTTATTATTTCTCTATGTAAACGGCTTTAGAAACTTTTGTTGAAAAGCAGTATATAAATATTTGTTGATGTTATCTGAGTCACAGATTTCTAGTTGAGACCTCAGTCTCTCCCATGTACCTGATGAAGGAGGCAATTACCTACACACACTACATTGTCTTATTCCAATTACGAAGAAAAAATAAAATCCTTCTAGAAGGGTAGCATATTAGTCTGTTGCAAGAAAAACAACAAATAATCTTGTGACACTTTAAGGACTAACTATTTTAGCAAGAGATTTTGTGGACTGCAGCCTACTTCCTCAGATTCATGGGGCTAGAGAAGGAGGAGGAGGAAAAAACAATAATGAATAAATCCATCCAGAATTTTCACTCGAGGCACAAATGACCAGGCTCAAACTATCATACTTCGCACACATTATGTGAAGACCCAGCTCCCTTGAGAAGTCTATAATGCTGGGAAAAGTTGAAGGAAAGAGAAGAAGAGGACGACCAGCAGCAAGGTGGATGGACTCGATTACGACAGCATGCACCACTGAGAGCTTAAAGGCCAAGTTGAAGACAGATCACCCTGGAGATAATCTATCTATGTGCTCGCTAAGAATCAACACCGACTTGATGGCACTTAATCAATCAATCAAAAGGACTATGCAAGAAGTGCATCTCTAATTATGTAAGAGATAAGCACAGTGACAATCCACCACAGCAGTAACTGGTGATAACATCTTTATAGATTTGCTAATTTTTTTAGCAGAATAGGGGGATTTTGTCATTACCAATTACTGGTGCTGTGAATTGTCACTGTGCTTATCTTGCACTGATTTAAGCTTTACATTTTATTATCCCAGAATAAACCTCTTGCATTTTATGACCATTTGTCCCCATTGTTCATATTTTTTGTACTTTTCCATCTATATTATCTATGTATATGTGTAATTGTTAGTGTGTATTGCATCACATAGCTCATGCAGCTGAAGCAGCTGTAATCCACAAATGTTTAGGGTACAACAAATTTGTTAATCTTTAGATGGCACAAATCTCTTTGTTGTTTTTGCTGCAACAAACTAATATGGCTGTTCATCTTCTGGAGGTTGGGGGAGAAAGTTCCCCACACTCCAGAAGCAATAGATTTATCATAAATCACAGTGTTTATGGATAAAAAATGATGCATATGATTAACCTTCATGTTAATGATGCATATGATTATTCTTAGCTTTAATATCAGAACATAAATTGCATAACATCTATTACAGCAATATGTTTTAATTAAAGCAGAATAAATGTTCACCCAAACTTATTCTGAGTGTTATTCCTTTTTAGATTTATCAAGCCACTAAGATGAGTAAAAGGAAGAAGGTACAAATATCAGGTAATCTTATTACAGTGTAATATTTCTGCCTTCATATAGTAGGATCTTTAGTTCAGATTTCTCCAAGCCCTTTGTAGGTCATCTGTTACACACTATAATACCTGACTGGAATGTGTGAGCAAAACTCTTCCAGTTTTAAAAATCAGGGAAACCAGGATGCAAAAGGGTCAAAGTTCCTATTTCCTAGAAAAATAAGAAAATCGATACCTCGTTCTTGGCTCCTATTAATTTGAAACACCAGAGTCTTTTAGTATTTTGGTTTAGTTGACCTGACTTTAAAGATATTTCAAGATGTTTCTCAACAGGGGACTCTCAAAGAACAGGGGGGAGTTTCTTTTTTTGGAAGACCAATCCTTCCTTCCTCAGGAAAGTACAGTATTTTTTTAAATTACAGCATAGTCCAATTTGTGCTTCCTCAGACGTAAGTCTTGCTGGATTCAATGGGACGTACTACCCAGTAAGTGTGTATACGATTGCAGTTGTTCATGTATAGTCACACTCCATATCTTGATTGGATTTGTTCTTACTTACAATGTCAAACAGCCTGCCAGAAAGGTATGCTAGTACAATTTGCAGCAAAGGGCTAAATCTGATTAGATTTCTCATTGTGGTATGTAAATTGTAAGTCTTTTCACTACCAGGTATCAGTAAATTTAGTGAGTAGAAAAATATAAAAATAATTACAGTATGGCATTCTTGTCAAAATACACTCCAGAATTAGTAAAATGATTTTACTAAAATCTTCAAAATTTTGTAGGCTGTAAAATATTCATATGCTCCTTAAGGTCTTATTTCTTTCTACATGTTTGTTTACATTTTTTTAAACTTCATTACAACAAATATAAAACACTAAACAATATTGTTCCAAACACAAACAGCAAAACATTATACAACAAACCCTGATCCATCAATCTATGCACTCTATTATTGTCTGGGGTAGGAAAACAACCATAATTTCCCTGATTCGTGTAAAGAATAAAATCTGACCAAATTACATAAAAAGCATTATTTCTGGTCTGGTTTGATCAGGACCGAATAATATGGGTTAGTTTTTCTGAGATCACGATATGCCATAGGTTCTTGTACCAGATCTTCATCAACATAGTTTGATTTTTCAAGTGTTTGGATATAGCTAACCTGGTAGCCATTACCATATACACAATTAATTTTGTTGATGTCAAATTTGTATTGATGCCAGAAAATACATTTACTAATGCTGGTGACATAATACTATTTTCTGGTTTGTAATCCTGCTCATTTCTGTGAATACCCCTGTCCAATAGGATGAGACCCTAGGACAAGTCCACCAGAGGTAACAATAGATTCCCTTCATCCCGCAACCACTCCAGGAAAAAGGAGAGCAGTCTTTTTGGATGTATGCTATTTTTATGGGGTCATCTATGGAAAACACTGAGAAAGTTCTCCTTAATTTGGCCTGAAGAAGAAGTAACTGGCTTCCATTTCTGTCTGCATTTGCCACCGGCTCCTCTGGTGGCTACTCAGGGACGGGCCTTCTCCATTGCTGCCCCGAGGCTTTGGAATGCGCTCCCTGGTGAAATAAGAGCCTCCTCATCTCTGACATCTTTTTAAAAGTCTCTAAAGACGCATTTCTTCACCCAGACTTTTAACTGATATTGTTTTGATTGTTTTAATGTTGTTTTTAGAATATTGTTTTAAAATTTTAAATTGTGTTTACACAATTTCTTGCTTTTAAATTTTTTGTTTTTGTTTTTAATTAATGTTTTACTTTTAATCTTGTTGTTAACCGCCCAGAGACATAAGTTTGGGCGGTGTAAAAATATGATAGATAGATAGATAGATAGATAGATAAATAAATAAATATGTTCATCTACTCCTGATCTTTGATTTCCTGTTGGAAGTCATTTCCCCAAGACTCTTTAAGGCTAGGCAGGGGGTTAAATGTGTGGTTTATAATAAAATCATATGATTTTGAAACCACACTGAAAATCACACTTTTTAAATGTTCCAGACACACTTTTCTTCTGCTTGGATTCAACAAACAACCCTAACACAACAGGATGTACATCACTACCCAACAAGTCTCCTCTCCTCTACACACATCTTTAAAATGCTGTTATAAGAGTAAGATGTTGCCATGTTAAACGAATGTTAAGAGGGAGAAGCAGAATCACACCCAGTTGGCCCTGCCCTTTGCACATCAAGTAAAAGGCCTGCTAAGAGCTTATGTGGGTACAACTTATGCAAGCTGCAAATGCAAATGTTACAATGAATAATGTGAATACTGCAGCAGTGATAAAGTAGCCAAGTGTCTTAGTTGGTCTTACTTACAATAATTGTTTTGTATTCATGTGTTGATGCTACAGCAAGTATTTGTATATTGCATTTATGTTCACCATTCCAGATAGCTAGGGTGGGGGACCCCTAATAGCTAGAGTTCTTAACTCATTAACTTAGGGTGTGCCTAAAACAGCCCTTTTGCTGCCTTTCATCTTACATTTACCCCTCTAGGGTTTGACATATTTTCATTCATATGTGCTGCTCCATATGTGTTTCAGTACACTGGACAAAGTATGCTGCAGAAAAGCAGGAGGAACTTTGAGATCATGCAGTATCCACTTTAAGTTCAGCTAAAAGAAATAAACAGAATAAATTAGGAAGCGGTCTCCTACCATAAGCTGGTCTTGTGGTAAAATGGTAAAGTGTGCAGTCAAGTTGATTTTGACTCCTGGAGCCCACAGAGCCCATACAGGAGGGGTTTACCATTGCCTCCTCCCACGCAGTATGAGATGATGCCTTTCAGCATCTTCCTATATCGCTGCTGCCCAATATAGTACCAGTGGGGATTTTAACTGGCAACTTTCTGCTTGTTAGTCAAGCATTTCCCCGCTGCGCCACATAAGGTGGTTTTTGTGGTAGTGAGTATGAATTGTCTCCTTTGCTAATTCAGGTCTACCCTGGTTTGCATTTGAATGGGAGACTACATGTGTGAGCACTGTAAGATCTTCTCCTTAGGGGATGGGGCTGGTCTGAGAAGAGCACCTGCCTGCTTGCATGCAGAAGGTCCCAAGTTCCCTCCCTGGCATCTCTAAGATAGGGCTGAGAGAGACTCCTAACTGCAACCTTGGAGAAGACACTGCGAGTCTTTGTAGACAATACTGAGCTAGATGGGCCAATGGTCTGACTCAGTATTAGGTAGCTTCCCATGTTCCTATGAATGGGTGTGTGGTATCTTTAACTCATTAAAAATAAACTAAAAGACTCCAGTAATGAAGAAGATGAGGTGAGACAATGGTTGCTGAGGGACAGCTTGAAATTTTTGTGCAGACATTTGCAGAACTTTATGGAAAACTCGGTACATCTTTATGAGATGCAAGGTTTTATAATGAAAACCCCTATAGAAGAGGTGTGCTGAACAAAAACTATGGGAGTACATGAGATTGCAATGTGAACAGTGTTTCCTTGCATGGTTCTCATTAGGAGGTTATGCAACTCCGTATGGGCCACAGAGGCGTAACTACAGGGAGGGCAGGGGGGGCACATGCCCCGGGCGCCATCTTTTCTGGTCACGTGGGGGGCGCCGCCATGACCAAATTTTTAAAAAAAAATTTAAAAATTTTTGTTAATACAAATGTTTCCTGCTCAGTGCAGCAGTGCTGCAGCAGTCAAGGGAGCGCGTCGGTGCCCCCTTCCCCACGAGCGGTCCCTTCCGCGCCACCTGCAGCCCCCCCATTGCTTTGCTGGCGCCTGGCGGCCAGTCAGTGGCCTGGCTTGGCGGCAGCGGCAGGTGCTTGTGAGGAAAAACCTAAGGGGGGGCGCCATTTCAGTGCTTGCCCCGGGGGCCGTTTTCCCTAGTTACGCCTCTGATGGGCCAGCTTTAGCGCTGAGGGGGCCATTGGCAAGGTGACCTTTGTGCATCCCCTCATACTTGGTTGCGCCCTCCACCTCTTTCTGTGGCTGTTTCTTTCATTCTCAGTATGCCAGCAGCAATAACAGGCAGTTACCACCTGCCACATCCCTCCCCCCATAATGCCATATAATGTAAATCAGATACAGCACAATCCAGCTATGGTACAATCCAAGTACATTGAAGTCCTATTGATGTTAATAGGAGTGATTTCAACTTGTGCACACAGAGTGCTTCTATTGTAATAAATAGGATGTAAAAATACTCATTTTTAGCTGGTGAGTGTTCTTCTTTCATGATCAGTAATATTTGCTGTACTGCTTTTGCATGAACACTTTACCAGTTTGATTGTTTAATTTGGGTTTCCCCCCACTCTTAAAATAAGAAATCAAGGAACTGGACATTTCCAAGGCAAAAAGGAGCTTTAGAAAGAAGGCCCCGCTGACAGGAGAGAGTGATCTAGAAAAGCCAGTACAGACTCTTCCTCCCTCTAGTAATTCTCCCTCAAAAGTAACAATAGCTGGAGCAAGTCAAGAATGTCAAGGAAATAACCTGGAAAACACTGACACTGAAATCTCGGCAGCAGCCTTGGATACAAGGTAATCAAGTGTGTTTCAAAGAAAGACATGAAATATTGAAATGTGGTTTGGCTGAGAATGGCAGTTGACTGCAAGGAAAGGCAATTCATATTCCAGTTACTGTACTTCCAAGGAAGGGGGGTATTAAAGTACATTGTTATAAGACAGCTGCAGAGGAGTGCTTCTTCCAGAGTGGGTTTATTGGGAATCAGTAAATGATCTTCAATGATCCACAGTCTAGGAGGAGGACTGTGATAGTCTAAAACTGCAGATTTGACACTAGCAAGATAAATGCAGGTGGCACAAACCCAAATTGTTATTGTGATGCAAATATAATTGCTCCTTGGTATCTTTTCCCCACTTCCACTTTAGTGCCTCAATCCTAAGAAAGCTAGGGATGAAGTGGTGCCTGCAGGTCCTAAGCAAACAGTAGCTTACAGCCAATGAGAGCAAAAAGTAACGGTACAGTGAGAGACATTTGTCCATGTCATCCCGCTTTTTCTTCCGTAATAATTAAATATATCAGGAAAAAATTCTACAACACACTGAATCTTCTTTAAAATTTATATTAAACAGGTAGGGCTGTAGCTTTGAAGCTGGGGCCATAGCTCAATAGTATACCACCCACTTTAAAAAAAAATTACATTTTATATCTCGCTCTTCTTCCAAGGAGCCCAGAGTGGTGCACTACATACAGGTGAAACTCGGAAAATTAGAATATCGTGCAAAAGTCCATTAATTTCAGTAATGCAAATTAAAAGGTGAAACTGATATATGAGACAGACGCATTACATGCAAAGCGAGATAAGTCAAGCCTTAATTTGTTATAATTGTGATGATCGTGGCATACAGCTCATGAAAACCCCAAATCCACAATCTCAGAAAATTAGAATATTACATGGAACCAAGAAGACAAGGATTGAAGAATAGAACAATATCGGACCTCTGAAAAGTATAAGCATGCATATGTATTCAGTACTTGGTTTGGGCCCCTTTTGCAGCAATTACTGCCTCAATGCGGCGTGGCATGGATGCTATCAGCCTGTGGCACTGATGAGGTATTATGGAAGACCAGGATGCTTCATTAGCGGCCTTCAGCAATTCTGCATTGTTTGGTCTCATGTCTCTCATCCTTCTCTTGGCAATGCCCCATAGATTCTCTATGGGGTCAGGTCAGTCGAGTTTGCTGGCCAATCAAGCACAGTACACTGTATACTTTTCAGAGGTCCGATATTGTTCTGTTCTTCAATCCTTGTCTTCTTGGTTCCATGTAATATTCTAATTTTCTGAGATTGTGGATTTGGGGTTTTCATGAGCTGTACGCCATGATCATCACAATTATAACAAATTAAGGCTTGACTTATCTCGCTTTGCATGTAATGCGTCTGTCTCATATATCAGTTTCACCTTTTAATTTGCATTACTGAAATTAATGGACTTTTGCACGATATTCTAATTTTCCGAGTTTCACCTGTACATAAGTTTCTCCCCATAACAACCCTGTGAAAAAGGTTAGGCTGAGAGAGAAGTGACCGGCCCAGAGTCACCCAGCAAGTATCATGGCTGAATGGGGATTTGAACTCGGGTCTCCCCGGTCTTAGTCCAGTACTCTGACCACTACACCACGCTTTTCATGTGGAAGGTCCCAAGTTCACTCCCCAGCATCTCCAGTTGGGGCTGGGAGAGGCTCCTGCCCTGAAACCTTGAAGAATTATTGTATTGTCAGTCATTGAGTAGACAATGCTAAGTTAGATGGACCAAGGGTCTGACTGGTGGAAGGCAGCTTCCTGTGTTAGGGAACACTAATTGGGGGGGGGACACCCCACCACACACACTCACACAGGACTGCAAGAGACTCTAACTGGGAAATGCCCAATTAGTTTCCCAGGGGAAAAACAGGGTTTGTTTTTCTACAACCATAATGTGCATCTCATTGTTGCTGAGACAATGCTTTCTTCAAAATGCCCCCAGGCCACAAGTTTCATTTACTTGTTGATTTGACACAAAAGTGAGAACTGACTTTGTCTACAGTAGCTATCAACAACTCCTGAAAACAAACAAAGCCAAATGCAAGGGATCCTCGCATGACTATCAGAGGGAAATGTGCAAAACAATACTATCTTGAATGAAACAGAACCAATAAACATGGCAAAGAGATTTGCCACCTGTGTGAGCCATCTTAGATGGTCACCCTCTGACCTCTCAGCCATTGTCATAAACTGAGCATACCAATAGTCAACTCCTAGCTAGTCAAAAAAGTGCATATTTTACATTAGGGGGGAAAGGGTTTGAGGTTAGGCATTTTGTAATGGAGGTGACTAAAAAATTGTCAACTTTGCTTCTTGAGAACTAGTTAGGCATTTTGTACTTCTCCTATCCTCTTGATGGGCAATATTTTGTTTAATTCAAAAGCTTGAAAGTTGCCCAGAATGTGTAATTTTGCATATTTCGATATTTGTTTATGATATCTGCTTTATCCTAGAGCAGCAGTAGTGTAATAGCTTTTATTAGCACACAAAAAATGTGTCTAGCTATATTGGTCCTTTAGAAAAAATCCAAAAGTCACAGGCTGATATCCTGATTAAATTACTCAACAGAAGTTCAATTGAAATTAAGAGGACAAGTTGACTAACTTGGCCTATAAATTTCAGTTGGACTTCTGTCTAATAACTTAACTAGGAGGTCAGCCACAAAGGTCATTCACACAATCAAAAACTGTTTCTTACTCAGGTTTGGGAGCTGTGTGTGCACCAAATTTTCAGTTGTGTGGAAGCAAGGTAGGAGGAAAAGCCTCCTACCTTGCTTCCACTCAATCACTTCTACCCAGGTTTTCCTCCTACCTTGCTTCCACACAACTGAAAATTGAGAGAACACACAGCTCCCAAACCTGGGTAGGACACAGTTTTTGATTGTGTGAATAACCTCACAGTCTTTTACTTTGCTTCCTAGTGGTTAAATGCCTTTCAGCTACTAGATAATACTACCAATTGGGTTTCTGTTACCTAGTGGACCACCTACAATTAATCTTTCCGTTTGTTCATATAAAAATACTAGCTGACAGCCTGAGTACATTTACTAGATGAAGTTCTACTGGAATACAGTAGTCCTTTAGAGTTACTCCTGAATAATACTATTGGGAAAATCAGTCTGGATGTCAGGTACCATGTTTCTCTTTATTTCTGCTCTTTGCTTTACAAGAGGATCTGTGCTTTTATTACTGCTGGAGACAGAAGTGAGTAACTGCTAGATTTGGTATGTTCTAGAAATGGGGGGGGGGATCTCATATGCTCAAGGCACATCCTGAAACCAGTGTTGTTTATTTAATCAAATTTGCGGAATTTCAAGCCTGTATAACTCCTAATCCAATTCATCTTAATAGTGTTCAGTTTCATTTGGACTCCTACAGCATGCTCAGTGGCCCCCTCCCCCAATTTAATTAATTAATTAATGGATGGCTTTGCTTAACATCAAACATGATGAAGAGTTCTAGGGAACTTGAAAGTTCTCCACAAGTTGCTGCTCACAACTTCGTCCTTTTTGTAATTCCTAATAAGTGTATTAACAGATACGTTAATGCAGCTTTTCAACCTGTTATTAGGATGAGCTGAACTATCAAAAAAGTACTGAGCCAAACTTTCAAGTTTCCCAGAATTCAAGGCTAGATAAATTCGGGGGGAAGGGTGGAGGCAGGAGGCAGTTTGTAATCTTAAAATGGAGTTCAAGATTTAGGCTAGAATATACTGTACTAGGTATAATACAGATTTCAGGTTGCACCAAAGATTACTGAGACAGACAAAATGGCTATTCTCCCTTTGAAAATATAAAAACCAGATCTGTCTCTAGCACTGATTGGAACACACATGTTACTTACAAGGCAGAGAGCAGAAGTAAGGAAAAATGTAGTAATGCTTTTATTAGCAAAATGGAAGATTAATTTTAGATTGTACACTAGATGAAAAGTCAATAGAAGCCAAACTGAGTACAGTAGTATGACCTAGACAGCAGAGAGCATATAACTGCAAGAAGCAAAATTCTATCATAGGAGGCAGAAGGCCATTCAGTATCCCCATCCCCACACCCACACATGGAGTGAAAATGCTACATGCTACCTCCAGGCAGACCTGTCTGAATTTGGGGGGAGGGGCTGGAAGTGCAGCTATAGTTACAGGGGTCCCACACTGCATCGCAGTAACAGAGACTCTGGTGGGGCTGGAGCAATATTGATTCATTGTAGGGAACCCTCCCCACTGGACAGTATTCCCACCCTGGGGCCCCACAAAAGCTAGAGACATCCCTACATCCATGTTCAACAGTGGGAGAAGCGTATGCCTTCATTTCCTGCTTATGGGCTTCCCAGAGGCAACTGGTTGGCCACTGTGAGAAACAGGATGCTGGACTAGATAGGCCCTTAGTTTAATGCAGCATGGCTCTTCTTAGGTTCTTATGTGGGGATTTTTACACAACTTGAAATTCTCTAATATTATTTAAATTACTGATGTCTTGTTCCTAAACCACATTTGCTTTCCCTTAGCGAATCTACAGAAGAAGGTGGAAAGGCTTCCCCTCAGAGGAAAGAGCTAGGTCGTACTAAAGCTTTTCTGCCTCCATCTCAAGTAAGACTTTGATATGAAATGTTAAATAGTATATTTCATTGTTATTTGCTAATTATCTGGGCAGGTGGTATGGAACTCCATTCAAGCATGGCTACTTAGTTCAGCAAAATGTATCATCTTGCTTATTCTTTTTCATACTTGTAGGGCTTTTATCACAATGAAGTTTCAGATCATGACATCAGCTGCTTTAGTAAGATTGAGTGAAGTTACAATATTGTATATGTGAAGAGGGAGTAGTGAAGGATTTACACCTTATTCAGTTAAAATGGGGCCTGTATAGAAAACAGAATTGTCAGGATCCCTGCAAGATAAACTTTTACAGTTCTAGGAGACATAAAAGAGAAACCCACATCATCTCAATGGCGGGAAAATAACTGTTAGAGTAGTTGCTTTTGATGTTTTTATGATGACAAAAGCTTTGGTGTTAAAAATCTTTAGGCACAGACACATAATGAATTGGGATAATGTAATTTTATACATTATATTTTGCTGGGTTTTTTTGCGGAAAGCATTGGACTTTCGTTTCCACTTTAAATGGGGGGATGTAATCTTATAATAGTTTATATTATAACACTGATTGTAAATTACTGCTGTTTGTCAACTTTTGCTGAACATTTCTATTGTTCAAAATGACCTTTGGCCCACAATGGAATTTTTTTGAATTTGAATGGTTCTCTCTCTGGAGAAACCTATGAGCCACCACCAATAGTCATCCAGTCCTGAACAATGGCTCACATACTGCACAAGGCAACATGGATGATGGTAGGAGCCCTGCTGCCTGCACTGCTGCGGGCATATCGATAGCACTGGAAGGGTTGTGCCACAGGGCATCTCTGCTGCAGTGTAAAATTGCAGCAGTCCAGTTGCATTCTTTTCACAGGGACATTCTATGCAACTTAATGCTGCAGTGGAGCTGCCCACTGCAACTCTTCCGACACTATTTACTCGTGTGTAGCAGCGCCGCCGGGGCTCCTACCATCAGTATTGCCTGGCACAGTATTTGTGAGCCAATTAGTTTTTCAAAGCTACATTTGTCCAGTTTTATTTCTATGCAAATTGTTCAGCTATTTAGAACAAGTCTCTGCCAGAATTAATTTGCTTTGTGGAGGTTTAATTCATCCTCTTGATACCTTTCTGCTACTTGATTCTTATTGGTTGTAGGGAGGGAAGATAGTACCAGTGTTTACAAAGCCCAAAAAGCCATTGACTGAAAAACATGAAAGAGGTTGTGGAGAAGCTGCAACAGTTCGGATAGACCAGGTATGAGTTCAGTAATAGATAGCGGATAGCCTTACCTCCTTGTCCATAGGTCATATAGATATTTGTCATTTAGAGAAGTCTTTCCTTATGAGTGGACCAGGGATAACTACTTCATAGTATTCATTAAAATATTATGATAATTGAACATACATTTTATTTCATACAATGAAAACAAATATTTTCATTCCAATTCTGTGTTCAATCCTAAGCGATCTTTGTGGACTATAAACCCTACTGAACACAGTGGGACTATCCATGAGTAAACATGCATAGGATTGCTCTGTTAGATCATGAAACTCTGCAATCCCTTATCTGACACTCAGCACCCTCTGTTTTAGTTTTGAATGGTTCATTAACTTAGTAAACATGTTCTGACCTGGAAAATTGTATATTCTAGTTTATTTTGTCATAGCTGAAGAATCCACACGTTCCCAAGCACATTAAGAGTAATAGTTCCAAGCCTGAACTTTAGCACTGTGGCTGATTTGGTCACTCAAAGACCTGACTGTGATTATTGTTGTCCGCTTTCCCCCTGCCCTTCAATTCTCAGGATGACTTTGAAACGGTCCTATGCAGACACACACACGGAAAATTATGTTGGAATTTCTGGTGTGCCAGGAGTCCCAGGAATTTAAAGCACTATCCACTAGATTGTCCCTAGCAAAATTGTCTGGGCAAATGACCCTCTTAATCTCTTTTCCTGACAGAAGGCCATGTGTTTTTATCAGCTGCATGACAGGGAGAAATTGAACATATTATGCATCATGAACTTGCAGTAGCTGGAAAACCTATTTCTGTTGAACTTCTTCCTGTCTTTCAACTATTAGAAGCACAGAGATTTCTGGCCAAAATCCAAATAACCACAAAAATAGTGAATGCAAGGTGACTGTAGACTTATTTTTCTTGAACAGCAGCTCCTTCTCCTCCTCCTACACGCTGCACAGCAAGCTGGTTTTTAAACTGAGGAGAGTTTCAAAAACAATTTGTTATTACATGAACTCCTCCATTCTTCAAACGGAAGCACTTCACTGGGCTATCACAAGCCAACGTTATGTGAGAGCCTGAGTGTATGCTGTGAGAGCTGTGGATCCTGGTTTCTGTCACAAAAGGAGTTAGCAGCTCCAACAGTAGGGCCCTTCATTATTTTTTTTAAATTTAAATATCCTTGGTTGAAAGGAAAAGAGAATGATGGTATGTACAGGCACATATAATGCCAAATTGAAAGTCATACTTGGGAACACTTCTGATCTGGCACATGAAACATTTGCTCAAGATTACAAGGAAAGACCATTATAGTCTTTTGCTTTCTGATCTACGGTCATCTGGGAAGTAATGGTTGTCTGTACTTCCAAAAAGTGAGCTGGACATCGGGTGCCTGCACGCGACATGCACATGCGTACAAAGCGCGCAGTTGCAGCTACTACTTCTGGTTACATCTGGTAAACATCAGAACGGGACGGCAGAGAGGTAGGCTGCTGCCCTGGTGGGCTTTTAGGGAATTGCACGCTGGCCTGGCAGGGGAAATGCCATGGGGCGGTGGGGGGTGTAAGTGCATCCTCCATGGACTACTAGTTACATTTATTAGATAGATACAAGTGAAAACCTGGTCTGAATTTTGGTTTTTCAGGGACATGCTATCATGTGCTATGGACTGAACTTGATCCATCTGCACATTTCATACAAAAATATAAACTGAAGTAAAAATGTAACAGGAACTCTATGGAGTCCCTTCAATCATACTGAGATTTGTCTAAACAAATCCAGGATAGTTTGAGAATTCCACAATATGCATCCTGCATGTCAGGGTTTTGGCTGGGCCACAGGTAGATAAGAATTATCTGGTGGAACAGGGTAGCCTGGGCCATTTTTCTGTATTAAATGGGAGTGGGGAACCAGTCAGAAAATGTGCTATCCATCTATCTGTCTATTTATTTTTCACCTCAGGATATGCTAGAGTCCTCCAATGTACAATGTATGGTTAGAAATGTACTGGACACATCAGAGAGAACTGCCCAGAACACCTTTACTCCTCCAGAATCACTTGTACTGATGGATTTATTTGTAACAAAAGTGGAAGATGTTGGACATGAAATGATTCTTCCTTGTGAGGAACGGAGTGAAATGCCAGATCAGGACAGGATTAGAAGTGATGGTGCTTCCCATCAAGCAAACATATGTAAAAATGAAATGCCAGAGAAGCAGGTTTCCTTTGTTCTGAATACCTCAGATAATGAGGATGTGGAGGATCCTAAAAAGAGAGAGCTCTCTACTGAGTCACTCAGATGTCCACTTGTTAGGGAGATGAGTTTTATGCTGAGAGAAGACAGGATCAGTGACTCTCTCAAAAACAGTCAAAAGGAAGAAAAGCATCTAAGTAGTTTGGATATGGCTGTGGAACAAAATAAAGCCATCCAGGATATCATAAAGCCAAATGACGTCAAAGAAGCAGACTGGGCTAAAAATGGAAACAGAAAAGACACAGGTCCTGCGGAGTCCATGGCCAGCCAAACCCAAAAGGAGAACAGCAGGGCTCCACCCCCACTTATGACAGATGCATCAGTACTACTCACACTTGAGGAACAAAGCAGAAATCTGCCTTCAGGTAGTGTGGCTAGAGAGGGAAGTGGCAATGGCAAAGGATCAGATCAGAGCCCTCTGCACAGAAATGGGAAAGCAGAAGAACAAAATGGCATTTGCAGCAGTACTGAAATTTTAGAACTCCGAGATGCTCAGTGCAGCTCTACAATTAGTGGAGAACCTACAGATCAGCACAGACCATGGATGGGTGGCATACCCACAGAGCAAAGTGGAAGGGACAAACCTACAGAACAAAGTAGCCCATGCAGGAGTGAGACTATTGTTGAAGAGCAAATTGGTGAGGATGGCCAAGATATTTTGAGGGGAAATTGTCCAGATACTGCATGTATTGATTTGGACGAAGCAGGTATTTCTGGACTAAAATGTGAACAGGCTATTAAAACAAGCAATCTGGTTTCCCCACAGCCTGATGGGGAGAGCAGACAAACCTCAGTGCCAGCAGTTGCCTGCAGTCCAGAGGAAGGGAGAAGTGAAAAAGAGACTGGAATAAAAGCAGGACCAACTAAGAGCATTGCTCCTTCTCCTGATGTAGAAGTCCTAGCCCTGTTCCAGTCCCAACGGCAAACAGGGGCAAAGGGATATGAGAAAATGATGTCTAATATAAAACAAACAGAATGTGATGGATGTGGTTTGAAACCTAATGAAAGTAGTCAAACCTTCTCCAGTACAGAGATTTCTCTGCAAAATCTGACGACAACTCCTAAGGCAAAAACAAAACCAAGGACAGAAAACTCCCCCTCTTTCACTGATGACCACATGGTTGGAGAAGAAATGGCAACATGTGGGGAAAAGAAGTGTGGACCCATCCATGGGGAAAGTTCCTTCTCTTCTGACAAGATTCTTTCACAACTGGAGAAAGAGGTAGTGGTGGGTGATCCTAACAGAGCAGTGGATGCTGGTTCAGAAGCACTTCAGCCTCTTCTTGCTTCAGGTGCAGGTCCCAGCATCAGTGCTTCAAGTGGCCTTGACATGGTGACCCAAACATGCTTTCTAGGCAAAAATCATCTGGACCTAGAATTTCTGCCTGATAGTCAACTACAGGGTGTCTTGGAAAGTAACAGATTTGAATTCCTACCACACAAGGTAAACTGTCAGCTCATAACTAGGTTAATGATTTTACTTTTAACATATCCGATGATTACTATTACAAAAAAGTATGAATGGAAACAGGGCTTTAAAATCATGTTATTAATCATTTTAATGTTGCACTCCTATGCACAATTACCAGTACCTGTCATTAATTTGAGAGAGAATTGATTTTGAACAGCTACATACAGGACTGCAGCCTAAATGTGGTTTAAGAGTGGTATTATTATTATTAATAATAATAATAATTATTAACAAAAATTGCATTAATTGTGAGGTAATGGTGAATTTTCCAACAGTTTAAATAATTTTGAACAGTACTCAAGTGTTGGAGAGATGCTACATAATTTACACGTCTCTACTGACTTAATCAAATGCAAGTGCCATTTCATAGTTAGTTTGTTCAGGTAATAATTATTTGCAAACCAAGTAATTAGGGTTACCAACAGTCCCTTGTTAGCAGGAACATCCCTTATTTCAGGCCAAAATTGTCTGTCCCTTACCGGGTGCCATTTGTCCCTTATTTCCAGCTAAGGGGAAGAACCTATGGCTCAGATAAAACCAGTTATTTTCACCAATAACGAAATAATTAACTCCTTTCCCTTCCTCTTCCCTACCAGAGTACTCTGTTGTTCTGGTGAGCTACAGGCATAGTGCTGCCAACAGTCCCATATTGGAGACATTAACACAAATTTTAATAGCCATAATAAGTGATAGGCTAGTTTACCATTCTCCAGATATAGGGATCATTAAAATCATGCAAGCGATGACTGCTAGATAGTGCTCGCGTGTGAAACCTATCTTTACTGGCTAACAATGCTTCTCTTTCTAGAAAACAAAATTACATCACACCCACTTGGGCTAACCATGGTTATATCCATCAGCAGAGGAGAAGCCATTTAAGTTGTAACTAGTTTAAGCTGAAAGTGGTAAAAACACATTTAGCACTCAGGCTCTCAGTTACTCCTGCCTTTTGTCCCTTATTTGGGCAATGGAATGTTGGCAACCCTACAAGTATTATATAAAATGATGATAAATTCCAGATTCAAATAGTCTCTTTTAACTGGTACAGATTTTGTGGATCGGTTGAAACTGTAGCAGTGGAAGCAGCAACTCTCATCTTACGTCCTTACACACTAGTTTCTGGAACTCCTATGGAATAGAAATCCCCACTAACTGTTGTAGTTGAGTCTGGGAGAAAATACCTGTGCTTTGTAGATGCTGCTGCTGGGTAGGAAACCTTTGTGCTGAAGCTCTGAAAGAGTCTCCTCTTCTAGGGCCAGATTATTGTATTGTAGCACCAGCAAGAATTAATATCCACTGACCTTGCACCAGATCCAGTACCTTAAGCATGACAACAAGGCACTTGCCTCCAGACGTCTATGCACTTCCTCAGAAATGCATACTAAATCAGAAGTCTCTTTTAAATATATTTTTTAAAATAACAAATGTTAATTCTGCTGATTAGTTGTCCATTCTGTGTAACACACATACTTAATTACTCCAAATGTTTCAAGATTCAGGACTATTTCCTGTTAATCTAAGGGGATGGGGTGGGTGGGAAGCACAAAGAAACATACCTAGAGGCAAAATAACATCTTGCTTCCTTGTGGGAGGTGGGGGAGAAGTGTCTGTTACAAACCTAGCTGGAATGGTAAACCCATGTCTGATCTATGCCATTTAGATGACAGATAGGGGCTTGCATGATTGAATGCTTCTCCGTACATTAAAAATAATAAATAAAACCTGCAGATAGAAAACTAGCGTGCCGGGTAGAAGAGTAGGCTAAAATCCTTCTCCCTGACATCTGGTTTTCTTTACACAGGGATGATTTAGTAAGATGGAATATTCGGTCATGCAAGTCCCCCAGCCCACCTCTCTCTGCCACACAATTGGAAGAGGTAAAGCCCAGGCACAGATGTGTTACCTAACTGTGAGAACCAGGCCTAACTTTTGTGGTTGAACCAAACTATTAACTTGGGAAGAGGTGTGTGGGTGTATAAGTAATATTAAATGTGTCAGAAGGTAGATTGGGTGTACTGGTAGATCTTTGGGTAATTTGCTGTATATTGGCAAGAGTTTCTGACACCTAATTGTGTAAGGATAGCAACAATAAAAAGTCCCCCCAACAACTGGGCTGCTGAAAGGAAGAGAGCAAAGGGAACACTAGGAGTGCTTTTTGTGAACTCAATTCTGGTACTGAAAACACATTCCTGGGCTGAGCATGTGTTTAGAACAGGACTGTTCCACTTTGGCCCTCCAACTGTTTTTGGACTACAACTCCCATAACCCCCAGCCACAGTGGATTAGCCAAGGATTATGGGAGTTGTAGGCCAACATCTGCAGGAGGGCTGAAGTTGAGAGCCCTGGTTTAGAAGCACCCTGTTCCAGAACAAGTCCATCACTAACATAGTTTATATAGAGAACAACTCTGGACTTCTGGACTACATTTCTCTCTCTTCAGCTATTCTGATGACATGGGACTCTCCCTCACTTGTTCACAGCTCTGTTCTTTCCCTGCTGCTGAATGAAGACCCACTTTGCTCCAGAGGCAAACTGTGAATTAGCTAAGAGAGCTTTAAGACCTTGGAAAGGAGGCCCCCGCCCAGTTCTACTAGTCCTGCATCTGCTGCTCCAGAGACAGCCTTTTTTCCTTTCTCTCCAAAAGCCTTCACTTTATTCTTACCCAGCCTGTAAATCCTTACTTTAAATTGCTGTAATTTAAATTACTGTAAATTCTTTAAATCCTCCCACTTGGGCTGCCTGGGTCTACTGCATGAATTACCCTCTTGTTTTTAAAGGAGATGAATGGTTAATTTTTCCCTCCTCAGTCTGTTTTTTCCATAGTTACTGTTAGCTTGTCTGTTCTCTTGACTTGGCTATTCAGAACTGGGCGGGCTTCTCCTTCCGAGAGTCTTAAAGCTCTCTTAGTTTCTTTGCATAGTCCTGTAGGAAGGATAACCTACCAAATGTCCTCAAATCCAGCAGCAAGAAGCAGCATGGGTAAGTAACGGATGCTCCTTTCCCCTCTTACTACAAATTGGGGGAAGGGAAGAGAAAGAGAAAAGGAAGATAGCAGTGACTGGTGATGTTGTGAGTTAAGAGACTTGCCATCAAACTGCATTGAGAGTGCAGCATAGGGATGTGTCCCCTTGCCTCTTCAGAGTAGCTCAATCTAATAATGCTCTGAAGTCCTCTCTGACTACTACTGACTAAATTAGTTATTGTCATTATTGCTATAGACTAGGAAGAAGCAGGGTGGTGAAAAGGTTAGAGGGCTGGGCTAGGACCAGTGTTCCCTCTAAGGCGTGCACATGTACATGCACTCACAAGTTTTTTGATGTCCGCTCAGTTAATTTTAGATCCTGCTCAGGTTGAATGAAGAAGACCTCATTCTGAATGCACATGCGCACTCACTGCCTTGATCTTGCCGCTCATAACAAAACTCATTCCACACACAGATGAAAAAAAATTAGAGAGAACACTGACTAGGACTGGGTTCAAATCATCGCTTGGCCATGAACCTCACTGGGTGAACTTTGGCCAGTCAGTCTCTCTCCACCTAATGTGAGGATACAGTGGGATGAGGTGAGGAAAGAACCGTGTGTGCTTCCCTGACCTCGAGGGAAAGGTGGGATACTGTAATATATAAGAACAGCACAACTGAACAAGTCCATTACTGGTATGATTTATAGAGAGAGCATTCCTGGACCTCTGTACTGCATTTCTCTCTCTCTTCAGCCATTCTCTCTGGATAATCAACATTTCAAGGGTAGGAGTGATCAAAGTGCTGCAGAAGAACAAAGTGGAACTGAGACATCAGCCCCAGTTGTTCTTATAGGGCCAGGTCATCCAAATAATGCCAAGTAGGTGTCTTTTCTAGTGTGAGCTTTCTTCTTAAGAAATAGCCTTCCTTATTTTGCATTCTGGACAATCTGATTAGGCCTAGATCCATGCAAGAAAAGAGTACTGTGTTAGTTTGTTTGAGGGACATTTTAAATTCCATCTTTATCCTGTCCACACACACCCACACTAGAACACACACTTCCTAAGGACTTGGGGCAGGTAGCAGCAATTTATGAAAAAGAATGCAGTAAGAATATCCCATTAAAATTTGTATTCTGGAGAAATATTGCTTATATCCCATGTAAGAGACACTGTTTTAGAGCTTGGATTAATATGGATATAAGGCATTTGCAGGCAAACTGTAGATTCATCTAGCCCAGTATCGTCTTTTTATTTTATTTTTTTAGTTTCTTCTCTCAAATGGATTTTATTTTATTTTTAAAAGGTCTTATTTAGGTATAAAAGTAAGAAAGAGAAACAGCAACCAGTGTTGTCTGTTCTTAATAGCAGTAAACTCTCTAAGGTCATTGACAGAGAGTATAAACTCTATTACCTGAAATCTTTTAACTGGCAATGTTAGGAATTGAAACTGGAACCTTATCCATGCAAAAAATGTGCTTACCACCACTGAGCAAAGACCCACTGGGTTTTGTTTCTTCTGTGAATGGCGAAATGCGGCTCATTTTGCACCTGTCCTGATAGGCAGAGTGGCAGAAGAGGAAAGAGAGATCTTTTTCCTCATTGAATTGATGTGTGAGTTCATATTATATTTGGGAGGGAGTTAGTTCCTCTTGCTATACTCATTGGCAAGTCTACTGCACAGAGCTAGTTGTGAATATTTGGATAGAAGTGGAGAGTATCTTCTGTGCTGATCACAAGCAAGACAAGATACAGGAAAGAGGTGAATCTCCTATCTCTGGGGCTTTGCCTGTCATGAGAACTGAAGTGAACATTTTCATTGAACTTCAACACCACCATATTTAATAAGGTTGTACTACTGGTCCAACCTGTCGCAGACATTTGTGTGTTGGAGTTTGCATTTAAATTTGTACTAATGAAAACGTATTGAGTATAAAATAGGTTCATTTGATTTTTTTTACCATTTTCACTTCACTTGAGTTATTTAAAAAGTCATGACACAGAAATGCACAGATGTGCCATTTTGAGGCCTGTGAGGAACAGTTGAAGAAATTGGGTATGTTTAGTTTGGAAAAGACTTGTGGTGGGGGGCGGGGTATATCACTCTCTTCAAATATCTGAAGGCCTGCCACATAGAAGAAGGAGCAGCTGTGTTCTCTGTTGCTCCTGAGGGCAGGACTAGAACCAATGGGTTGAGATTACAAGAAAGCAGATTTAGCCTAGACATTAGTGTGAATGGGTTCTGGCAGGGGCTGTAGTGGCTGGCCCACGTTTGGCCTCAGAGGTTTGGCCCAAGCAAAGGGGCAGTCCTTTTGGCCCTTCAGGCACCATATTTTGCCTTCACAGACTGGGCCTTTCCTGAGCTGGCCCACCAGCCTCTCCAAAGAGTCATTGGGCTCCTGCCTCGCTCAGCCCTCCTCCTCCTCTACTGCCCCCCATCCTTGGCCAGGCCAGCTTTATATAGCCCCTGACATGTGGGGCAAGCCTCGCGAGACCCACCACATCTCGCGAGACTTTGGTCCATTATCTCACGAGAGTTACCCCAAATCTCGCGGGACATTGTCATTGGGGTCCGATGCAGTCTTGCAGTGAACAGGGGGCTAGACACAGACTTCCCCAGCTTCAGGGAGGGGAGTATCACCTTCCGCTGGGCCCAGGAGAAGTGGTGCCACCCAGTCAGGGCAAGATCTTCGCCGTCCCCCACTGTGCTCAGTGGGTTGGTGGCGAACCCCCTGACAATTAGGATGAATTTCCTACCTGGAATTGCTGTTTGGCAGTGACGAGGAATACTTATATACCAGTTTTCAACAAAAGTTCCCAAGTAGTTTACATAGATATAAATAAATAAATAAATAAATAAATAAATAAATAAATAACTTTATAGTGAAACAGGTGGTTCCCATTACCATTTTGCCTGGGGCTGGTGAGGGTTGCGGGGAAGGCAGGATCGTTCTTACCTTTTCTCTCGCATGACCATCGGCTCCTGCCCCGCTTGCCACACCAAGCTCACACACGATCGCTGCTCAGTGGTGGATTTAAGGAGAGGCACGGTAGGCACTTAACTACAGTGGCAAATCTGGGGGGTGGCAAACTTTGCTGCTCCTCAGATTTTGCTGCTCCTCTCTGGGGGTGGGGGTGGCTGCAGCAAGTGGTGGGGGGGTGGAAAGCCCCCTCCCCATTTGCCTTTAAAATGCTCCTGCCTGCGTGGCGCGGGCAGAGTGGGGTGGCAGCAACTGCAGCAGGGAGGGTGGGTGGTGGGGTGAGGGGAAGTTCCCCCTTTTAGCAATGCCCGCTGCTGCATGGAGGGATGGGTGGCCCCGAAAGGCCTATAACAGACTGCAGCCCCCGGGGCGTGCAGTCATTTCAGAGGGAGGAGGGGGACTGGAAGGAGCTCTCCCTCACCGCCCTCGTTGCCCCATCCCTCCACACAGCATCCCTCTAAGAGGGGGAACTTTCCCCTCACTCCACCATGACCCCCACCCTCCCCGCTGCAGCCGCTGCCTCCCCATCCTGCCGGCACTGCGCAGGCAGCAACATTTTAAAGGTAAATGGGGGGGACTTCCCCCTCACACACCCCCACACTTACAGTTGCTGTTGCTGCAGCCTTCACTGCCCCCGTCCTGCTGCACAGCAATGGTTTTCAGAAAGAAAAAGGGGGAACTTTCCCCTTGCACCCCATTCCACCCTCGCTGTGGGCCGGCAGCCGCCCAGAAAGGGGTAGCAAATCCTTGGCTGCCTATGGGGGGCAAAAGGCTTGATCCACCCCTGTCGTCGCCACTGCAGCAAGAGAGAGGCGGTGGGGAGGCCGCCTGGCCTCCAGGAATCCCACAATGCACCATGCAAGGAGTGGGGTGCATTGTAGAATTCCCAGAGATCGGGTGGCTCCTTCCCCAGGCCTCTATGGTAGCAATGGCTGCTGGCGGCCTGTGCTCCCACACAACCAAGCAGTGGGGTATCTCTCTCTTAGCCTGGGTGGAAAACCCAGGCTACCTGGCAGAGAGGCACCAGAATTGGGACCAATATCACGATCAGGTCTACCTGGGTAGGGCTGTGCTAGCCCAGACAGACCTGGTTGTGTGAACGACCTCTGTCTGTATTCTGCCATGGTGGGCTCTCCCTTGCTGGAGATCTCCAGATACAAGCTGGACAGACATCTCTCAGAGATGATGCAGCCCCATCTTCCTGCACTGGACAAGAAGGTCTCCAAGGAACCTTTCAGCTCCAAAAATTCTATTGTCCTGTGATTATGTGTTACAGATCTGATGTTCTGGTTCTTTCATTTTTTAAAATCAGGGTTGAGATGATGGAGAGGATTTGTGATTCATTCAAACAAGAAGATGCAACAGATGTTGTTTGTGGACTGATTAAAGAGCTCTCCAATCTCAAGTAAGAACATATTTTAGTGTTTCATGTGCTGCATATAATATGAATTTTTAAATTAAAGGCTGAAAAAGCAATCATGTGTGACAATTGCTTCTAGAGAATCCCAACGTAATTTCACAACTCTCCCACCAATCAAACCACCCCTATAGGACAACAGTCCTAACAAGCACTGATACAGAATACCATCATGCAGCAGTGTCATGGCTATGCTTGTTGTGTGAGGTATTTCATTTTGTTAAATTGCTGCTGAGCGAGCATGGGATGCTGAGTAGCTTACAGCAGGGATGGTGGGCCATACTTGGCCTAACGAGGCAACGGCTGGAGCCAAGAGCTCAGTAAAAGAGCCAGAGGCGTATCTAGGGAAAATAGCGCCTAGGGCAAGCACTGAAATTGCACCCCTGTCCATACAGCATATATATGGACAGGATGCATGCATTTTAAACACCAAGTCTGGTATTGTATTCTGAACCTTGCCTGAACTTAGATGTAGAATGTATCTGTCTAGCTCAAGGTAGACAAGTGTGTGTGACAGCATGGTCCTCTAAATATGATCTAATTTGGACAGAGAGAGAAATGGTCATTGTACCCTGGACGAAAGGATGCTTGTGGCTTCAAGTGGGTCATGAAAGCAAAAAACCAGCCTCTGTCCTGCTTTTCAAATAGTCAGCATCGCACATGAAAAGAAGCAGCTGTCCAGGGGCGTAGCACACAACTTAACATACTCCCATCCCACATATTTCCCCTCCCCCACTTCCGGCTCTAAAGGATCCAATATTTAAGCAATTGAATTTTTAAAGATGTACAAGACTCTCTGTGCAGATATACATCAAAATAATTAACCCATTTTACAGCACTGCCATACACACACATATACATATGGGTTATACACAGCATCTGAGGTATTATATTACCTATTATTTAATATATGTGGACCCCAGAAACTGCAGGCAAGTGAGTGGAACTTTGGGAGAGCTACATTTCGTCCCCACCTCTCCTCTTCTTCAGCCACCTCCTCTGTTTATGTTTATGCTTTAGCAAGGGAATCCAAAAATCACAAGCATCTTCTACATAGTCACTTGGAGTTCTATGGCATGGCAGCAGATGTTGGCCACACAACTTCTTGGCTGATATATAGATTTAATTCCTCTCTAGGCATTCCTCAATATAGAAATCACATCAACATCTTTTTAATCAAAGAAAGCTTTAAGGAAGATCTTGCATATCAGCAGCAAAATTAAACATCTACACAGGAGAAATTCTACTGTTGCTCATTAACATGTATTTCACAACAACCACACGCGCAATGCTATGCGGAGCACAGACATGATCTAGTTCCCACCCAAAAGTCTTGCAGTTCTATCTGCAACCCCTCAAAGGCGTAAAGGCATGAAAGAATTGCAGTGTTGCACACCTGAATGCCTGGTTTGGCTTCTCTCTGCCATCCCATGTTTCTAGCATGCAACAGCAAAAGATGGCAGGGGACGCAAAAGGGAAGGCGCTGATTCTGAATGCATCTGCGCACACAGTGCCTTGATACTGCCGCCCAGAACAAAACTTATTCCACACAAAGATGAAAAAACTAGAGAGGCCACTTCCCCCCAGCCTCCCCCAACTCGTTTCAGTACTGCCACCACCCCATTCCTGAATGTTAACGGAGAGGGAAATGATGATCTTTCAACTAGAACATGAGGACTTCTTTCCCCAAGGTATCGCACATGGATCGGGTTGCAGCAGAGTAAGATCCCAAACAAAACAGGAAACCATGGGGCATGTCTGGCTCTAATTTTTCCCCACCCTTGAGATAACTCATATTCTCTTGTCTAGCATTCAGGAATGGGGTCAGGGTGCTTAAAGAAACTGGTTCAGCAGGGATGCAGCAGCAGAATTCCTGCCTCTTTTGCTTGCAATCAGATGCATTTTTAATAGAGCTGAGGAGGTTCCAACTTCACACACATTTACCTGGGAATTAGCCCTACAGACCATAGTTGGATTTTCTTCTGAGTAAACACACACACACAGAGGAGTCAAGTTCAAGTCCCCTTGAAGTGAATGGGACCTACCTACGTCAGAGTAAATATGCTGCAGCTTCAACTGCAAGAAAAAGAAGCAAATCTCCCACCCAGATCCACCCCTGCCCTTCCTCTTGCACAACTTTGTTTAAGTTTTTCTTTATTACAATCCCCTTTCTTCCTCCCCCCACCCCATTGCCACCCCCACCCTTCTCACTACAAACATCCAACCTATGTTAGGACATGAAAACATTCCAAAGATATGAAAGTTACTGGAAAGTTAACCATGCCCTCCCTCTCTGCCTGTGTGGCTTCTCAGCTGTTGCTCCAACATTCTAGGGATGGAATCTTGAGTACCACAAAGTTCTAACCGCTGCTGCCAATGCAAAAAAAGAGAGGGGGCTTTATCCTCTGAACTGCGGTAGTTTTTAGTTCCGATTCCTCATTTCCCTCCCCCAAAAGGGGTTGTTTCTGTTTGTTCTGTATTTTACACTCAAGGAAAGATTGTTTTATTTTTGTTTTACTAAGCAATGAATGGGTCACCACTGTGAAGCAAAAGGAGTCAAAGGAAAGATTGTTTTATTTTTGTTTTACTAAGCAATGAATGAGTCACCACTGTGAAGCAAAAGGAGTCAAAGGACGTCCTCCCTCTCACTCCTGGTGAGTGGTGACACAATATTATAGTGGAGGTGGGGAGGACATCCTTTTGCTTCAGTGGTGACTCATTCATCACTTAGTAAAACAAATTAAAACAATCTTTCCTTGAGTCAGTGTAAAATACAGAAGCAACCCCCTTTGGGTCTTTAAGTGAGCAGAGATCCATTGCAGAAGAAGGAAAAGGACAGAGACAACTTCCAGCTTACACTCCCCCACATTACCTGTGCAGCGAAAATGCTCTCTCTGGCAGTAATTCCCGCTCTTTATGTAGAGCTTTTGCTTCAACTACAAATAAGAAGCAACCCATGAAACCGGAAGCCCCAGACTTCGAATAAACCAGATCTTCTTACCAAAGAGAGCAGTGGGCTTCGTGGGGATTTCTGTCATAAGGTACTCCCAGATTTCTGGCTGGTTTTGCTGCAGTCAGCAGTGGGCAAACATGACACTTTACTGGAATTAGTTTCTTGAGGCACTGGGCAGTGGAAACGCCAGAGCAGAACAAAACCGAAACAAGCCATTCAAAAGTCTGTGCTGAGCTAAGGTGCCTGGCTTAGCAATTTGGGAATATTCCTGTGCCCACACACACACCTAACCTTCCATTAATGTTTAAATTTTCAAAGAAAACATGCAACCCCCAAATCTTTGAACACGGGTGAAAGGAAGGGCAGCAGAGCATGTCTACTTTGTTTTGTGTTCATACGGGCAACAGCACAGCAGCACTCGGAACGGCCAGCATTTGCTGCTAGTCCCACATGGTCATGTAGGCATGCGTTCTTTGCACAGCAGTGCGGGGGTGGGCGGGCGCTTTTTCTGCCAGCCAGTGGGAGCCCCACCCGCCGCCCCGCCACTCTCCGCCACCTGGAATGGGGGGGGTGGAATTGGGGGAAAAAATTTTGGTGGTGGGGCTTTTGTTGGGCATTGCGCTGCGCCCCCTCCCAGAGTTGCGCCTAGGGCATGTGCCCTGCCTGCCCCACCCTAGTTCCGCCTCTGAAAAGAGCTGTTGAATCAGTGAGGGCTGGCTCCAAATGGAACAGTTGGGTTGTGTAGGAGTCAGTAGCCTCATCCCTTTCTGGAGCTCAGATTGGCCCTAATCTAAAGCACAGGAGGCCCATTGGGAGGGAAACCCCAAGCAGCTATGAGCCAGGCGAGCTGGAGTTCAGCCCTGGCATGCATAGAACAAGATCCTTGTTACCTTTGCTCCTGGGGGGGACAATGAAACGGGGCGGGGTGGGTGGGTTCTAGAGACAGGATAGGAACCCGTTGGGAGGTACCAGGTCCTCATAGCTCCAAGTGGGCAGCTGCAGGAGGATCACGCTCTGTCTGTCCCAGATCTGTGGGGCTTTTGTTGGGGCATGCTCCTTCTCCTCTGGAAGGGTATCCTCTGGGTTGGAGTGGAGTCCAGATGGGTCCTGACATCTTGGACCACAACTTTCCCTGCAGTGGCTTTGCCTAGCAGTCTGGCTCGCCTCATATTAAATATATGTATTTGATTTTCTTCTCTATGTTAGCATTTTATATCTGTTCTTCTTGTTGAATTGTATTGCTTGTTCCTCTTCAGCTTTCCAGGTTATAGGGATTTTAAATGTTCAACCTTTTTATCTCTATGGTGCTTGCAATCCCCCATGTTTTATATCCATGGTGTTTAATCACCACATTGTCTACTCCTTCAACCAAGTTGATTGGTAATGAAAATATTGAGCTTGGCTTGTGAAAGGTGTCTTTGCCTGTTTTCCCAGCAATTGCCCCTTTCCACCCCATTCTCCAACCCTCAAGAACTTTTTGATAGGAAGAGGTGGGAACGTTCTTCATGAGCTTCTTCTTGCTCATGCAAGGTCTGACTCATGGACAAATTCATGGAGGATAGGTTTATCTGTGGCTGTAAGCTATGATAAAGAAGTGGTATTTCCAGCAGCAGCAGCAGCCACATATTTCTGCAAAATACATAAAAATCATAGGCATGTTGTTGGTCTATTAGGGGGGAAAAACCCCCAAGCCACAACCTGGTAACACCTTATTAGGGCCCACCAAAATGACACAACATTTTGAGCAAGCGTTTGAGTTCTCAAGAACTCCTCTTCAGATTAGATGTTAAGAAAAGCAGGGCAGGGAGATTAGAACTGGGCAATATGTCATATGAAATATAAAGCCCAGTAGTTGTGTGTTTCATTTAGCAGAGGGATGGAATTTTATTTTACTGCCAGCCAGAACAAAACTCATTCTGCATTTAAGATTAGAGGGAACAATGGCAGGGACTTCTAACCTTTGCTCTCCCTGTTCTTCCACCAGCAGGGCATCATGGGTGTAGAATGCATGCAGACTAGAGAAATATATGTTATGTATTAGCCTTTAGGAATACTATGTACAATTGTTGTGTAGTTTAGCTACAAGCATGTGTGGTTGTCTAGAGTTTTAGTCTATATACCATTGAATTACCTAGGAACACCTAGTTATGTAAACCGGAGCTTCCTGTTAGCGAGAGCTTCCTCTCTGCATATTTTATATCATTAGGAATCTTAAGTGTGTCAATAGTGTCATTTTCCAATATCTGTTCTAAGCAGACTTATCAACTTAGTTTTGTAAGTCTAGTAGCTCAGTCACTCTTGAGACAAACACCTCTCAACTTTCATTATTTTCTTGTACCTTTTAATTCAAATTCCTTACATTTATTTTGGAGCAAAAATATCTGCCAGAATCTGTCTGCTGGGGGTGGCTGTCTAGTTTTATCTCTTGCCATCATAGAACCCACTGTGGGATGTTTTTGTCTGTTTGATTTTAATTTCTAGTCGGCTGATCATGAGTAAACACAGAGATCTGGACTCCTACAAGAGACTGAAGTTCCGAAGAAACAGACAATCAGGGAAGATTCTGCTTCACAACATGAACAATATGACAAGTGCAGTGAAAAAGAGGAAAGAGATGTAGCTTGTGAAAACCCTGTTGCTTGCTTTTAACATTTGTAAGAGTTTGCTCTCTCTTGGTGTGGTTTTATTCAGCCACATCAACCAGTCTGGTCATTAATATGCCTATTGATGTGAAAGCAGATCTTTTAATCTTCTCATGTAGAACAGAGATAATGAATAAGGAGTATAATTCATGCTCTAACAGCCCTTTAACTACCACAACAATTGAAAGGAGCCCTATAATTATCAGGATCAATTTATTGACACATAACTCGGATTGGCAGCTATAGCCAATAAAACTCTGTATATCCCTATCCCTAACAGGTGCCTATACCTATCCTCTTTCTGCTCATATTCTGGGTGAGCCCTGGACTACAATTGTGATTATCCTGGCAGAAGCAAAGAGTTATTGTAATGTGTATGCAACTATATGCAGCTTTCCATTATTAGGTCAAAACCTAACCTTAGAATAGAAACTAAGTAGCCAATTTCACTCCATAAGTTATGGCAAAACCTGCAAAATGGTGCCTTCTTGTTGTTGTTTATAGAGGTTTGGCTTAACTGTTTTGTTTGGAAAATTAACTAGGTTTGGGGTAAAGCAGCATTCCCTGTTTAGGTACAAGAAACCCAAAACTGATCAAATTAAAAATCTGGCTAATTCCAAGCAAGAATTAAATATATGCTTAAATATCTTCCATCAAAACCAATAGGACTTGGAATTGTTCAACTTTGCTGCATTTTGCTCTTTATTGTTTGTTCTTGCCATGCGTATCTGTGTTTCATTCAGTCTCAGTCTGCACTACATTTCTTGTCCAATAAAAATTCCTTATCAAGGATTCAGTTGTGAAATGTTTGGAAGAATGAAAGTGACATTTTTTGCTTAGATTGAAAATAAACATTCTGTAATATTTGCATGACAAAAACGCCATCAACCATATAAATTAACAACAAAAAACTTGACCAAAAAAACCAAGCATAAATAAATAACTTATAAACATGGGTAACAAAAATAACTTATAAACACAGGCAACAAAAATTGCTTTTAAAACAAGCATACATAACTTATAAACGTGGAAGACAAAAATCACTTCAAGAAGTGTACATACAGAAATTGTAAACAGAGATAGGCTTGGGATTGGTAATTTGGGATACTGTCTGTCTCTTGGGGGAGACCTTTACTGTAAACGTTGAGGGAAGCACCCTTAGCTAAACATCAGTGCAAAATTGTCCAAGCAGGAAGAGCATCTGGGTGAAAAAAAACATGTTGTAGACTTAATTGTGTTATTTGTTGGGAGAATTCATTGCCATACATCATTTTATATGCTGCCTGTAAAATCTGTCATCCAGGCCTTTCTCTTTCTCCCACCCCTTCTCATGTTTTCTCTGGATTGCTTCTGAATATTTAGATTGGTTCCTGCATTTCATTCGGTTAAATCATTAAAACTACAGTCTTCCCAAACTTCAGGAAATGTGCGTACTCTGGCACATTTGTGGCAGAGATGTTAAGGTGCCTGGAAGAAACAAAAAGGAAATGGCAACTTTAATTTCAGTTATTTTTTCCTCCCTGCAATATATGCATCACATTTCTAGTTTGCTTACACAGTTAACCTTGGTTCTCACAAACAACAGATTAAGTGGTAAGCCCTTTTCTTGACTCTGTCATTTTATATTGCAGGTAAGGGCCCATAGGACAGAATGCAATATGTATACATATATATGGAGAGGGAGAATTCTCTTCTCTCTCTCTCTGCACCTAGAAAACTGACATGCTAGGGAGAAGGCTGGGATAAAACTCTTCTCTCTCAAATCTATATTTTTTTTAGGTGCGGGTTCCCTCCCACCCCCCATGGAGGAACAATCAAGCATGTGAACTCCCATGTGCAGTCTGCAGTAGAACTGTTCAGACACAGGTTTACCACCTGTGGTAGCCTGGTCCTAAGAGCAGAGTCTTAGACAAAACTTGGGAGATGTGCTTGAACAAAACAAGTATCTGAGGCTGGGGCTATAGCTCCGTGGAACAGCAGCTGCTTTATATGCAGAAGGTCCCAGGTTCACTATCGCCAGACATAGAGCTTGGAAAGACCTGTTTGAAACCTTGAAGTGCTGCTGTCAGTCATTGTAACATGGAACCAGATAGACTGATGGTCTGCTTCAGTTTAAGTCGGGTTCCTATGTTCTTCTGATTAGAATAGTATTACAAATCACAAGTGGTCTCTGGATCACACAGAACTAACCATTCATGGGCAAGTTGTCATTCATACTGAATCCTTGGCCAAAGAGCTGTCACATTACAGTAACAAAACAGGACTCCAGAATAGATTACTTCCCTCTTATTCTTGGCTAAGCTCTTGTGAAAATTAGACACTGACTAAAATGTGATCCAGTGGCCTTCAGTTTTGGTATAGCAGAGATCCCATTTCACTTCGTCTGCCAATGAACCCTTGTGTGCTACTTTTATTTTCTTTCAGAATAAATGATGACCTACTTAGGAATAAGTAGGAGAGTAAGAATTGCTTCAGCTCAATATTATGCTGCCATTCTAATGGCGAATAACATAAACAATGTCCCAAGTCAGATGGGGGGAAAACGCCTCCTTGTGTGACTTTGGTCAATTCAGTTGAACTTGTATTGTGCAAGAATCTCCCCTAGTCTCTATAGCCACCTGAAACAGCGGCAGGGCCTGCAGATGGAATTTGGTCTCCCACTCTGAATATCCCTGCCCTCTTCCCAGCATTTACAGCCTTGCTTGGTGGTGAAGTGGAGCAGGCATGTACTCTGAAGCATTCAATGCCCCAATGCTTTTATCTTGGGTTACCACTTTGACGCTGCTGCATTTCCCTCTAGTGGTGGCTAGCAGTCGTTCCCTGTGTAGGCAGAAAACTTTTCTCCTTGTAAATACTAGAACTTGGGATCACCCAGTAACATTGATAAGCAGTACTAGGATCTGGACAGACAAATGAAAGTCACACAGAAGAAGTGAAGAATGATGCCAGTGGCCACTAGCTTTGACTTTTTTCTTTAAGACTTGAATAAATTCATTGAGGGTATGCCTAGTTTGTATAGGTAAATGGATCTTCTACATACCAAATGTGTCAGATGAAAAACACAGGAAGGCCACTGGCCACCCTATCTTTGTACTCAATTTATGAGCATCCAAAGGGTGGTTACTGTTGGAAACAGAACACAAGTCTAGTCAGAAGACTATTCCAGCAGCATCGTTGTTGGATGCTGTGGATGTGCTGTTGGATGTGCAGCACCAGACAAGAATCTGCCAGGCCCAGATCAACTTTAGTGTGCATAGAAGAGTATTACGTGTTCAATTGGATTCTTTTCTAGCTCACTTTAAAACGTGTCTTCTCTCTTGCATTTCTATCTTGATGTACTATTTGGCTGGTTTTGTTTCCCCACCCTTCCTTCCTAATTTAATCTTTAACCTTAGCTCTCTCTCAGCTTGTGCAAAGTTTCTCCAGGTCCCCTCTCCTTTTGTCGCATTTTAAAAGATTATAAGCCTGTGGGCAGGGACTCTAGTTTTTTTAAATTATTTGTTTCTTTCTGTCTGTCTGTCTAGCCCCTAACACACATTAGGTGCTTTTAGACATTATTTCTAATTTGTTTGTTTCAGAAGGGGATTATACACAAGAACTTCTGAATGGATTGTGCCCCTAAGAGTTTAGAGTAACATACATAACAGGTAAGCAAGAGAAGGCAAAGAATATCCGATTTCTCACCCAGCATACAGTTTACAGTCCTCCATCTTCTACTGAACATGATATGTTGATTGAATTTGTGTCTGTTCTTAAGAATTTAAATAATACTCGTCGTGGATTTTAAATTTATTTTTTTCTATTTCTAGCAACTTGGTAGATAGAAATCAAATATTGTTTGCCTTCTCTTGCTTGCTTCTACATATGTTACTTTAAACACTACAGGCAGAGTCTGTCCAGAAGTTCTTGTGTTCAGCCCCCTTTGAAAGGAGTGGGCAACTCCCACACCATGGCATGCTATTCTGGATTGTGTCCAAAAATCTACCCAGCTGCCAGGGCCTTTGGAGTGGGCCTTACCCTGCACACAACTTCAAAAGAACAAATGGGGAAATAATTTAGTTGTGTTTCTGAAGAAATTTATATATCTTCAGAACTGCCTCACCACAAGGAAAAAGTAAGTTTTATTAATGTTAAAGTCCTGAGCTTCACATGTTTCAGTTACACTGTTACATTATTTTAAACAGAAGAAAATAAATATTCCATTACACTCTATTTTCAGGCTTATACTGTACTCTCAACCTGATCCTATGAGACATACAACCTGATCCTATGCACAACTCCTGATTTCAGCAAGGCTTACTCTCGAATAGGTGGCCACCTTATTTTAGCCCTAAATAACAGCAACGCAGCCTATGTGATATAGTCCAGGAATCTTTCTCCACCACTCCCTAGGGTGATGCAAAGGCAGACAGGGCTCCTGTACCTTTAATATTTGTATATAAAAGGGAATTATTCTAGAAAGAAAAGTTGCACTTGGGGACACTTCTACAACTCAGCTACTGCAACTGAAGTGTTCTCTGCATAAAGGCACTTACTTCCCAGAAAGACTTTACCTATTGATGCTCTGCACAAGTGCCACAGATCAACCCCATTTCATAACCGTTGGGTTCCATTGCTTGCACTTTTATTCTCTTCTGAGATGAGATAACCCCTTATGCTCTTCCTTCCCATCCCAGGCCCAAGGAAGCATACTGTTCAAATTAGTATGCCTGTGTTAGATGTAAACTTTTCATGAATACATTTCAACGTGTATCATATTTAATATAACGAAAATGTCACTATTTTCTATCCAAGCCACTTTGACCACTTTTTTGTTGTTGCTGCTGAAAAGAGGTCTGTCAATATTATGAATCATCATAATCGTGGTCCTACAAAAGTGGTCACTCTTCAGTGGGCCGCGTTAAGTACCTCTTGTAATAAATCCCAGGGATATTTTACTTACGATTAGGTCAGAATCACGGCAGTTATACATTCTTGTTGCCATTAAACCTGGGGAAAGGAAACAAAAACATGTTTAAATGTTGGGTGTGTTGATTTTTTTCAAGTTTTGTTTCTTTAGGAAAGGGTGACGGGCGGGCCGGGGGCTTGTTTTGTGCTTTTTGCTTGTTTATTCAAGTTCCTTGCCTTTCTCTCCTTTTGCCAGCAGAGTTCCTGGAGCAGCTGGTGTAGACGGAGGTGTAGCCTTTTTTGGTTAAGGGGCAGAATCGCTTCGTGTGGGCCAGATCCTTCGAAGCTCCGCACTGAGGACAGACGTAATTTCTTAAAATGGGACACTGCACCCTCCCGGCGGCGTCCTTGAGCTTGTGCGAGGTGTAGATGTTTCTCGATTCCCCGTTGTGCTTGCAAAACGAGCAGACGGCGCCTTCTTCCTCGGCCGCCCCCTCCTCTCCCCGGGAAGGCCCCTCCGGCAGCTCCTGCGCTGGGGCGGGGGCGGCAGATGCTGGCTGAGCAGGAGCGAAGCAGAGCTCCGGCGCCTCCTCGCTTCTTCGCTCGTCTTCGCCCCTCCGGATCTCTTCCACCACTTTTGCCAGCTGCAAATAGTCCTTCCATACCTGGAAAGCAGTCATCGTCAGTCTGCAGGCGCTGGCCTCGCCGGCCACCTAAGTAAGGCCATGTGCGTTTGTTGTCCCCCCGCCCCAGCCAGCCAATCGCATCCTTGGAAGCCTGCAAGCGCAGCCAGCCGCCTCCCCCATCGCCTGGAGCCAAAAAGTCTGGTCTGCCTCTTTTGCTACCTCGCCTTTAATCCTCGCCTCGAAGCCAAAGTGCGGTTTGCAAAGTTCAGTCACCCTCCTGGGAAAGGTGGGGCTCCAAGTACCGCACCCATCCCACCCAGAGGGCTCTCGGGAGCACTGCACTGGTGTTGAAGATTGACTCCAGACTGACTCTGGTTCTACCTAAAGGTTCCATTTCGAGCCTCTCCCTTCCCCACTAATATTTATTTATTTATCAACCAATCAATCGTATTTATAAGAAGAACCAGAGGAGTCCAGACACACCGCTTGCAGAGTCCACATCCACTGCCTTTGCCTTGGGTTCTGAAAACCTTTTTGTGTTTTTTCCTCTCCCACCAACATCCGGGGAGGCTGTCCCGCAGACATTCCCTACAAAGGGTCTCTCACCTGGAGGTGGGAAGAAGGAAAAAGAAGGAAGCTGCAGTCTTCTGCAGGGGCGAGGGGAAGAAGACAGAGCTGTGAGCAAATTGCATCTCATTCAGGGGCTAAACAACGCTGGTGGACAAGGAGGGGTCACAAACTGTCAAGATGAAATGGGAACATACATGCTGAACCGGTTACCGGAGTTCATGAAGAGGAGAGCTGGTCTAGGAGAGGCGAGCTGGTCTGGTGGTAGCAAGCATGACTTGTCCCCATAGCTAAGCCGGGTCTGCCCTGCTTGCATATGAATGGGAGACTTGATGAGTGAGCACTACAAGATATTCCCCTCAGGGGATGGAGCCGCTCTGGGAAGCACATCTAAGTTCCCAGTTCCCTCCCTGGCTTCTCCAAGATAGGGCTGAGAGAGATGCCTGCCTGCAACCTTGGAGAAGCCGCTGCCAGTCTGTGAAGACTGAGTTAGGTAGACTCGGTATATGGCAGCTTCCTATGTCCCTATGGGGTTCCTGCTGGTGTCCAATGGATGCCTGATTCGTTGGATTCCAGGAACCCACCTCAGCAGTGTGTGTGTGTGGCAGGTGTAGCCTGCAGGCTGGAACTTGGCGAATAGCAAGCGGGGAGGAGGAAAGGAATCTGATCAACTGAGTCTACTACCATCATTTTATGCAGCAGTACGATCAGGGTCCTTCACAGAGTTTAAGGAGCGGGCGCAGAGAGAGCCAGAACCCTTCCTCCAACGCCGTTATAATCTAATCTGGTCAGGAAGAAACAGATCGGGGAGAGAAACCCGGAGGCAGCCAGGCCGGCGGGGGAGGGGGGGCAAATCCACGTGAAATCCGGTCCCAAATGCTTATACTCGGTTACAGTAACAAAGGCCGTGCGAGGGTTTATTACAAATGTAAACATGTAACCAGTCAGTGGCGCGGCGGGGCAATGCGACTTTCCATTTAAAATCGTTACGAGAAGACTAACGTTGGGAAATCTTTCACAGCCCAAGTTACACACTTCTAAGTCCGATTTCGTTAAGCACATGAAGAAGAAACGAGAGCTGTGGTCTGATCCGAAGCATGTTTGCTTGGAAGCAAGCCCCACGGGACTAAAGGGAACGTCCGCTCCAGGAAGTGTGCAGGCGAAGGCAACCTGGAAATGGCGTACCTTTGTCTGGATTGTGCCCCAGAAAACGGATTGTCTGGATTTCTGTCCAAACCTCGATCGTGAACTCAAAACAAAAACATCTCACTTCTGTCATGTTAAGGTTTTTAATTCTAAAAACAAGTTAAATCTGCAAGAGTTAACACAGAGTTAAATTGCCTTGCTAAAATGCTATGAAAAGAGAGTAGGAATATGTGGATATGCTAGCAATCACTTTTGGAAGTCCCTGCCATTTGATTTGCTTGTGCAATGCCCTTCCCACTGGAATCCTTTCAATAACTTTGAGTAACTCTACTAAATAATAATAGACAACACCAGGAAGAAACGGCACTATTTCTCGTCATTTCACATGCAGATAGTGTGGGGCTTCTCACCCACACTTAACAATTCATTCACACCTATACGTTGGCTGATTGCATGTAGGTGAAAATTTGTATTTAGGCAAACTGCATTTGCCTAAATTAATCTGCATTAATCTGCATTAATCTGCATTTAGGCAAACACATTTATCACCAAGCCTTAGAGCAGCTAATAGAAGAAGCTTTGTGTATAAAGGGTCAGTATCGGAAATGTATTATTTGCTTATGGAAACTATAGGAGAGTGCCTATAAATCTAAGTGGGCACCAGATGTCATGTTCCAGTAATGGAAGATGATTGGTCAGTGGTTTCTTGTTCTTTTACATGATTCTCTGTCACTTAATGACAGAAGCAGAATAAAATAATCCACACTCTGACTGTATTAGGGCCAACCAAAAGGACACAAAATCTTAAGAGAAACTTTCAGGTTCTTACCAACTGTTCATCAGACTGGACAATAAAGCAACAAACAAACAAACAAAACCGGGGAGCGATTGTACAGTTGTCATATCTCACTATTCTGAAGAATTTGAAAGTTTGCTTAAGAATTTGTTTTTAACAACATTTTTACATGATATTGTGTGTCATATTGGCTGGGTCCAAATGTATCCATTTTGCACGTGTCCATGGGGACTTTCAAGGCAAGGCTAGGAAAGAGCTGGGCTTGCAGTAATGAGCATGAATTGTCTCCTTTGCTAAGCAGGGTTCATCCTGGTTTATATTTGGATGGGTGATGGCATGTGAGTGCCGGCTGCTGTCATATATTCCTCTTGGGGGATGGGGTTGTAGCCAGGGGCAGAGCCACCGAGCCACGGAAGGGCCAAGCGAGCCTTCCAGAGTCCATTCCCAGCCAGCGCTGGCAGAGTGCATGTATTTCCCTTTCTCTCCCGCTGGGAACCCCCTCTGAACATTCCGGTCCAGTCCTCGCGGGAGGGAGAGAAAGGGAGATCAGTGCATTCAGCCAGCAAACACTGGCTGGGAATGAGCTCTGGAGGGCTCCCGTGGAGCCAGGCCTCCATTCCCTGGCTCCGCCACAGGCTGTAGCTCAGTGATGGAGCATTTACATTTGCATGCAGGAGTCCCAGGTTCAGTCCTTGACAGCGCCTAGTAGAGACTCCTGCCTGAAGCCTTAGAGAGCTGCGATGGGAAGAGAGCCGGTCTTGTGTAGCAAGCAGGAATGGCCCCCTTTGCTAAGCAGAGTCTGCCCTGGTTTGCATGTGAATGGGAGACTACATGTGAGCCCTGTAAGGTATTCCCCTCAGGGGATGAGGCCGCTTTGGGAAGAGCAACTGCAAGTCTGCATGCAAAAGGTTTCAAGTTCCCTCCCTGGCATCTCCAAGATAGGGCTGGGAGAGATTCCTGCCTACAACCTTGGAGAAGCTGCTGCCAGTCATTCAAGACAATACTGAGCTAGATAGACCAATGGTCTGACTCAGTATATGGCAGCTTCCTGTGTTCCTAAAGCAAACAAGATCAGATTCAGTATGGCACAACACCCCCACTCCACCATCTGAAGCGCACTCTCTCTCTCTCTCCCTCTCTCTCTCTCTCCACATTCACTTTAGACAAAAGACTGGTACAATTTAAAACACAAGATATTTTTTCTTTGTAATAGCCTTATAATGTAATTCTAACAAACTAATCAATAAACAACCAAATACAAGTACATATTATAGTTTATGTAAACATACAATCTATTTAGATGTTAGTACTGTATTTCATATCAGGCAGCAGCGATATAGGAAGATGCTGAAAGGCATCATCTCATACTGTGCAGGGAATGGCAATGGTAAACCCCTCCTGTATTCTACCAAAGACAACCACAGGGCTCTGTGGGCGCCAGGAGTCGACACCAACTCAAAGGCACAACTTTATCCCTTTACTATATAAACACAAGTCTTTTCCCTTCTCCTTTTATCTAAAGTTTTTGATATACTGAGGGGAGAAAATAATGCAATGATGTCTGTTAGGAGATGGGAATCACCCTTTGTTGGCCTTAGTAAAGGTATTACAATGACGCGTCAGCTGGTAACCTCCAGGCTCGACTACTGCAATGCGCTCTACATGGGGCTGCCTTTGAATGTAGTTTGGAAACTTCAGTTAGTTCTAAATGCGGCAGCCAGATTGGTCTCTGGAGTAACCCGGAGAGACCATATTACACCTGTCTTAAAACCGTTGCACTGGCTGCCGATGTGTTTCTGGGCAAAATACAAAGTGCTGGTTACTGCCTTTAAAGCCCTGAACAGCTTGGATCCGGGCTACCTTAGAGAGTGCCATCTTCGGAATGATCCCCATCCCTTTTTGAGGTCATCTGGAGAGGTCCGTCTCCAGTTACCACCACTGCATCTGGTGGCAACTCAGAACCAGGCCATCTCTGTAGCTCAGGGCTGAACAACTCAAATGACCCAGTGGGCTGGAATGAACCACGACTCGGTGTGTGGGGGCCGAGGTCAATTTTCAGCACATCAACTATTGGATTAAAATTAATTATTAAGAATATTAAAGCAAGGAGCAGAGGGTTGGAGTAAGGCAGGCAGGTGAGGGGAAAGAGGGAAGAAGGATGGTATCAGTAGGTGTGGGACCAGCAAGGCAGGTGGGGGGCACCTGGTCTCAAGCAGCCAATTGTGGTGAGCCACTGCTGCCTGCCCAAAGCTCGTCATGGTTCTTGCTGTCATCGCAAAACATTCCTTCTTGTGGGCCAACACAGTCGTCCTCAGGGGTCTGATCTGCCCGCCCCCCCCCCCCCCGGGCCTTATGTTGTGCAGGCCTGCTGTAGCTGCTCCTGGCCTATGGAATACATTCCCGGCAGATATCCAGTTTAGGCTCGCTGTCAGCCTTTAAGAGAGCCCTAAAAACTTACTCGTTTGGCCTAGCCTTCCAAGGTTTTTAAATTGTTTTTTAGTATTTTAATTGGTTTAAAAGGGTTTTGACTTATTTTAAAATTGTTTTTGTTGTCTTGGACACTGTGTTTTATATGTTGAGTATTTTTATGTCTTTTAAACTTGTATACTGCCCAGAGCCTTTGGATGGGGCAGTTTAAATAAACAAACAAATGTGGCTTTTAGATCTTTTCCTTTTTTTTTTTTTTGCATTTATATTTTATTGGTTTCCTATCTTTTAGATCTTTTCCTAATGGGCCAATGTGGCTGTCTAAAATTAAGGTACCAACAAAGACTTAGTCGGATTGACAATACAACTCAGTTTTAATGTTGGGAATGCTGGGGCCCTCACACACATGTTGTGATATTGCCTTTTGCTATAAAGATTTGTGGCAACACCTTTTAAATATTTTTGCAATGTTTGGGATCAGACTGGATAACAAACTTTTTGCGATTTTACTGAACGTTGCAAAAACAAACAAAAAAACCCATCCATAAAAAAACTCACCCATAAAAAACCCCACCCATAAAAAACCCACCCATACTTTGGAGCATTCAAAGCCCTCACATACAAACCGAGGCTGTAGAGCATCTGCTTTGCATACTGAAAGCTCCCAGGTTCCTTCAATCCCTAGCAGTATAAACGTGGACCTGTTCTATACCTAGTATTTGATTGGAGTGTTAGAGAACTGGGCAGACCTGGGTTCAACCCCCCCTGCTCAGCTATGAAGTTCATTGGGTGACCTTGGAACAGTCAATCACTCTCAACCTAACATACTGTACAGGGTTGTTGCGAGGATAATGGTGGGAGGGCGACCATGTGTGTTGCCCTGAGCTCCTTGTGGGAAGAATAAAGAGAAGCTGGGTAAAGAATTAAGAAGTCCCGATAGTTCAAATCTAATCTCTGCCAGTAAGTAAGCTTGTCATGTTTATTTACGGTCATAGACCAAAATTTAAAGCATACATAATAATACACATGTGATATAATAGTACTATATACAGAGATACAATATTATCTCATCCTAATCAGCAGTTTCCAGTTTACATAATCTGGTTTACCATCTGTTGTCTAGCATTCTTAGCTGCCTCACAAAACTTAGCAACTTTGTTACTTCCTCTCTCTGCCAGTAGGTGGCCAGCCCAGTCTCTTTTGCACGCATTCCCATAAGGATCAGAGGGGGCAGCATCAGGCCCCTGAACACCGACAGGCAACTGACCCCTTTTCCTCACTTGCAGGCTTCTGGCTGGCCACTGCATGAAGCAGGATGCTGGACTAGACGGGTCTTTGGCCTGATCCAGCAGGGCTTTTCTTACGTTCTTAAGGATGCCGCAAGTCAATGTTGAAGTATGAGGCCGTTCTTTTGTCCCTCCCATCACTGCCACAGAATAGGCTTGATAATGAGCTCTAACCTGCATTCACTCAGACTCACCCTGAGCTTTCCTCCACTTGCATTCCAGCCATCTCCCAGCTTGCTTCATTGCCCTCGGCTCAGGTGCATAGCAAGGGTTAAAAGTTAAGGATCGTTCGCTAAGGAGGCAAAGGCTTTCTGCACATGCTTCAAGGCAATTGTATCTTTGGGCACAGCCACCATGGTGCAGATCATATGGGTCTAAAGAACCTGGCTGCCACACCCTCCGGTGGAGCTGCCCCATTCTGCATCGGGCATCCAACACAGGGGGCGTGGCCATATGTGGAAACGGGGCTGCATGGCCCTGTTTGCAAGGCCCTTCAGCCAGCACTGGAGGAAGAGTCCGTTGCTCAGTGGTAGAGTCTTCACTTTGCTTGCAGAAGGTCTTGGGTTCAATCCCTGGCAACTCCAGGTAAGGCTGGGAAAAGCCCTTGCCTGAAGCTCTTCAGGGCTGCTGCCAGTCAGTGCAGACAATACTAAACTAGACAGTATAGAACAGGCCCATGCATATTCAAGATGGCCCCATCTGTGAGAAGCTTCAGCCAGCGCTGGGTTCCCAGCCCGGCTGGGAAGGCACCTCTCCGCCTTTCGGGGCAGGGAAAGGTGCTCCTAGCCAGGCTGGAAACCCATTTATAGAACAGCCTCCCCAGTGAGGCTTGCCCGGCACCATTATTTTGTTCTTTTAGACACCTTTCTGTTCGCTCAGGCTTTTAAAAACTGATTTTAAAAAACATTTTTAAATAGTTTTGTATTGTGTGGAGTTTTTTGGGTGTGTGTGTGTGTGTTGTGATTTGATGTATTTTTATGGGGTGTTTTAATGTTGTGTTGTGAGCCGCCCAGAAAACAATTTGTTATGGGGTGGATAACAAATAAAGTTAGTTAGTTAGTTAATTAATTAATTATTAACCCAGGGTCAGCAACCACTTGCCTCGGGCAAAGGGATCAGGACTTTGAGGCAGGCCCAAACACCAGCACCTCTCATTTTGGGATTTTAACACTGCTTAGAAGTGTGAGCAGGACACTAACAAAAAAACAAAACAAAACACCCCCTTGTTTCTTCATAAACATTTTAGATCCTTCCTCAGCTTTGCTGTTCTTTTTAAATCCCCTCCAGTGCATTGCCCCCAAAACAGACTCACCACCACAATGCATGCATGGTATTTATTTTTATTTTTTTAGTACATATTTTTTTGTTTTTTCCTGCAAACATTGCAGGTGGAGGATCAACACTTCAAGCCCTGTCATCTAGAAGGGGCCCTGCATTTGTCAGAGAGAATTCCCTGATACAGCCATCAAGTGGGGGAAAGCAAATTTTAAAATCCTCATTGTTATGACTGGGATTGGAAAGAGTGCTTGACAGCAGTGTTCCCTCTAAGGCATGCGCATGCGCTCACACAGTTTTTGATGTCCCCTCAGTTAATTTTAGATCCCGCTCAGGTTGAATCAGGAAGGTCCTATTCTGAATGCAGGTGCGCATACACTGCCTTGATACTGCTGCCCAGAACCAAATTCATTCTGCACTGAGATGAAAAAAATTAGAACACTGCTTGACAGTGGAGCTTGGCGACTATTTTGCACATTTTCCACCATAGCGTTCTTTGCATGGGAGAGGGTTAGAGGCATTTCACCTCAATAAACCACATTAAATATGCAAAATAAATATATTGACAGCAATATAAATGCAGGTTTCAAATAAAAACCCTGTATCATGCAGGCAATCAAAGAAGGGGGACTCCAACAATGCCCCTAGAGAAAAGGGGGCTCTCTCACTTGCTCTCCCTCACTCTCTGTCCATATACTTCACAGGTAAATCCGGAGGCCCGCTACCACCCTCCCTAACTCTAGACATGATCTGGGGGGGGGGGTTATGGAGTCATATATAGAGCCAGTCTAGCCAATTGGCAGCACGGGTGCTAGAGAAAGGGTAAGAATGTGGGGCTTCTGAGCATTGACACTGTGGTGTAACTCCAACGCCCAGAGAGAAGCAAGACTGGTAAGTGGAAGCAATCTCCCCACTCCAATTCCTGGACAGTTTGTATCCGGGATGATACTTCTCCTATATCTAGGACAAGCCACATGTAGCAACCCTGGGCCTGCCACAAAGGGCCAGGCTAGATGCGATACCTAAGCAGACCCCACTTCTTTTTACTGAAATGCAGCTTTCAGGGGAGCAGCGTATATTTGACTGGAATCGTCGTGATGAGAGAGGGATGCTTAACCTTCCCCTCCCACAGTTTTTCTGATCAAATTGCCTTTCTCAAGTTGCTTTTCTTCCAGCATAGAATAAGTATGGACACCTTTTACCTGTCCCCTCCTGGGCAAAAGAGCAGCTGTCCCCCTATCCGAAAACAGCTGGGGGGGGGGCTTTGATCAGAAAAATGGTCCATGGGGTAAGGCCCCACTTCCCTCCTGTTTCGGTCAATCAAATCCACAGCCTTCTGTGACTGTACTGTGGGGTTGGCGGGTGGGGGGAGTAATAATGATCACATCTAGGGCCCCCTGTGAGATGTCCACAGCTCTCTTGTCTTTAGGTTGAATTAACTAGAGAATGACGGGGGGTGGGGGAGCAGCTGCTGCCTCCTAGACTAGGGGAGGTCTTTTTATAGGTTTTACAGGAAAGACACAAACTATGTATTGGGAGATCTATATGCTGGGAGATCAAAGAGGGTGAAGAGAGGAGGGGGCTAGATCCTGCCAGCTCCCTGACCTCTCCTGACGAACAACAGCCGTCTCACCCTGCCTGTGCATTCCTGTCTCGACCGAGGAGGTTTGTTTTTGCAGCCCCAGAGCTTCTGAAGGACCTGCTTGGGATTGCTGCCCTCTTCCACCTGTGCCTTCTCTCTAAGTGCTTGACTTGTTCCACCTGTCCCCAAGGACCAGAGAACTCTCGTGAGAGGAGAGATTTCTGGAGTCCTTGGCAGCATATATTGGAGGGAGGCACGCCAGAGGCGTAGCCGGTGGACCACCTGTAGGCGGCCGCCAAAGGGGGCCGGCCTTTGGTGTGGGACTGAGGTCTGGCGGGGTGGGGGGAGTTATAAGGTGGGGTTGGAGGTCTGGGTTGTCTGTTGTTAGTTCTCCCTTTTATTGGGTTGTGCCAGGCCTGTTGTCATGTGTTTGGGTTCTCTTGGGCAGAATGATGCCGGGTGTGTGTCCAATGGCTCTGGAGCAGCTATTACTGCTGTGGTGGGGAATAGAAGAATTGGTGTCAGCAGAGCCATTACAGGGGAAGGGAAACCAGTAATTTAGTAACTGTTCCCACTTCCGGCTGCCCTGTCAGCTCTCTGGCCTCGGGGAGCAGTTCCAACTTCCCACAGAACCTAGCCTTGCTCCTTTGCAATGCCAGGTCAGCTTAGAATAAGACCGAAAACATCCATTATTTGATCATGGATGTGGGAGCCAACCTGGCTTGTATAACCAAGACCTGGATGGGGGAAGTTAGTGGCCCAGTTTGGGCCCAGCTTCTTCCACTAGGCTACGCTGTTGTGGAGCAGGCTAGGGGATGTGGGTGGTGGTGGTGGAGTGGCTGTGGTCCATAAGGATACCATTTCCCTTACCAGGGCCCCTGTGCAACAGTTGACTTACACTGAGTGTGTCTTGCTAAGGCTGCCAACTATGGATAGATTGGGGATTCTGTTGGTGTACCGTCCACCCCGCTGCCCAACCAACTCCCTAACTGAGCTGAAGGAGCTGGTCTCGGAGTTGGTGTTGGAGTCACCCAGACTTTCAGTTCTGGGTGACTTCAATATCCATTTTGAGGCTGACTTGTCTGGTGCGGCTCAGGAGGCCATAGCAGCCATGACAACTATGGGCCTATCCCAACTAGTTTCAGGACCAACTCATGTTGCCCACCACACACTTGATTTGGTCTTTTGTTCGGATCAGGGGGGTGTTCCGTGGGTGTGGGATCCTGTGATTTCCCCATTGTCATGGATGGACCACCACCTGGTTAAGGTTGGTTTCACAGCCACAACCCAGCCCTGCAGGGGTGGAGGACCTATTAAGATGGTCCGCCCGAGAAAGCTGTTGGATCCAGTAGGATTCCAAAAAGCCTTGGAGGGTTTTGACGTTGGTCCTGCCAGCGACTCTGTTGATGCCCTGGTGGGAACCTGGATTAGGGAACTAACCAGGGCAGTAGACACGATTGCTCCTAAGCGTCCCTTCCAATCTGCTTTAAAAGTGGCCCCTTGGTATACAGAGGAGTTACAGGGTCTGAAGCAGCAAGGTAGGCAACTGGAGCACAATTGGAAGAGAATTCGGCTTGAATGTGACAGGACACAGCATAGAGCCCATTTGAAGGTTTATGCGAAGGCGGTGCATGTGGCAAAAAAACAATTCTGGTCTGCGCGCATTGCTTCTGCGGGTTTGCGTCCGGCAGAGCTGTCCCGGGTTGTGAGAAGTTTGATTCAGGTTCCTTCCATTTCAAACCAATCCCCGGGGATTTTGTTCTGCTGTGATGCTTTTAATGGGTTCTTTGTGGACAAAATCTCCTGTATTCGGGCAGACTTGGACTCCACTGTTTCTGCAGAGTCTATTAAGGTGGTGTCCATCAATCCCTCTTGCAGTATTAGGTTGGATCAGTTTCAACCTATGATTCCTGAGGATGTGGACAAGCTGCTTGGGGCGGTGCGGCCTACCACTTGTTCTCTGGATCCTTGCCCGACCTGGCTGCTTTTATCTAGCAGGGAGATTGTTGGGGATGGCTTAGTTAATATCATTAACTCATCGCTGAGGGAGGGTAGGATGCCTCCTTGTTTGAAGGAGGCAATTATTAGACCACTTCTTAAGAAGCCTTCCCTAGATCCCTCAGTGATGGACAGTTATAGGCTGGTCTCCAATCTGCCATGGTTGGGTAAGGTGATTGAGAGAGTGGTGGCTAACCAGCTTCAGGCGGTTTGGGAGGAAAGCGATTATCTAGACCCATTTCAAACTGGCTTCAGAGTGGGCCATGGGGTTGAGTCTGCCTTGGTCGGCCTGATGGATGACCTTTACCGGAGAATCAACAGAGGGAGTGTGACTCTGTTGGTTCTTTTGAATCTCTCGGAGGCATTTGATACCATCCACCATGGCATCCTTCTGGATCGCCTGGGGGAATTGGGGATAGGAGACCCTGCTTTGCAGTGGTTCCACTTCTATCTCTCAGGCAGATTCCAGATGGTGGAGCTTGGTGACAGTTCCTCTTTAAAATGAGAGCTATTATATGGAGCCCCTCAGAGCTCCATTTTGTCACCAATGCTTTTTAATATTTACATGAAACCGCTGGGTGAGGTTATCAGGAGATTTGGTGCAGGGTTTTATCAGTATGCTGATGACACCCAAATCTATTTCTCCTTATCATCATCATCTTAATCATCAGGAAATGGCATTCACTCCCTAAATGCCTGCCTACAGGCAGTAATGGGCTGGATGAGGGATAACAAATTGAAGCTGAATCCAAGCAAGATGGAGGTGCTCGTTGTGGGGGATCAGAATGTAAGGGATGAGTTAGATCTTCTTGTGCTGGATGGGGTTACACTCCTCCAGAAGGAACAGGTACGCAGCTTGGGAGTGCTCTTGGATCCAGACCTCACCATAGTATCTCAGGTGGAGGCTATGGCCAGGAGCGCTTTTATCAGCTTTGGCTGATTCAACAGCTGCATCCATTCCTTGAAGAGAGCGATCTCAAAACAGTGGTGCATCAGCTGGTAACCTCCAGGCTCGACTACTGCAATGTGCTCTATGCGGGGCTGCCTTTGTACGTAGTTCGGAAACTTCAGTTAGTTCAAAATGCAGCAGCCAGATTGGTCTCTGGAGTAATCCGGAGAGACCATATTATGCCTGTCTTAAAACAGCTGCACTGGCTGACAATATGTTTCCGGGTGAAATACAAAGTGCTGGTTATTACCTTTAAAGCTCTGAACGGCTTGGGTTACCTTAGTGAGCGCCTTCTTCGGTATGATCCCCATCGCTTTTTGAGGTTATCTGGAGAGGTCCGTCTCCAGTTACCACCGGTATGTCTGGTAGCGACTCAGAACCGGGCCTTTTCTGTAGCTGCTCCTGGTCTATGGAATGCACTCCTGGCAGATATCCGCCGTTTAGGCTCGCAGTCAGCCTTTAAGAGAGCCTTAAAAACCTATTTATTTGGCCTGGCCTTCCAAGGCTTGTAAAGTGTTGTTGTTTTTTAAAGTATTTTAATTGGTTTTAAATAGTTTTAACCATTTTTGAATTGTTTTTATATTGTTTTTAGCATTGTGTTTGAATTTTGGGTCTTATGCCTTTTTAAAAAGTTGTTGTACACCGCCCAGAGCCTCTGGATGGGGCGGTTTATTACTGTAATAAATAAGTAAGTAAGTAAAATAATAAATATGTATTATTTACTCAACATATTAATATGCCAGCTTTTAAAATAACATTTCCCCGAAAAGTGGTGTTAAAATAATCCCTTAAAAACAAAACAAGGAACTACAGAAGATAAAACAACAACTAACATGACATTCAAACCAGGAAAAAAATCCATCTATAGATAACATTCAAACCAGGATAAAATCCATCTATGTGGCACCTGGATAAAAACAGTTTATGAAAAGCAATGCAAACTAAGAATGTTTTAACAGCTCACTTTAAAGCAGCAAGATGTGGGGGCCTGGTTGGACTCCCTGGGGAGGACATTCGAAATTGTGGTGCCACCATAGAAAAGGCCCCATTTCTGCCACCCACCAAGTGAATCTCGATAAGTGGTGGATGACCAAGCAGAGCATGAGATGTGAAGATGTGTCCGCACAGGGTCATATGGATGCAGGCGATGCTTAACTGGTCCTGACTACATGTGACAACGAGCCTACTTAACAAGATGCCCTTTGAGTGAAGGCATTTCCTTTATTTCGTACACGAACTATGACAAGTTAATGGGAGAAACATCTGTGAGCATTTCAGTTCCCAGGAATGTCTTGAGCAAGTGTCCTTTCCAGCCACAGTTGCATTCACTGATCAGTGAGCTTCTCCTCCAGCATCACAACCCACCGACAGAATGAATGTTGATTGTGACTTTGTAGGTTTCTGAGAATCTGCCCAAAGAGAGGAGATGTTCTGGCAACAGGATTCCATAAGGCGTTTTAGAACCAGGAGGGAGCCTCATATGTGTCTCAGTGTTTGCGGAATTAGCATTGTTTTTAGGCAGGGGGTAGCTGAGACCCAGGGATGCACAGAGACACAGCTGCCAGGAGCTGAGAGCCTGTGTGCTCCCTCCTCTATCCCCTTCAACTTCAGCTCAGAACTGTCAAGCAACAATCCTGGATTGTTAAACCAGGGCTTTGTGTGTTGTCTCGGCCTAGGAACCAAGCATTCACTATAGTTTACAATCCAGGATATGATATGGGGATCTAATTTATTTATTTACTCATTTATTCAATTTCTATACCGCCCTTCCCAAAATGGCTCAAGGTGGTTTACACAGAGAAATAACAAACAAACAAGATGGCTCCCTGTCCCCAAAGGGCTCACAATCTAAAAAGAAACATAAGACAGACACCAGCAACAGCCACTGGAGATACTGTGCTGGGGGTGGACAGGGCCAGTTACTCTCCTGCTAAATAAAAAGAATCACCATGTCAAAAGGTGCCTCTTTGCCAAGTTAGCAGGGGTTAATCCCTGCTAACGAATCCCATTAGTTAAAGAGTTCCCAGCCTTGAGATCTTAATCCAGAGCCGGTGTCACAGCTTCCAGGTTCAGACAACACGCAGTGCTGTGGTTTAACAAGCAAGGATTTCCAGGCACATGAGGAAAAGAGGAAATGGGGGGAGGAGAGAGGGCAGGAGGTTGCACCTTATTTGGATCTCATTCACACCATGGTGCAGGCCCAACATGGCTGCTCTTCTAAGAGTAGCAAACAGCATAATGGAATTGGCACCAGACTAAGGATGGGGGTATTTAAACTTATATTGGACTAGACTGCGAGGCTCTTTGCAAAGGGGCTTCGCTTCCCCGAGGCCTCATTTACAGCAGGAGCTGCAACACCAGGGCACCCTGATGCTCATTCCTGCTTCCTGCATGTTCAGGCCCATAAGCATGAGGCACTTATAGCATGTCGTTCTGATTGGGGGGGGGTGGATCATGAAAGAAGATATCTGTCGGCCCCTTGAAGGTGAGAGGGCAAGGCACCCTGAGCAGTTGGCTTTGTTCCAGTTCCCTGCTTCCAAGTGGGAGATGTCGGAGGAAACCCCCGCCCCACATCCCCTCCGTTGTCCCCGTTTGCAGTTGGAAGCTAAAGACATCAGAGATGGCTGGTGGGGGGCAGGTAAGGAGGTCTGTACAAGGGAGCTGGTCACTCCTTCGACATTTTGCAGCCTATCTTACTGAGCAAGAAATGGGCTCCCAAGGATCAATGCCATTGCGAAGAAGACAATAAGGCGCTCTTTCCTCTCTGCCCGACCCTTGAAGGAAAGGTGCAGAGATTTGCCAAATTGCCCTTTTTGTGCATCTAAGCGAATGTCTGACTGGCCTTAATGCAGAAGATGGAGCAGAATAAATGACTTTTGCAATGCTAACGAATGGACAGTGTGGATGCCACCTTGCATTACAAAGTGCATTAGGAAGCAAGAACTGCTTCCAACCCCCTGTTGCAAATACAAGCGTTTCCTTAAAGATCTGCTTTCCATTAATCAGAACAAACTATCAGGCCCACATAATCCCCTCCTCTATAATCCTGGCCTGAGCACCTACTGTTCAGGTGAGCCATTGACTTGCCCTCTCAGCTTGTCCAGCATGGTAGCCCTTGAGCCTCCTTGGCTTCCAGTTGCTGCTCAGGTCGCAGGGTACACTCAACAGTCGATGGTTTGATCGCACGACAAAACTCACCGACAGCGTTGAATGTTCCATGAGACCTTTTGGTCTTTCACGGACACGTGTGGAGAGAAGTTAGAAGAGGCCGCTGTGACGCCAACTGGACAGGATCCTGCGATGTCCCTCAGTCTCCATTTTCCCACCTGTAACACCAAAATTAAACAACCTACATCCCAGAGTTTTTGTCTGTTACAAAGATCAATAAGGGAACAGCTGTAGCACCGATAGATATGCAAGTATTCTATCCTGTTGTCTTGATTGCTTCAGAACTCTCTGTGCTTTTAACAGCTATGTGATGATGGGCAAAAAGTGAATCAAAGCAGGTAGTTTTGGCATAGAAATCCAGTAACGGTAAAAGCTTTTCCTACTGAACTTCTGCCTGCCACATGGCTGTTAAAGGTGGTGAAGTCCTGCAAGAAACAAATGATGGAAGGTTCAAACTCCAATCTAGGCTGGGGAGTCAGTTTCTAAGATCTCCCCTCCCTCAAGTTTCCCTTTGCACCAGGGGTTCTCAACCCCAGATGCCAAAGGCCACTGGATGATGGGAGTTGTAGTCCAACAACATTTGAGGACCCAGAGTTGAGAACCCCTGCTCTACACAGCCCTTGTGCTGTCAAGTGCTTTTAAAAAAACCTGTCTTTATTAGCATATCTGCTTTCAACAAAGCACAATGAATTTAACGCGTCTAATGTGATCTTTCACGTTTCTTTTTAAAAATCAAGTTCACTGCATTTAAGAGACAGTTGATGGTTTCTACTGGGGGCAGCCAATGAAATGAAAGCTCCCTCTCAAATGTTAGTACTCGTGTATACTTCTGGATTACAGCTGTTGAACATGTGCATGCCACAGCAGGGGCGTCCAATTATGAATGTGCTTATTGGGTTGTGACATAGTTCCATTGTGAACATGGAATAGGGGTGTGCGCAGGAACCACGGTTCGAGCACTGGTTCAGCCCTGGGAGGGGAGCAGGAGCTTGAAGAAAAAGGAGAGCAGGTCCTTCCAGCTGGAGCAGTGCTTGGCCCAAATACTCCCATGCAGCGCCACATGGAGTCCGTGCATGCGCAGGTGACATTTGCGTGGTCAGCAACACCAAGCTGACCACATAAATGGCGACTGTGCATGCGCAGTCACCATGTGTGTGCTGGTGCCACGTGGGGGTACTTGGGCTGAGCAGGAAGCTTCATGGGGCAGTGGAGAGCAGCTAAGGACCCGCTCTGCTCTTTCTTGAAGGTCCCGCTTGCCTCCCAGCACCAAACCACGGTTCGTGCACACTCCCAACATTACTTTGGCTTTTACCAGGGTAAACAGGCACAGGTGTATGCGCCGCCCCCCACCCCCGGGTCCCTGGTCATGTAGCAGACACAGAGCTGCATGCCTAGAGCGCCTAGCTGAGGGAGAATCCCTCAATGCACCACACTCCTCGCGTGGGCTGAGTTCTCCCAGTATCCAGATGGCTGTGCGGCTACCAGGAGAGGCTACCTGTGTGGTCGTGGGAGCTGCATTGCCAGAAGAGGACCGGAGGTGGGGGTGCTATCCTGCCTCCCCTGCACCGCCTTGAAGGTTGTGTGAACAACCTCAACGTCAGGTCTGCTCATGTGAACACTAGAGACTGCCTCAGACAGAATCAAACTCTTGATCCATCAGTACTGCTGACCCTGACTGGAAGTAGCGCTCTGGGGTTCCAGTCAGGGGTCTTTCCCCAGCCCGATCTGGAGTTGTTGAAAAAGCTTGAACCTGGGACCTGACACATGCACACCAGATGCTCTAGTCCAGGGGTCCCCAACCAGTGGCCCTCCAGATGTTGCCGAACTACAACTCCCATCAGCCCCAGCCACAACAAGTTGTAGCTGGGGCTGATGGGAGTTGTAGTTTGGCAACATCTGGAGGGCCACTGGTTGGGGACCCCTGGACTAGTCTAATTCACTGAGCTATGGCCTCTTCCTCTCCCATCAAGAGTGTACATGGCTGAGTTATGGCCCCATCCCCTGCCAAAAAACTCCCTCTCTCTCAGCCTAATCTACCTCCCAGGGTTGTTGTGAGGGGAAACCCCATGGAAACCACGTTGCACGGGTAAAAAAATGGGGCACGCCTGTATTTCATGGACGAAGGGGTGGGATACAATAATTAACCCTCAACAAATCTAGCATGGCCAGGAAGTACAACCTAAGATGGGGTGATGTAGAGCAGTAGGAGGTTTGGAGGCTGTTCTCACGCGCACACTAACCTGGGTAGGGATGCCCGGGCTGGTTAGGCCTTGTGTGAGAATGGCCAGGATTGGGCCTGATCCCGATGGGCCTGCGCAGCCTAGCCTGGCTTTTAAGCCTGGCTATTAGCCAAGGTTAAGGGAACCAGCATTCCCTAAAGGCAGGGTTTCTAAACCTTGGGCCCCCAGATGTTGTTGGACTACAACTCCCATCATCCTTATCCACAAAGGCCATGTCTGGGGATGATGGGAGTTGTAGTCCAACATCATTTGGGGGCCCAAGGTTAAGCAACCCTGCCTGAAGGGCTACCTACTGGTGTGCGAGTATAGGCTGCTTCCAGCCCAGCCACACACAGAGACGGGTGCCTAGAGCGGCTGTGCCTTGAGGGAATCCCTCCATGTAGCGCACATGTCGCTCTTCCTCCAAGAAGCCCAGAGAGCAGTGTACTACATGCTTGAGTTTCTCTTTCATAACAACCCTGTGAAGTAGGCTAGGCTGAGAGAGAAGTGACTGGCCCAGAGTCACCCAGCTAGTATCATGGCTGAATGGGAATTTGAACTCGGGTCTCCCCGGTCCTAGTCCAGCACTCTAACCACTACACCACGCGGGCTCTCTGTATGAGTGGCTACCCTACCAAATCTCCAGAGAAGATACAGTAGTGGTGTGCACAGAACCAGCGCCTGCCAGTTTGAAAGTGTGTGTGTGTGGGGGTCTCTTCAAGGATGGGGGAGGGTGCTCTTACCCCCCCCCGCGACATTTCCCCCGCTGGCTCTGCCTTTTAAAACTGTCTGGCGGGGCAGCAGCGTACCTCCTTGCCACCCCAAGGCAGCGCCGATGAGGGGAACATGCAGTGGGAGGGGTAAGAGCATTCTCCCCCATCCTTAAAGAGATCCCCCCCACCTTCTAACGGGCTGAACCGCCGGTCTTTCAAGCCCATTTGTAGGCCCATAAAGGGCCTCTCGGCCGGTTCTGTGCACATCCCTACCTGCCACCAGTCCCTCCCAATGAAAAAGCCCCCTCCCCTGTCCTTGACCTAACAACAGGCATTTTACAGGTAATAGAGAGAGAGGGCAGGTGTGAACTTCAGACAGCTGAGCAAGCCCACACAGGCAGATCTGCCCTTCCTTTATTGTAGCAGGAGAATCTCTGTCTTGAGCAGCTGGTCCATAATTAAGCAGGCCTCTCCTTCTCTTTCCCCTCCCTGCCTCCTCTTAGAGGAGAACTAGGATACACTCCAGCAGACAAGTAGCTGGAGGAGGCCTGGGCAGCTTGTTGCAGCCCATGAATTAGCTGCTGCCCAGTCCCCGTCTCCTCTCCGGGCTTGGCTTATCTTGCAAGGGAGGAAGGCCCTCCTGCCAGCCACGACAGGGCTGCCCTGTAAACCAAACAATCAATAAGGCAACTTGGCATGCCCGTAGCATTCAGGGAGGGGCACCACCTAGTTGCACAGCGGGGCAATGACTTGACTAGCAAGCCCGAGTTTGCCGGTTCACTTCCCCTCTGGTATGTTTCCCAGACTATGGGAAACACCTATACTGGGCAGCAGCGATACAGGGAGATGCTGAAAGGCATCGTCTCATGCTGCGCAGGAGGAGGCAATGGTCAACCCCTCCTGTATTCTGCCAAAGACAACCACAGGGCTCTGTGGGCGCCAGGAGTCAACACCGACTCAACAGCACACTTTACCTTTAGCTTTAGGGGAGGGTTGCAGTTCCATGACAGAGCAGCTGCTATGCATACAGAAGGCCCCAGACGGCTGCATCTCTGGCAACTCCAGGGCGCTTCCCAGACTAGATCCTGCAATGGGGTCAGGATCATATCAGGGAAGTGTGCTTCCGCACTTCCTGCATCGTGACACCGGAGTCCCAATGCGGACAGCAGGGTGCCGTTCACATTTCCAATGCCTTGTTGCGGATTTAATCGCTGCGATATAGAGCAAGGACGTCGTCTATCTGGCCTAAAATGGTGGCTGGTTCTTTTGGGTTGTTCGTTGCTGCGAGACTGCTCCCCCGGCTGTTTACGTCCCGAATGCAACTTGCCCGAACGGAGGCATTTTGCTGCTGATGAGCAGCTAGTCTGGAAAGCACCCAGGAAAGGCTGGGGAAAGACTCCTGCCTGAAACCCCCGGAGAGTGGCGGCGGCGGCTGCCAGTCAGTGCAGACCATACTGAGCTAAAGGGACTGAGGACCTGGCTTAGTCTAAAGGCAGCTTCCTCTAGGAAGCCCTTTAAAGGATTCTAAACAGAAAGGAATCCTTTCTGCAACCTTGCTGGGCCACTCAGCATTGCAGATTTAGCTGGGGTGGGGGTGGGGGGCGAGGGCTGAGACGGAAAGATAGTTACTTGCCTAAGGTCACATGGTGGTTCCTGGCAAAGGTGGAACTTGGATCTGGGACTTCCAGGTTCTCGGGTTGTTGGCTAGCAAAAAAAAACCACTGGGCATGCTGGTGGCGCAGTGGTAAAAGCCCCTGGTGGCGCAGTGGTAAAACTGCCGCCCTGTAACCAGAAGGTTGCAAGTTCGATCCTGACCAAGGGGCTCAAGGTTGACTCAGCCTTCCATCCTTCCGAGGTCAGTAAAATGAGTACCCAGAATGTTGGGGGGCAATATGCTAAATCATTGTAAACCGCTTAGAGAGCTTCCAGCTATAGAGCGGTATATAAATGTAAGTGCTATTGCTATTGCTGTCTTTTTGGCCACAGGCTCCCAACTGTGGGTCCACAGAAGTTGTTGAACTGCAACTCCCATCATCTCCAGCCACAATGACCCTCAACCATTGTGGCTGCTGGGGGTGATGGGAATTACACGCCAACGAAATCTGAGGCCCAAGGCTGAGAACCTCCGTTTTAGGGATTAAAGCAACGGTAAAGTGTGCCATCGAGTTGGTGCCGACTCCTGGTGCCCACAGAGCCCTGTGGTTGTCTTTGGTAGAATACAGGAGGGGTTGACCATTGCCTATTCCCACGCAGTATGAAATTATTCCTTTCAGCAGCTTCCGCTATCGCTGCTGCCCGATATAGGAGTTTCCCATAGTCTGGGAAACCTACCAGCAGGGATTTGAACTGGCAACCTCTTGTTCCCTGGGCAAGTTACTTCTCCACTGCACCATTAGGTGGCTGTAGCCAAGTGGAATCTGACCTGGGGCTGATCAGAGGGAAGGTGATGACCTTGGGGATGTGCAATGGGGGGGCAGGCCGGGGGGCTGGAACAGACCCTGGTGGTGGGAAATAAACAGTAAGGCAGCGAATGCCTGAGAGAGGGTGTGAATGGCGGTAGGTAGGGGTTATGCATAAAAACAGAAGGGTGTGCCAAAGACTGGCCCGGATGGGCTCTTGATGTCTCACAAGTTTTACACACCCCAACCACAAATCTAACAGGAGCTGCCTCACTTCCACACACAGTGCAATGCTCATGTTTCTTCTGACGGGGCTCCTGGGACATGAGTCACCCTGTTTCACCAAGGGGCCAAATACTAAGTGAACCACCTTTCCCATCCCTCCCTTTGCAAGATGGGAGAAGCTGCTGCCTGCCTGCCTGGCACATAGATGTTAAAAGCCGCAGGCACCTGGCCAGAACGAAAAGGAGGCCATATTGAATTTGGCTGCAGGCTGGTCTGTTGGATCATGACAAGCCAGGAAGGAGCAGTGAGGGAAGCCTCTGCATTTACCAAGTATGTGAGGGGATGGGGGAGGAGGAGGAGGAAATGGGATGGGAAGGACACGGAGGCAGCCTGGTTGCATCACCCTCGCTTGTTCACAATCCATGGATTGTTGGGATGTCTGAATCAGGCTGTCGTCAATTAATCAGTCAGAGTAATCAACTAAACACATTGTGATCATCTTAAAAAGATTTTTGGCCCAGCCTGTATTGTGCTTGTAGCCAACTGAAGCCCTGGTCCTGTAGGTTGACTGGTCACATTTCAGCACAGCAATCCCACAGATATGGAGAAAGTAAACCAATAGCAGACTGACGCTATTGGTGGTTACCGTGCAGTGCCGTGTGGCTTCCTTCCTTCCTTCCTTCCTTGGGAATACCAGCCATGCTCTGGCGTCAGACTCCTCATGCCAGCTCCTCAGCTGATAACTTTCCCAGGCAGAGACAACTGGTCAGAAATGTTAAGAATGGAGACAGAAGAAGCCTCTGCAAGGAAAAAGAAAATGAAAGTTTAACCATCAGGGATATTCATCTTTTCTAGCACCCATAACCAGAACACTTTGCTTTTATACAACTCCCTCTAAAGCAGGTGTGGACATTCTCCAGGCTTGTGGGATTGACTTTATTTTACTTCACAAAACTGAGCCAGATACAAAATGGTTGCTTGGGGGTGGAGCCAGTTACCTGCTACCTACACCCCCTGACCCATTCCCAAGCATAAGTCTACAGCTGAGTTACTATAGACCAGGCTCCAGAGGGGTAGTTCTCTTTTGCTGCAACAGACCAAGAGGCTATCCACATGTGCAGCCTACCCTAACAGCCCCTGTGCCTAGCCCCACTTTTGAACCCAGCGTTTAGCCAAGGTTAGGCAAACCTGTGGTTCATAGGAACATAGGAAGCTGCCACATACTGAGTCAGACCATTGGTCTATCTAGATCAGAACTGTCTTCACAGACTGGCAGGGGCTTTTCCAAGGTTGCAGGCAGGAATCTCTCTCAGCCCTCTCTTGGAGAAGCCAGGGAGGGAACTTGAAACCTTCTGCTTTTCCCAGAGCGGCTTCATCCCCTGAGGGGGAATATCTGACAGTGCTCACACATCAAGTCTCCCATTCATATGTAAGCAGAGCAGACCCTGCTTAGCTAAGGGGACAAGTCCTGCTTGCTCCCACAAGACCAGCTCTCCTCTTGGCGATCATGACCACTGCCAGGTTCAATCACTTCCCCCTGGCCCGCCTCCACTTCCAGCAGTGAATCGGATGCGGGGGGAGGGGGGAAGGAGCGGCTGCACTAAGCGCAGCGGCTGCTCGATTGTGAGCAGCTGCTGTGCTCGTAGCAGCATGGGACACCCTGGGATGTGGGAGGGGGAAGTCCTCCTGCTCCCAGATATTGCCTTTGCTGCACTGCTGCTCATGTGGGTGCACAGTGCGGTGAAGGCCTGAATCCTGCCTCCCTCCCAGCCCATGAAAGCAGTGGCCAGAGGTCATGTGCACGACCTTCAAGCCTTGTGGCATCTTATAAGATGAATACATGTATTTCCGCTTAAGCTCCCATGAACCCGAGTCCACAGAGGCATCCTGGTGGGCAGGAGAGCAGGACTTCATGCACCTGATGAAGTGGGCTCCAGTCCACAAAGCTTATGGTAAAAATAAATGTTTGTTTTCAGGGGCGTAGCAAGGTTGGAGTGGGCCCAGAGACAAGATTTTAAAATGGCGCCCCCCTCACTGAAGCTCTGCTCATGAAGTAAAGAAATCTTAAATGAGGCTGAATAGTGGTAACAAAAAGCACAAATATATACACATACACACACACACATACACACACACACACACATACATACACACACACACATATCCTATGTGCCACAACAGAACATCATCCTAAATTTTTTTTTTTAAGGTTTTGTAAATTGTGGATGATGCAAGTCATTTAATGGTACTAGAGAAAGACATGCTGTTCTGGTAGCTCCAGGTCTTAACACTCACATCATCAATTTCGGAGGATGAATACAACTGAAGGAAGCCCGGGCTGGTGCGCAGCTGGGGGAGTCAGTCATGTGACCTGCCTCTGGGCCCCCCCCCAAGGCAGTGGGCCCCCAGGCAAGTGTCTCCCCTTGCCCTATTATAGTTACGCCCGTTTGTTTTATCCCAAGGCTTTCCATTTTATAGATCCACAAGACAAACATATGAAAGTTTTATAGAGCTGCTCAGAGCAAATACCGCAAAGATTGACAGAGCTCCACAACCACCAAAACATGACGCATTCTGCGCAAGGCGTCTGGACTCCACTGAGCAGGATCAGCGGCTGGTAGCCACTGAGCGAGAAAACCGGCCCACAGGAGGGAGGCCACCTGCTACCCCCCCTGTTGTCAGCCCAGAGGCAAAAGGGGAGATGTGGACACCATGACCTTTGGGGAAAGCAGGTGGGAGGCCTCTCACCCTTTTCCAAGTGGCCACCCAGGAAAAGGAGCTGCCAACCAAGGTCATAAAAACTGTAGGAGGTTCAGTAGCCATTGCTAGGAGTGGTGCCAGCCCCTATCTCAGGGGTGACCAACCAGAGGCACTCCAGCTGCTGCAGCTGGAATGATGGCGCTGCAGTCCAACAGGAGCCAGAGAGGCTCAGGCAGGCTGCCCCGGTCAGGTTCGCCAAACACAAGACACACACACTCACTTACACACACACTCTCTCTCTCTCTCTCTCTCTCTCTCACCGTGTCACTGCCTGCACTGTTCAAAAGCTAAACTCATTTTTTAATCTCTTAGCTTCATTCTCAAAGCATCCAGTCAAAAAGCATATCCTGTCAGTTTTAATTATTAATTATATTATCTTCTTTCTATTTATTTCTCTAAGATGTACCCATGGCTAATCCCATGTGTGGCAGCTCTCGCGAGAGCTGAAGGCAGGGGTGGGGGTGGGGAGGAGAATGGACTGGGGCTGAAGGGTGGGGGGCAATGATGATGAGGAGAGACAGGGAGAACTATTTAATTTAATTTAATTTAATTTAATTTTACATTTTCTATGCCGCTCTTCCTCCAAGGAGCCCAGAGTGGTGTATTACATATTTGAGTTTCTCCTCACAACAACCCTGTGAAGTAGGTTAGGCTGAGAGAGAAGTGACTGGCCCAGAGTCACCCAGCTAGTGTCATGGCTGAATGGGGATTTGAACTCGGGTCTCCCCGGTCCTAGTTCAGCACTCTAACCACTATACCACGCTGGCTCTCCAGAACTAGGGGCGCAGATGCTCTGTGCCGGATCAGCTAGTTATTATTATTATTATTATCTTTATTACGGTCATAGACCAGCATAAAAGTATAAGGGTGGTTACATGTTAAAAGTGAGAGTAGATAAAAAGTAATTACATATAAAATGGTACATATTAATACTGAAAAGACTAAACATACTAAAAGTAGTAGATGATACATCAGAAGCATGAGCGGATGTCCGCGTGTTCTCAGCTGTCAGCTAGTGGAAAATATTCACTATATTTCAATACTTTAAAAGGAAAATAAGTTCTGGCAGCTTAGAAAACGATTTGCTTACCTTGTTTAAGGAATGGGTGGAGAAGGACATTCTTATTACATTGTTGAAAAGAGCAACACTTGTTCGAATAAGAAATTATATGCTGGCCTTGGGCCGAAATAAACCAATACATACATACAAATAAGAAATTAAGAAGGGATCCACCAGGGAAAAGGGGAAAGAGAGGAGCATAGACGATACAGGGCAAACAAGCCATTCACAAGCTTGATAATGAACTTCACAGAACGGTAACATTATTTCCTTTATCCTAAGAGGAATAGGCTGAATTTTCCTCCAGGTTATAATTGGCCAATAGCTCTGGAGTGTTCTTTCCTCATATTTATACCGCCTTCTCCAGTATTGTCTGTACTAGGCCTTAGCTGCTCTTGGGGAGGCTCAAGGAATATTTCAGGGGGTTCCCTAAAACAACATTTGTCCTGCCCTGGCCTAGAGCACCAGATGGCTCATTTCTCCATAGAATATAGACACTGCGGCATGACCAAAGCACAGCCATCCTTGTTCCACATCTGCACAGAGAAAGGGTACCCTTCTTGACTCCAAAGAGCCACAGTCTGCGGAAGTACATGGGGAAGCTCTCAGCAAAGGGATCTCTGTGGGTCCCCTCAGGTTCATGGTGGAGTTGGCCTTGACATCCTTGGGGAGGCGAATGGTTCTTCCTCCTGCTGCCAAAGCTCCTCCTGCCAGTGGGGGTGGGGGGTGGCTGGGCTAAAAAACTTCCTTCTCCCATCCCATCCATCCATGGGAGATGGTCTCCAGAGGCCTCTGCATCATTGCAGCAGGCAGGCACTGCAGAGTTTGGCCTTGGGCCCACCCCGACACTGGGCCCGAACACATCATGCCCCTCCTTATTCTAGAGGATCATCAGTGGAACAGAACTGTACTGGCCTCAATTTCCTCCTTTAGGAGGAGGTAAAAACAAAGGCTGGTGTTTTCATTTCTATGAAATGCATTTTTCAAATAAAAGGAAGCAAAAGGGTATTCTTCAGAGGGGAGCTCTGTGCTATTTACTTTTTTAGTGTTGCTTCTCATCAGAAGGAGGAAAAAACAACAGCACATGTGTAGCCCAATACGTCAGTTTTTGACAGCTATCAATTATTTGCTTTCAGTTTGCATGCCAAGAAGGAAACAAAGAAATCCCCACGTGTGTAAATGAATAGGCTGAGCATGAGCCAGGAGTGTGATGCAACTGCTAAAAGAGCTAATGCAATCTTAGGCAGCATTAACAAAGGCAAAAGTGTCCAGACCACTGTAATTAATTCCACTCTGTTCTGCACCGGTCGGACCTCATTTGGAATACTCTGTTCTGTTCTGGGCACTGCATCCAAAGAAGAGCATCAGAGAAGGCTAAAGGGTGATACAACAGCCATCTTCATATATTTGAACAGCTGCCACATATAAGATGGACTAGACTTGTTCTTAGTTGCTTCTGAAGACAGGGCAGGAACTAATGGGTTGAAATTCAGATTCAGAGTGACTACGCTTTAAGAGCAATTGCTCAAATATAAGAGAGTAGTCTGAAAGTGGAACAGTCTGTCTTGAACAGTGGTGGGCTCTCCTCCAAAACAGGTTTTCAGACAAAGACTGGATGACTGTCTGTCAAGGATGCTGTCGCAGACTGTTGCACTGAGCAGTGGGGTTGGACTAGAAAACCTCCAAGGTCTCATCCAATTCTAAAATTCGGTGAGTGTTGGAAAGGCAGGCAGAATTCGCCTGGCATTTCCTTGCCAGCTGACAGAGTCTGCACATTGCACAGTTTGGCCAGCAGGTGGCAGTGACCAGCCTCAGTAGCCGAGCAAAGCTGTCAGCATGCTGCTTCTTAAAGCACAGAACTGGTCAAAGAAAGTTTAAGGGCACTTCTGAGAGAGGAAGGATTTTTCAGGACACATCACAACTCACAAACCATATGGTTACTGTCACAGTCCAAGAGCAGCATTATCATGCAGAACCACAAGCAACTTTGGTTTGGAGCAGCCAGCTTTTTGTTCTGGCAGGACTCCAGTGCCTTTAACATCTGTACGATAACCAGAAATTCAACAGCTAAACTTTCCCCTCATCAAACAGATGCAGCCATCTTTTTCTTATCATCCAATTTCTACCTTCTACTGAATCTCTGGACATTTCCATCTTGGCATAGTCTATCATCAAATGAAGCTGCCATATGCCAAATTAAACCATCGGTCCATTTAGGCTAGTGCTGTCTACACTGACTGTCAGCAGTCCCCCAGTTTCCCAGGAGAGGACTTTCCCAGTCCTGCAGCCTGGAGATGCTGAAGACTGAACTTCACAGACCGTGTATGCTCTACCGCTGAGCCATGGTCTTGGTTACTCTTTGTGCAGGTATTAAGAGGCACAAAAGCAGTACCAGAAAAGAAACACACACAAAACCTGGCAACTCTACTTTGGCACTGTTTTGTTGCAGATAACACTTCCTAGTTGGTTAGTTCTGCAGAAATGAACCTAGCCTGGAACCTGGAAGGTAAGTTGCACTGAAATTCAAGTTGCTCAGGAATTGAGTCTGCCATCTGAGTGAGTCAACAGAAGCGAGGAGCTAAACCGGGGGGGGGGGGAGGCTGGGGGCCCAGTCGCCATCTGTAGCAGCCACCCAAGAACAGATTCTCAGCTTCAGCAACGTTAAAAGGCAGAGTGAAAGAAAGCTGTTTTATATTTCAAACTTCCAGCCCATCTGCTCTGCACCTGTGAGAAACGAGAGCTGAGCAAATCAAAAGACTGCCAGAAGACGGACTGCTCAGTATTCCTGCCCGCTTACTTGCAATCACCTGACAGCTATGGCCCCTCAGAGACTGAAGACAGTATCCACAAAGGCAACATAGTGTGTGTATCTGTTAGTCTGTGTCTGTCTGTCTGTGTGTGAGTCTCTGTCTGTCTGTCTGTCTGTCTCTCTCTCTCTCTCTCTCTCTCACACACACACACACACACACACTCTCTCTCTCCCCCAATTTTATGTAAGCTGTCTAGAGAGGTTTTATTAGGTGGTTTATACATCTAATAAATAAACAATAAAGCATCTCAAGCAAAGGGATGTCCACATTTCCTTTTGGAGCTTTGCAAGCTGGGGAAGTTCTCCCATGCAAGCCTCCTGGAAACAAATGGGGACTGTTCAGTTTCCCCACTGGGTTTCCTGTGCCCCGAGAAAACCTCCCTGAGCAGTTTGTCTACCACCAAGATGCTCTTAAATCTATCTTCCTAAAATTTAACATGTATCACCGTGTCTCCTGTTCCCAATGAGTGAAGCAAAATTTATTTATTTATAGTTCCACTTCTATACCACCTTTCATAAATCTCATCCCAAGGTGATTTACAAGGGGACAGACTCCCTCCACTCCAAATGCTGGCAGCCTTGTAAATACCTGGAAACTGTTGACCCACTTCTAGTCTAGTTCATTCATTCATTCAATTTCTATACCGAATGGCTCAGGGCGGTTTACACAGATAAATAACAAATCAATCAGATGGACCCCTGTCCCCAAAAGGCTCACAATCTAAAAAGGAACATAAGACAGACACCAGCAACAGTCACTGGAGGCACTGTGCTGGGGGTGGATAGGGCCAGTTACTCTCCCCCTGCTAAATAAAGAGAATCACCACATCAAAAGGTGCCTCTTTGCCAAGTTAGCAGAGGTTGTTGCCCAGCATAACAATCCTCCAACAGCTAGGTATAACTTGTTTAATAAATGAATTTGGAAGTGAGAGCAAGTGGCTCTCAACTATCTAACCACAGCACAGCACCCCTCCAGGGGCTGTTGAAGGTGTCTACCTTGTGTTTCCTTTTAGATTGTGAGCCCTTTGGGGACACGGGACCATCTTATTAATTTACCTTATTATTCCATATAAACTGCTTTGAGAACTTCTGTTGAAGAGCAGCATACAAGCAGTAGTAACAGTAGCCGTTTCCTGACAGGTGCCTGCCTCAGAAGCACAGAGGTCTGGAGCCATCAGTAGTAGCCAAAACACCCCAAAAGAGCCTATGGACGAGAGTAGCTTGACAGAAAGCTCCTAGAGAAGCTTCGTGTCTCATCAAACCAGGAATGCCATTTTAGGTGAGAAGTGGGGGAAGAGGAGGAGTCAATCTTTAGCAAGGCCTAAGGTAATTTTTTCTGTCTCATACATGGTTTTCTTCACTACATCTAGCTGCACAGCTGTCTCTAGATCAGTCCTTCATATTTTAATTCTTCTTTCTCCAAAAGATAGTTTGGGTGCCACTGATGCATTGCCACGCAACACATCCTTCGGGAAGAAAAAAAGAAATAAAATGGAAAAGAAAGGGACAGAGAAAAACAGATATAGTAAAGAAAGCCATACCTAATGAGATACATAAATCTATCTCAAACCTTGCAAAATTTACCCTAGGCTTAGCTTAGATGAAATCTTGATCCATTTATAGGTCATGGCCCAACAATAGATGATTTAAAGAGTCCACAGCTGAACTGAGTCTTTTATCATCTATATAAAAATTGCACCTTCCCTTCCCAGTGAAGCTCAAGGCAAATATACATATCTATAAAGTGTGCCGTCGAGTCGGTGTCAACTTCTGGAGCCCACAGAGCCCTGTGGTTGTCTTTGGTAGAATACAGGAGGGGCTTACCATTGCCATTTCCCTTGCAGTGTGAGATGATGCCTTTCAGCATCTTCCTATATCACTGCTGCCCAATATAGGTGTTAACATACCAGCAGGGATTTGAACCGGCAACCTCTGGCTTGCTAGTCAAGTCATTTCTCCACTGTGCCATTAGGTGGCTATACTTATCTATAAATCTCTTCAGTTCACACATCTACTAAAGCACAATAAAGCTTCATATCTGGAAAAAGCAGAAGGTAGCAGAAAGTGGTCAAGATTTTTGCCCACTAGAATCTTATTTAAGTAAATATGTTGTTTGTGTGAGAAACATTATAATATTGATGGGATGGGATGGAGTGAAGTCTAAGTTACCTTACAGGGTTATTGTAAGGGTAATATGAAAGGGAACCATACACTGTTCCTAGTTTCTTTGGGGAAAAGATGCAAGTATCAAATAAACAATGTTAATAATGTTAACCGCTGCTAACTTGGCAAAGAGGCAACCTTTTAATGTGGTGATTCTCTTTATTGAGCAAGGGGAGAGCAACTGGCCCAATCCACCCCCAGCACAGCACCTCCAGTGACTGTTGCTGGTGTCCATCTTATATTTCTTTTAGACTGTGAGCCCTTTGGGGACAGGGATCCATCTCATTTATTTATTAGTTCTCTATGTAAACCGCTTTGAACACTTTTGTTAAAAAGCGGTATATAAATATTTGTTGTTGTTATATAGTTTACTTCTAGAACACACTCCTAGAAGATTTCATACTAAAAGCGCTGTGTATTTCGCAAAAGGATGAGCAACTTCCTCCTAAAAGGGGGAGGCCCGCCCCACATCTGGAGAGGAGATACTGTGCTAGATGGGGTCACGGAGCTGGCCAAGGTGTAGCCAGGGCATTTTATGTACCTGCTTAAAAGGGGGTTGGAAAGAAAGCAGGATTTGGAGGGGAAGGGAAGAACGTCAAAGAAAAATCAAAAGGAAGAGGAAAGGGATGCCAGTGGCCTTTCAATCCCCACAGGCCAGCTGTGTGTTCACTTTGTAACCAGACGTCCCATCAGAAATGAATGAGAAGGGATAAAGTGCTGTGGGGAAAGGAGGAGGGCTGTCTAGACACAGCCAGGCTGCTGCAGTGAAACCCTGCATTTAAAAAAGAGGCTGCAATGTTCTCACCTTACTTTGTGAAGCATGTAGCAAATAGACAAGATTATTATCGTGCAGAAGCTAACACGCCGCTCAGTGTTAAAAAACAGTGGCAATCGTTGCCAGGCTTGCTGACGAAATAGCAGCTATTCTGCACGTCCCTTTTTAAAGGGACCGGCCCAAGGGGGCGATGGGAGAACAAGCCCACTTCTCTTGACCCTCGCAGGCTTTGGCTACAGGATAGTCGAAGCCCAGGCCCCAGGCTGAATGGGTCTTTTGGCTCACTCTCAGGTTGCAGGGGGAAGGGGAAAGGTAGGGGAAAGGGTACATAAAGCAGCTAACTGATCACTCGTCCACATTGCTTCATTCCCCAAAAGGCACTTCAGTCCAGCCCCTCCAACATACAAGGTGTCTGGGAGGAGGCATCTCCCTGTCCCATTTCCTTTCATCTGGACGGGACCATTTCAGATCCATAATGTGCAGCTTTAACCCTTCCTCCTCTGTCAGGCCTCCCCAGAGGTGACTTGCCTAACCCAAACAACTCCCCCGCATCTTTCTCCCTGATCGGCAACATCCTTTCTTGCGCCTGACTTTCTGAGCTGTGCCTTTGAAGCTGCACGCAACTCTCTCCTGCCATTCCTTCTAACGTGTCAGCAATGGATTGGTGTGCACATGTGCGCACACACACACAGAGCATGAGTTCTGGAAGCAGTCGGGTGTCGATGGGTGGGGTGCTGGCGGAGAGCTCTGCCTAGCAATGCTTGCACTGAAGCAGCGGTTCAGGAGACCTGCCCCGGATTAAGCAGCAGGCGCGGCTTCCCCGGCTGCCTGGGGCTTCTGACAGGCATCCCTGTTAATGTATTCAGCTCCAGCACAGCAAATTGGAAACAGAGTAAGGAGCTTAGAGAAGCACTGCGTCTCTGTGCCCCAGTTACAAGGAGGCCCCCTAATCCCAGGGAGCGCTGAAAGGGGGAGGTTCCCATCGGGCTGCAACCTAGCACCGTTCTTAATCAATGCTGCTGTGCTGGTTAAGACTTCACTGGGGCCAACCGGCCCTCTTCCACTCATTCACACAAGGCACAACCCGCACATTCTCCCTGACACCACCTTGGGCGGGAAAGAGAGGGGAGGTTTTTTTGTCCAGAGAGTTGAAGGCCGTTTGAAAAGAGATCCTTGCTCATACACACTCACCTCACTTCAGCTTTCGTATTATTGCAAAACACTGTTTGGCCAGAGGTGGCAGCAAAAGGAAGGTGTGTGAAACACCAGAGGAAGCACCAGCTGTATGGTGCAGTGGTTGGAATATCAGACCAGAATGACTGAGCGGGGCCCCACTCAGCCATTCACAGCTTACTGGGCAAACATTGGACCAGTTGCCTAGTCTCGGCCCGACCTACCTCAGTGTTGTTGCAAGGATAAAATGGCAGGAGGAGAACAAGCGATGCTACCTTGAGTGCCTTGGAGGAACAGAGCAATCAAAGCATAAAGAACCATGCAATGCAACCACTTTCAGCTCTCTTCGTGGTATGCAGCATTTATAGAGCACTTCTGAGCATTCAAGGCGATTTACATACAAATACTCTGTAGCAACTCTAAAAACAAATGGGTTCGTGGTTATGCACAACCCTCTCCAGGTCTGAAGTACATATATGTTTTTTTAAATCCCCTTAAAGAGAGGAAAATGGCGAACAGGCAATCCCACCACAGCACAGCTATACTTCAGCGCTGTCTATCTTTAGTACCAACAGATATTTCTGGAGGGAGGGAGGGTTGTCATCTGGATGAGTAGTTCAGTAATGTAACAAGCTGCCTAGGGAGGTTGTCAAATCTTATACGCTCTCAACAAACATTTGGTAAGACGTTTTGTCAGGGATGTCTTACCCCACTGGGTTCGTTCCAACTGGGTGGTTTCTCCACTGAGAAAACTAGTATTCCAAAAAGGGAACATTCCACAAAGGTGTGTGCATGCACGTTTCCGATTGTGCTCAAACTGCAAGAGACCTGATGAAGGTTTCCAAACACAGAAGTTCTAGCATTCTCAGGCCATTTCACAGATCCCGCAGAAAGATGCACGCACTCCACAATGTGTGCATATAGTCAATCCCAGTACCTTGACTGTGTGAAGCCAAAGACTTTGCATCACCCCTCCGGTACCATATGGGGGCAAACGCTGGAGATCTTTGCACTACACCTCAGATACCACAGAGAGGCAAAGTCTTTGGCCAAAGCTTCACACAGGCCTATTGACTAGTGTGCCGGCATCGCTGGGCAGCTGCTAAGGGCCCAGGGCCCTCAGAAGAGCCTTCTATTGAGTCTAGAGACTCTGTGGTCAAAGTCTAAGTGTGGTGGTGGTGGTGGTGGTGGTGGGAACAGGAGAGTAGGAGTAGGAGACAAAAGTAGGAGGGCTGCTTCACACACTTGTATGAAACAAGGGTTTCAAGCACATCACCATCACATTAACATTTTACTTTATTTAAAATATGCATGTGTGTGTTCACAAACATATATTAGAGACCTCACAGGATGGGGGGGGGAAAGTGACCGATTTGGAGAAAGAGCAATGAGGGGAGGATTAAGCACCCATCCTTCACCTCACCCACCAGGTCTCAACTCTAAGGTGCTTCCTTCCAAAGTGGCATGTTTCTTTAAACAAAACAAAACAACCACACACACACTCAGCAGGGTCAGGGTGACATTTTATTCAGGCTCTGAGGCTGCCCACATTTTTTCCATATTCTCTGGTACTGGGAAGCTGGCTTGAAGAGGCACAAGGCAGTAAGGGGTAACATTTACATGACAGTGTCACTTTTGCTGGAGAATATCTATTCAGTGGGGGCCAACTTGGCCAAGAATTGTTCCCCTCCAGCGGGGTCTGTGGGGCTGGGATGTTTCAATAATACAGGCTGTCCTGCTCCTCAAAGAAAGAAATGTTGCCTACACCACCTGTGCCTGCATTGCTCACATTCTGCATCTACTTCCTTCCTTTCCCCAATCATGGCCCAGAACTGGTGAAAAGAGCAGGGGGGCAGGAAGAGAGAGTGAGAGAGCACGAAGGAAGGCATCACTAAGACACTCCCCTTGGTACAACACAGAGAAAGATCTGGGCAGTCTTGAGAATTCATACCTCTGAAATGCCTATTTTGATTAGATTTTAAACTGCGCTAAGAAAAGGTATATTAAAAGTACTCTGAATTGAATGATGTTTTTCCTGCTCTACTTGGTATTTTTGCATTTTGTAGGAAATGTAAGAAATACTAGAAAAACCTTCTTGAGGTTGAAAACAAGTCATAGTGGAGTGGAGTTTTCAGTTTTCTAGCAGAATTTTAGGCCTCCTGGTCATAGTGTGCTAAGTTTGGTAAGCAAACCCTCTTGCACACCACAGTAAGAGCCCAACTGAATAGTGAATATCATGCAGGGATAAACCAGTTGATGGAAAAAAATGTCTCTACACTATCCTATAAAGGTAAAGTGTGCTGTCAAGCCAATTTCGACTCCTGGTGCCCACAGAGCCCTGTGGTTGTCTTTGGTAGAATACAGGAGGGGTTTACCATTGCCATCTCCCATGCCGTATGAGATGATGATGCCTTTCAGTATCTTTCTATATCGCTGCTGCCCGATACAGTCAAGGAAACATACCAGCGGGGATTCGAACCAGCAACCTCTGGCTTGCTAGTCAAGTCATTTCCCTGCTGCGCCATTAGGTGGCTTAGGACCCTCCTCTTCACTGTGTGATCTACTGATCAGTTCTTTGCATTCATCCTTTTACCTAAACCCTGGCGATTTCATGGACAAAAATCAGGAGTCTTCAGTAAGCTAGCACCATCTACTGCATGTTAGAGGAAGCCGCGGAATGGTGCTTCTGGGACAAGGGTTTGGGCAAAGTCGTCCCATAGGGCAGCAAGATTCCTCCCATGCCACAAAAGGGAGATAAATATTCCAGGACTCAGCTGGGAGTTCTGGAGATGGTAAAGCATCATTACCTGGAGGAAAAGCACTGGAGAGCTCCATGAAAGGAGCACTGAAGAAGCCTTCTCACACGGTTCCCAGGGCTAAAAAAGAACTAGGCGGCGGTGAGACCACTCAAGAGACATCTCTCTCTCTGTGACCATTTTTCTAACCCTCATATTGCTGTGACTTCTAATACTAGCACTACTGTGATGCAATCCCAAGGATTTTGTGGGCATGTTCCCTTGTTCTGTTAATTCCCCCTTGCAAAGGAAATATTGGCCTAAAATAGAACTCCCGTGTCTTTGAAGCTCCAGCCGCCATTACTTTAAGCCATGCCTTTCCTGAAGGTTATTAAATATTTCAGGGACCAAATATTGGTTTATCTTTATTGTTTCTGTTTCATCACTCCTCAATTTGTAATAATAAGAACTAATCGGCACAAGATTAGTTAATTCAGTATGTATTATTTATTACATTGCACAGCATGCAGGATGATATACAGAACTTCACTCAGATGTCCCACTGAGTTCAATTGGGATTAATCCCTAAACCGTGTGTATGTATTGCAGTCTAAATTAGAACAATAAATATGCCTTATTTGTATTAATTTTAAGTCCTTGTAAAACTTAAACCTGAGTAAAGTTTAAAGTTACATGTATTATACAAGCGAGCAATCCCAGCATAAACAAGACATTCCTGAATGGGCATGCATATAATTTTATTTTGGAAATACATTAGGAATTTATGCCAAAGGGGAAAAAATGTGTTTGAAATGTTCTGGAGTATTTATTGCAAATTGGAAATATGGTTTAATGCATTTTTAAATCGAATTCCCCACCCCGCAAAACGTGTACTTTGCTCAACTATGCAAACAGAACTGAGCAGAAGCAAGGATATCTGCAAAGCAAAGCTGACATCTTGAGGAACACCCAGGCGAGATCTAAAAATAGGCCACAACAAGTCCAGCCATTGCTCTCGGGAGCTGGAGTTGCGGTGCTGAGTGCTCTGGTGGCAGACCAAGTCTTGAGTGGGGAAGAACAGCCATCTCTCCCTCTCTCTCTGGGAAGGGAGCCTTCTTCCTGAGGCCATACGTTAGAATCACAGCCCCATCTGCACAGCCGGAGGCATCTCCTATCTACATCGAAAAAGCCCACTCCTCTCTCGGTGCACTCAGCCCTGGCTACAGATGGACCCACAGAAGCATCCATGCAGGCAGGCAGGCAGCCAGGAGCCTCCAGCACAAAGATGCCAGCATGGATCTGTTCTGACAGGCGGGAGCTGCTGAGGTCATTGCTCTTGCTGCGCAGCAGGACCGAGCTCTGCTTTTTGTCCTTCCCCTTGTGTCACCCACCCTGCAGGAGCCTGGCTGCCATCCCCAGCAGACTCCCAGAAGGGGAAGCAGCTGCAGCTTCTCTGGCTTCTGAGCCAGACAGCAGGCCCCACTTCCTTCCTCCCACTTCCTTCCATCCAGCCTGTGCCGGAGCCAAGTCTCTTCCCTGCAGCCCTTTGGAGGGAAGGGGCATCTCCAGCACAGCCCCCACCACAGCAGTTCCAGGTCACTCCATTTACTTCCCTTCAGGGGCGTAGCTAGGGGAGAGGGGGGGCCCCTGTTCATCACTCTCTCTGGCGCCCCCCCCACCAGAGTGAGGGAGATAATGAAGAAAATGCGGAGGGGTGGAGCTGGAGGGCCCTCAGGAGCTGGGGGCCCGTGTTCTTTGAACCCTTTCGCTCAGTTATAGCAAATAATTCCTGCCTCCTTTCACTGTCATTTGCTCTTGTGTTTGCACATAAGTACCACAAGTGTGCAAAGGGTTGTAGAGGGACTAAAGAGTCAGCAAAGGATGTATCAAAAATAGGAGGCACAGATGCCTGAGTAAATTTACTTGCAGATGGAAGAATGTTGCTGAAAATCCCAGGCTAGGGCACTTCTTCATAGGGAAGATTAGTTGTGCGGCTAAGGACAAGTATAGAGAATAACATTCTTCCGTATGTTATTAGGGCCTGGTGGGGAAGTTCGTACTTTAACGAAGTACCCCAGGAGTGGTGTTTTAAATAGGGACACCATCAGCAACGTGCAGACCTGTGTCGAGGATCAAAGAGCTCCAAAAAGTACTATTATAATTCAGTCTGCTCTTCTCATTCTAGGAATCATCTCTTGCTTGTTACTGGATCAGCCACTTGCTTGTGTCAGTCTAAGACGATGTGCTTTCACCTAAAATCCAGCCTCAATTTGGCACATCAGTGAAGAAGAATCCTGCTCAACCAAGAGTGTCAAGCCCACATCTAGAACAAGCCATTTTGTTGCCAGAGAGGTGGGAAATCAAAATGGCATCCCACTTACCCCTCATAATTAACAGAGGACACAACCCACACAGAAATTATCCCAAGCAAGCTCATTTGAAATAAACAAGGGTACCACTGGAGGCCAGCACAGCAGAACATCTCAGTGGATCATACCCCAAATTTGTCTCTGAGTATCACTCTTAATAGTGCCCATAACTCGCCATATGACAAAACGGCACCCACTTCACCATGATAATTTTGTTTGGCAAGGTCAGAGGTGCTGACCCCCGCTAAGCACTTGAGAACCACCCCCTCATTTTATTGAACTATTCTCCACCAAACCTAATAACCCACAAGCCCCTCCCCAAAAGTGTCCCCCACCCACAATTGAGGAGCTGTTCAATTTTCACTGTGTGTGCACCCCTGGGTGAGATGTTAGTGCAAAAAACCCAATCAAAAGAGAACGATGTAGTCCACTATATATGTTAAGACGACAGCAACACGGTGATAAGCTGTTTAGAACTACTTTATCAAGCGTCCATGTATGAGTTTGTATCTTCTCCCATGAACATCAACCACATCTTTATTGGAACTTCAGAGTCTGGGCTTTCTCCCATCTTCACATCTGGATGAATGCCTCTTTCCTGTCCTAAGATGACTTCGCAGAACCACTACATCTGCACAACGCTGCAGCTGCTCTGCTCCCACCTGGTTGTTCTGTGATGAGATCCCTGCCTTTGTATTTTAAGCAACAGGCTTCGGAGGAAAGACACCCTCACTGCCCACACACACGCAGAAAGTTCTCCGAAGGCGGATAATAGGCGCTTTGCCTGTCAGCAGCAGGCACACTTGGCCTCAGGTGGCACTGCCACCTCCTCACAGCAATGCAAAGCTGGGAGTAACACAAACGCAAAGACACCAAACATTAGGGCTGCTGGCTCCTGTTCATTTTAATGAGATTTATTTGGAAGAACCTCCTGGTGGATTATGCCCCATAGGTCAGATCTATCCGCCTCTCCACCACCCTTAATTGCACCCACGGCATCCACTGCCCAAGGTGGCTGCCTCGTTGTAGGGCACCAGCTCGGTATAGTCCAGCCTAGCGCCAGAAATCCCGGCTTTCCCATTGTTTTCCATGATCCTCAAAGGAGGAGGCAGCATCTTTAAGGCAGCCATGCATGCTGGGTAATCTGGTGGAAACAAGAAGCCTCAGCCAAGCCTGGCAGGCTCCAATCACTGAAGGGCACTTCATGTGTACTACCAGAAGTCTACAGCCCATTTCTGAAATCCTTTCGCATTTTAATTGGGGACCAACACAAACGTCATTCCGAGCTAGGTCTGCCCAAAGCGTGTTCTAGCAGGGCTTGCAATTCACGATGTGGAACAACTGTGCTGAGCCTTGCCAGTGAATATGGGGAAGAGGTGTGTGTGTGTGTGTGTGTGGAGGGGAGGGTATTGGCACATGTAGTACAGTACAATCAAACCCCCCTCCCCACCCGCGACATGGTACTGCTTCTGTTTAGAGCTAGAATGCTGAACAAGGAAAACAAGGATGCAAAGCCATGCCCTTGCTTACCTTTGCTTTGATGCGTCACAAACAAAATATTTTTCAAAGTCTGATTTTTCATTTCAACTCATTTGGTTCACTAGGTTGTTACTGAAATCAAGCTAGAATGCGTCAAATGCAGCACATCTGAGGAGGTGCAGCTCCTTCTATTTCCACTGGCCAAGAGAACAAAGCGAATGAACAAAAGGGCCATTCCAGATGTGTGCCACTGAGCAAAGAATGCAGAAGCCGTTCATTGTAGAGGGGGGTCCAAACATGTTTCCCGCAGCTAGCACTTCACAAGCACATTCTGGTTCAATCTTATTTTGTGGCTTGGAAAATATTATTCCCCTTCTGTCCCCCAGAAAGTACACATATCGCTCAAAAAATGGGTGAACGGCAGAGGGCTGACACGGGCTCCTATTGGACAGCGCCTGTAACGTCACAAGTGATGAGCAACATGCATCCCTTCCCAAAATAAATTTTTTTCATTCATTTTTCATGTGATGGGCCGAGAAGCCCCACTGTGGTGCTACAGCAGCAGCACTCATGGTTGCCTATGTTAACATGGCTCCTTTCCCTGTCTCTGCCCAACCCCATGCCGCATTACGCTTTTAAAAACCAAAACACAGCCAGACCAAACTAAGCAGCAAAGTTCCCCGCAGCATTTAGTGAGGCTCCCCTAACACGCATGTGTCTTTTCAAGAGGAGAGAGAGAGAGAGAGAGAGAGAGAGAGAGAGAGAGAGAGAGAGAGAGAGCAGGGACCAGGTGATCCCCCTGCAGCAAGAATACTTCTCTCCCTTCCCCCATGGCGCTGCAACGCTGGTGATTGTTCTTTGTTTTCTAACAAAATAACAACAATAAACATGGGATGTGCACTGCACTTCGCCAGCACTGGCAGGTAGATACCCTGCTTTAGTTCTATAGGCAACTCCTCCCTATGCCCCAGCCCTGCAGCTATCTATCCCTCCCTGCAACAAGATTAACCTCCCCCCCCCCCCACACACACAATCCAGGTTGCTCCAACATCACTTCAGCAATGTAGCTGATTGTGGTGCTTTCATCCTCTGGAAGAGCGCAAACATATTTCACAGTCTTATTGCAGCTTATGACACCCTGGGTGAAAACAGCCACCCAATCACCAATGACAGAAACCTCAGTTTAGCACATAGTGAAACAGGAAATGCTAATGAATTATGTACTAAGCCCTGAACAATGGCCAAGTCACAGAGTTCTAGACAGGAAGCCTGCTACTCCCACATAAGAGGCAGAAGATACAGGAAGAAATCTCAGATGGGTACAGATTTATTTGAAGCTAGTGCTTAGGAATAGGGCATTCTCTCCCCCCGCCCCATCTCTGTGCAAAAGTGGCTCTGAAAAATGATTCCCTTTTAAAATCCTTTATGGATTTTGCTTCACAAACCCTGTGAAGCAGGTTCCCTATTTTTTTTTATTTTTAAAACAGATGGAGACCTGAGGCTGAGATGTAATGACACTCAAGGGCATCCAGGGAACTGAGAGCCAAGCTGCAACTTGAACCCAAATCACCCACAAGCAGAGAGCATATAAAGTACAAAGGGGAGACAGAGTGGATCTGTTCTGTCTGGGAAGCCACGGCAGGCCTGTACATGTTTGGAGATGTAGGGCTCCCTTTCACTTTGCACACTCCCAGCAGGGCATACCGGTATGACTGCTGCCCTAATGCACGGGTTGCCCTCATGCGCATGACTGCTGCCGCTGCCCTAATGCAGGAGTTGGCCCAAATAGTCCACTTACAGACCACGCACTTTCCATTTCTGGGTATAAGCACCGCAAGCATGTTCACGCCCTTCTGAAAAATGAGCATTAAGGGAGTCTTGAAATTAGCACTAGCGCAAGCGCTCCCACTCCCTAAAAAGGGGATCCATAAAGGTGCTTTTAGCGTGGTTCAATTATTTAAGTTGTTAGCACAAATAGCCCCCAAGAGCAGCTCTTTGGAACACCAAGTGCTGGGAAACAGGGCCTGTCTGGATGGCGCTTTCCTTTCACTGCTGATTTTAGAGTTAGAAAATGTTTGCACATACACAGACATACACAGAGCCCATCCCCAAGCAATGACTAGTTCAGGGCCAGCCTTGCAGGAGGTTTCCTTTGAAGGAGAGAGCACGGGATGTCTTTATTTACAAGAGTACCAGCTGAAAAAGAATTCTATGAGTCAAACAGGCTGGCCTGCCCTTCATAGCCTGTAACTCTCTGTCTCAGATAGGAGAGCATTCCTTCCCCTTGACTGTCCTTCTTTCCAACCACGCCTCTTGTCATAATAATGGCCTTCTTGTTGCAGTAATGGCCATTTTGCATGCAGCTGTGTGTGTAGCTATGAAAGAATTCTCCACTCTTATTTACCCAGAATGCCAGACTCTCCTGAAATCTTGCCACAGGGCAGAACCCTAGAACTGTCACGTGCCGATGACAAGAAGGTTCCTATATCCGAAGAGTTGCACAAACAGAGAAATTCCACCTAGTGCAGCAGCGTCTCACATCACAAAAGCTGGACCTGACAACGTTTTCCATTTCTTTCCCCCAAGCCTCTTTCTAGCAAGATACTGAAATATGAAAGTAGAATGGGGCGGAGATGCATGCTGACAATGGCATTGTTTTAAAGGGGAAAAAAAATACACATCAGTCCTATACAAAGTTTAAAATAATTTGAGTTCTGGCTTCTGAGAACATCAGCAGGCTTTTGAGCTTTCCTGCTAGAAGTATACTTTAAGGAAGATTCTGACCTGTAGGCAGGGCCTGTCTTTCTAATATTTTTGTGCAGTGCTTACTTGTAGGTGTTATATAAATATTATTATTAAAACAAAACCATGCGTATATATTTTAGGGATTTTTTTAGAACATTATTTTTAAAAAGACATAGGCAACTAAACCAGTTTAGCTGTCAACTTTAGGAACATAGGAAGCTGCTATATGCTGAGTCAGACCCTTGGTCCATCTAGCTCAGTATTGTCTTCACAGACTGGCAGGAGCTTCTCTGAGGTTGCAGGCTGGAGTCTCTCTCAGCCCTATCTTGGAGATGCTGCCAGGGAGGGAACTTGGAACCTTCTGCTCTCATGCACTATTATCACGATTACTGCTGTCTAACTAATGAGTGGGCACACATGGGCAGTGTGTGCGCACGTGTGCAGATTCTCCGTGGGAGCTGGCTAGCTGTGTTTGGCAGATTGACTTGGTGTGTATGCCAAGAGAGGGTGGAGGCAGCATCCTAAATAGGCTGGCTTTGTAACATGAAAATAAAGTCCATCCCTTTAAGTAACTCCACAGGCTTCCAACCAGGGGCCTATTTTCCCTTTTTATAGCAAATTTGGTGGGTGTGTTCCTCTAAGTAAACCTCCTGGAACTATAAATAAAACTCCGCAGAGCAATAATGATAGCTCTAGAAGTCCAGCCCAGCTCCCTGTACGAAGTCACACTCACCACAGTGCCCCCCCATCTTCCTAAAAATAAATCCCACTTCTTTGTCGGGGAGCGAGAGGAAGACACTAGGAAGAGCCACCTCTCCTGGTTTCTGCTGCTAATAACCCCAGATATCCAGGCCCAGCTCAGATTGTGAAGAATGCTGGAAGCAGGCAGAAAGCAGGCAGGAATTGGGAGCTAAAAGTGGTGCACGTAAAGAACAAAAGAGAACCTCAATTAGTTCTCCCCTTGATTCAGAGTGAGTGAACAAACTCTGCGTGTGGGGAGGCAGGTTGTTCTGGAGGTACCAGCCTCAAGCTCAGATGTTTTCAACCTTTTCAGGTCCAAGATCTACCTTAACTCCAACCTGCAACATAGAACCCACTTTGATTTTGATTTTTAAAAATATGCATATCCTTGCTCTCTCTTTCATGGCACAGCTATGCAGCAGACTGACTGGTTTAGCAGTGATTCCTTCCCAGGTCCCAGCTTGCCATGGTGCCTAGACGTTTAAGAATGGTACCTGAGTCAGGCGATGGACCAGCATGGCCAAGCGGAAAGAGTGAACCAAGCAAGGGCAGGCTGCTCCTCCTTGTCACTTCAATGACCCATCGCTGGCCTGAGCCGGACTGACAGGACCAAGAGCAGGACTGCAAGCAATGCAGGGATTCGCTCCCTGCATCAGAGTGGAGGGCATTGCTGTGGGCAGGTGGAAAGTCTGCTCCTTTCCACCAAGGAGTGGAACAGTCTTGCTCCTAAATTTTCGGTCTGGCTCGTAGAGCAAAAGAAAATTTGTCAAGGCCCTAGGGGACCTGGGAACTGTAGTCCTGGGCAGGGGCCCTAGGGCACCTGGGAATTGTAGTTCTGGGCAGGGGTGGAAGATTAAGAAGTCTAACAGAATTCTTAGCACCACACTGAACTAGCATTGGGGCAGGCTGGGCAGGGGTGAGAGAGCCACAAACGGTTAAACTGGTATAAATTAGCAGACATACCTTCTTTCTCCTCTTCTGCATCCCCTCTCCTCTTCCTCCTCTTTCTACTTCAGACATATAACAAATATTGTGGTGCCAACAGCGGACCATGTTAAACCAGGTCACAGTCCACTTGTTAGTGGGCCTAGCCCGCTAACCGAAGATCAAGACTCAAGATGTCATTGGGATTCAGGGTTGGTGAGAGGGAGGCTGGGTGCGGTTTTACAGGGCACAACAATCTTTCCATTGTGGAGAAGCTAGACTGGACCGTCAGTCTAGGAAGATGGCAGATACCCATACAGTGATGCTATAGCCCAGGGCTTGACAAAGCCGAAGCACCAGGAAGCTATGGCTCCTGGGCAATTTAACCATGGCGCCTAGAGTAGGCTATTCAGACATCCTTAATAAAATCCCAGGCAGCCCTGTTTCTGTTCCAAATGTCTTACTTGTAAAGGGGATCAAGAGAAGCCCACCCCACCCCCGCCAACAATGTTACTATGTCCCATAATTTTGTCAAGTGTTGATTGTCTGGCTCCTAAATGTCTGGGCTGGCTCTCCAATCCAAAGAAAATTTGTCAAGGCTTTCAATATGGAGGAGAGGTCTATCATCAGCTACTAGTTGGAGGGCTACAGGCCACCTCCAGCCTCAAAGGCAGGATGCCTCTGAGTACCTGTTGCAGGACATGCACATACCTCTCGCCTGTGGGCTCCCCAGAGGCATCTGGTGGGCCACTGTGCGAAACAGTATGCTGGACTAGATGGGCCGCTTTGGGCCTGATCCAGCAGGGCTGGTCTTATGTTCTTATTAACTTCATGGAGGCCCTCTCAGATATATTTCAGGCCCTTCCCTGGGTTTTCTTCCCTGTGTTTTCTTCCCTAGGTTTTCATTAAAAGCAAAAACTCTCTACTCCACAGCTAGGTTGCATGCCATCAGAAGGGCTGAAGTCTCAAACTAAGCCATCATTTGGCTACACTCACCACAGTCAGAGCACGGAGCCCCCTCCATGCAACACTGACTGCCCCATTTTTGCCAGTATATAGGCTGTGATGCCATCCCTAGGGTGGGTGTAACAACACACTAGGACTCCCTGGCACACTATAGCTAAAAGGGCCCAAGGGAACCCCTAAAGTAACTCCGTTGCCTATAAAGCACTCAATCCTTTCAGCCCTGACCATATATGTAGAGGAGAGGAGGGTGAGAAACTGGGAGGCCATATTCCTTATACAAAACTATTGCACAGCCACATCTGGAGTACTGTGTACAATTCTGGTCACCACATCTAAAAAAGGACATTGTAGAAGTGGAAAAGGTGCAGAAGAGGGCAACCAAGATGATCAGGGGCCTAGAGCACCTTCCTTATGAGGCAAGACTACAACACCTGGGGCTATTTAGTTTAGAAAAAAAATGACTGCAGGGAGACATGATAGAGGTCTATAAAATCATGCATGGTGCGGAGAAAGTGGATAGAGAGAAATTCTTCTCTCTCTCACATAACACTACGGTAGAACCAGGGGTTATCCCATGAAATGGATTGCCAGGAAATCTAGGACCAACAAACAGAAGTACTTTTTCACACAACGCATAATCCACTTGTGGAATTCTCTGCCACGAGACGTGGTGACAGCCAACAACCTGGATGGCTTTAAGAGGGGTTTAGATAACTTCATGGGGGAGAGGGCTATCAATGGCTACTAGTTGGAGGGCTACAGGCCACCTCCAGCCTCAGAGGCAGGATGCCTGAGTACCAGTTGCAGGGGAGTAACAGTAGGAGAGAGGGCATGCCCTCAGCTCTTGCCTGTCAGCTTCCAGTGGCATCTGGTAGACCACTGTGTGAAACAGGATGCTGGACTAGATGGGCCTTGGGTTGTTCTCAATTGCACATATTGCAAGAAGGATGCTTGCCCATTGTTCTGGAAGCTGATCAAGCAATAAATAACAATATCTATATCTTTTGCAATGCAAGAGTGAAATTTGCCTCTGGTTTTAATCATGATAATCCTACCCCCAAAAAAGCACCCTGCGCAGCAGGTAGCCATAGAGCAGTGTGGGGAACACTGCACTTAATCCTTAGAGGTAAAGGAAAACACGTAAGTAGTATTCCACACAATTGCCTAGAGAAAAGTAAATTTACTCTCCCTTTCCAGTTTTCTGGCCAGTGAGTACAAAGATACTTGGATGGATAACAAGCACCTAGGTAAAGGTAAAGTGTGCCATCGAGTCGGTGTCAACTCCTGGCAACCCCAGAGCCCTGTGGTTGTCTTTGGTAGAATACAGGAGGGGTTTATACCATTGCCCCCTCCCGCGCAGTCTGAGATGATGCCTTTCAGCATCTTCCTATATCGCTGCTGCCCGATAGAGGTAGCTGATGCTTATCCTCCCCCACTGAAATAAAAATGCATTAAAGGAAATTCATCTGAACATATTAGGCTATCTGTATTGAGATGTTTGCTATTTCACAACAGTGGCTCTCCACTGTGGGAGGCAAAGTCACATCCTGATAACCTAGTTATGAGGCGGTGGCTTTTACAGCCCCATGATGTGAGTCCATATCATACTTCACCACCACGCTGCCTCTGTTGACGTGGGTTGACTACTAACGCCTGGAAGAAGACAGGCCGCAAAAAAAACCCAGCCAAATCTCTAAGATGCCACCCAGGCCCCTTTACACCCGAGCCTGATGGGCATAGATGAGAATGATGGTGGGTGAGAGAGGGGGAAGAAAGGCAGTGGGGAGCTGGCTTAGGCGAGGAGAAGCCCAGGAGATGAGCACTCTGAAGGGGGGAAGTGAGAGAGAAGGACGAGAGGAATTTCCTGGGGACTGGAAACCAGTAGAGAAAGCTATGAAGAGGGCCATAGTGGCCTAGTGGCTGAGTATGTGCTTTGCGGGGATAAAGTTCCAGATTCAGTCCCCTGACGTCTTCTTGAAGGAGGGGGTAGGTAGCAGCCCTTGGGGAAACCCTCTGCCCAAGACCCTGGAGTGTCCTTATACACTGGTGCGAGTAGATCAGTTTGCCAGATTGATCCAAACTCAAATGAAAGTGTTCCTCCTTGCTCCTCCTCCCTTGACCATTTTTCTTTCGATCTAGGAACCCGACTGAAAAGGCAGGAGTCCGACAGTCAGTGATAGGAACATAGGAAACTGCCATATACTGAGTCAGACCATTGGTCTATCTACCTCAGTATTGTCTTCACAGACTGGCAAGAGCTTCTCCAAGGTTGCAGGCAGGAATCTCTCTCAGCCCTATCTTGGAAGAAGCCAGGGAGGGAACTTTGAAACCTTCTGCTCTTCCCAGAGCAGCTCCATCCCCTGAGGGGAATATCTTGCAGTGCTCACACATCAAGCCCCCCATTCAGATGCAACCAGGACGGACCCTGCTTAGATAAGGGGACAAGTCATGCTTGCTACCACCAGACCAGCTCTCCTCTCCAAACAAACATGCCCTCTCTGATGTCCTTGCCGATTCCGAAGTGCAGCCGCTCTCCATGACAGCCCCCATGGCCCTGCCCGCCACAACAGCCAGAGAAGCCAAGAAGTGCCCGAGCTCCATCCCTGTGTGTCCCCCCTCCACCAACACATCCCTGCACGACAGTGGACGATGCTTGGCAAGATCACCAGATTTAGCGATGGGGGGGAGGCGGAGGGCAAAAGGGGGCTTCTCTTTATTCCCTTTACAAGTAACAGACTTGGAACAGAGCTACCGGGGACAAATAAAGATTTTATTAAATAACTCTGCCTCCAGTCTAGGTGCCACAGTTAAATTTCTAGGCACCACTGCTTCCTGGCACCTGGGATGTGTCAAGCCCTGCCTTGTGCCTTATGACACCTGCGGGCCCAATTGTTCCCCATCATCCCACAGCGAACATCCTTCACATCTTGTCTGACTCCCTCCAAAACACAAAAGTAGGTCTGAGATTAGAATACCCCTCAAGGTGTCCCTGGGTGGTGGGACTTCCACAAAGCAAATCATCACCTAGTGGCCCCAGGCAACGACAGTGTACAAGGACGCTGCAGGGGAGCCCTGTGCACCACACTGCATTTCCCACACATTGTAATCAGTGTGCACAAAAGTCAAAAACACCGGAATGCTGAAAAGATCTCCATCATCCTGAGCAACGACTGGAGAGAGCCCAAAGGGCACATCTCTTACATAACTGTTGCTGCCACATCATCACACATTATAGCAATCACGGCAGAAGAGTTAATTTGGGAGCTAAATATCAGAGGGCAGGGTAGAAACAAAACCTGTCCTGCTAGATCATACCAAGAGTCTCTCTAATCTAGCATTATGTTGCCAACTTTGTTCTTCCTATCTTTAACAATCACATGATTACTCTTGGGAAAGTCACCTAGGCCTGCAGGATAGACATATTTTAATAAATAAATAAATAAATAAATGGACAACCACAGAGTCAGCAGGCAGAGATTTTCCCACCACTGTACCTCCATTCTGAGAAAAACAGTAGCTGTTGAACTGTGCTTGTCACATTCTTTAAAAGGCACAGGAACCCTGCTAGAAAGAAGCTGGCAACCCCTTTCTGCACTACAAATTGAAACTCTAGTTTAACTGTCACGGTTCCCCCACAAATATCTAGGAATTGTAATTTTGAAAAGGCACTGAACATTCATTGAGCACTGAAGTTCTTAAGAGTCCAAACAGACACAATGTGGGAGAGTCATGAATCATGATCAGATCTGGCACATGTGTGTGTGTGTGTGTGTGTGTGTGTGTGTGTGTGTGTGCTTGTTTGTGTGTTTTTCCACCAGCAGGGCTAACAGCAGTTAGGGGAGGGGTGATTTAGATCAAGAAAATGCTACAGCGAAAAGTTTGTCTTCTCTAATGCTGAATTCTAGTCAAAATCTGAGCCCCCTCCCTGCACCTGCTTCTTAAGTTTTAAAAAGAGTTGGGAGATCAGATCACATCTCCCACATTACATCTGTCTTGACCTTCAAAAAAATGCAGTTCAAGGTACTTCAGTAAGGAGTCGTTCACAATGGCCAAAAAGGCATGAAACTAGCTTAGTTACATTTGTAATATAAAGAGAACTTCAGCTATAGTTGGAAGAAGCAATGCTGGTAAAGAAAGCTGTTTGATGAAATGGTTTGGAAACGCCTTTGCAGGTATCAAAGAAATGCAGTCCTCTCTCTTCCAATATTGTAAAACCAAACCTTTTCTCCATAACATTAGCTTCTATCCTCCCTCTGGGAATCCCTCTCTGAAAACATGAGATCAATGGTATTCAGAGGGACTTGGCATTGGCTATCCCTTTCACAGTCACTTGGACAGAGCAGGAATCCTCGGAATGAGGGCTGGTCTTCCTCCAAGAATAATCAAACCCTCTGGGAATCAAAATACTTATGCCCTTGCCAAGGATGACATCATCAGGTTTGTGTGGAGCTGGTAAAATTGAGAGACTTGGAAGAAAAGTGACTCAGCAAAGGACAAAAACAAAGTTAGTGGCATTAGGAGGAGATTATTCTGCATTTCTAGGATTTCACTCCTTTTCTGGGATTGAACCAAACCCCAGGAGATGTTGGGCATGCAATTCAGTGAAAGCAGCCCCTCCTGCTGTGTAATCCCAGTATGTGCATCCCAAGTTGCTTTACAGATGCAGCACTCAGGAGCACTACCAATGGTCCCTAAAGGCATACCATGCAGATGTTAGCTTTGAGTCAGGTCATCTGACCCGAGTGGCTGCTGCCCATTCATAACTTAAGCTGTGATCAGCCTTGGCCCAGGCAATCTGCACAGCTAAAACAGCTTAAAAAACTAGACCTAGTGCAGCACAGACTGAGGCATGAATGAGGGGTTCCCTGATTCAAATCCATACAAGCTGCGAACATACCAGCCTGCCTTGAGCGGGTCACCATTAATGTAATGTAATGTAATTTATTCATTCAACTTCTATGCTACTTTTCCACAGAAGTGCCCACAGTGGTGTAAAATTAACAAAAACCCTTATCTAAAAATACAATTAGTAATAGAAGAAGCAGACCATAACAGCAAACTAGAAGAGAAGGTTAGTAGCAGTCAACACATCAAAACTCCCAACCTCAGATAACAAATGCTAGCCTAAATAAGAAAGCCTTTAGTCATGTGGTAGGAAACTGAGGGGGCCTGCCAAATCTCTAGTGGGAAGGAGTTCCACAGTCTAGGTGCTACCACCAAAAGTTCCACCAACAAAGCAAACCTCAGAAAGATGAGACAACTAGTCAATACCCAGCTGAAGATCTCAGTGCTCAGACAGGTTCCTCTCTCATCCTCATTGTTATCCTGGGGATAATAAAGTCTCTCCTACCTTAACAGGGAGATTGTAAAGTTATGGATATCATGTACATGACACACTTTGCACACCAACAGTCTGCTTTGTTGTATGCTTATTCAGAAGCAGGACCAGTTGTTGCTATACAGTATGATAATACTGTAGACACACAGACCTCAAGATCTTTGGATTCAACTTTGGATTAGCACACAAACACTGAGCAGAGAACAAGAGAAGCTACCATCTGGACGCATCCTACATCAGCATCTTGTGGGGGGGGGAAACCCCACAATCGCTGTTGCTGCCGCCGCCACCACTACCATCAATATACTGCATTCCATGATGACCAGGAGCAGTCCATAGGGTGGACCTGGAAAGAGCACAGTCTTCAGGGCAGGCTTCATTTCTGGGGTTCCCAACCTCAGGTCTCCAGATATCATTGGACTACAGCTCCCATCATCCCCAGCCACAACAGCCTTAGGACACTGTGGTTGGGAATGGTGAGAAGTGTAATTCAACAACAGCTGGGAAGGGCAGTTTATAAAATCAAACGAACAAATAAATCTGTGTACTCAGGGTTGAAAACCCCTGATTTCTGTGAAAGCACCCAAACTATATCCTGTATCACTAAATAAATCTTTACTAGTGGGCCCGGGCGCAGAGCATCTGCGCCTCTAGTTGGGCCCAGCCATCCCTCCAGCATGCTGTGGGCCAGGCTGTGCCGCCGCCACCTCCCTCTGCCTCGCCGTCCTCCTCCTTGGGGTGGGGGCAGGGCTTTGCCCGCCGCCCCTCCTCCTCCCTCCACCCGTCTTCTTCTCGCCTGCCACCCCAACCGCCTCCTGGCACATGCTCTTCCTTCCTGCCCTTGCACGTGTCACCCCCTCTGGGCCCGCCATTGGTCGTGGCTGCAGCGGGGGCGGAGCTTGCCACATCCCCACGCATCTCCTCTACAGGAATTAATTATATAGATAATAATTTTAAAAGAGAGACATAAGATTGGAGCTTGCATTCTTGGACCAATATCAGCCTGATTCTTCTTGGCCATTGAGTTCAGTCAGACTGACTTGCAATCACAACATCCCCCCCACCCTCTTCTGTTCTTAACATTCTCTCATTTCTGGAAAGCAGGCCACAAATGCCTCTTTGTACGTCTCCAGCGTATCTCAAGACACAGGAATGGCAAATGCATTGCCTAGAACTCTGTCAGACTTTCATCTCAGATGCCCAGCTATTCACACATGGCAAACATGAATTACTACACAGCCACATCTTTGCACACATCTTAGGAATTTTGAGTTGGAAAATGCAGTGTGGCAAGAAGCTCTCAGATCAAAGTCGTCACATGTAGGGCTCCCTCCAATTTCTTGGCCTTTCTTTCCAGTCGGAGGAGTCTCTAGAGATTGTTTGAAAGGGAAATATGTTTTTCACTGGGAATTGGCAGAAGTTTGAAACAGCATCATAACGAGGTCATTCCTAATGCGCAGGCTTCTAATTCAACACAAGCCCATCCCCCTTCAGAACTGGAATGAGGGTTTGTTAAGAACGGTTGTGGGCCCACAGAAGCTGCTGGGTTTAAAAAGCACCCCATTGGCAGCGGCTGTTCAGTGCCACAACCACAAGTCTCTAAGCATGTTTACTCGGAGGTAAGTTTACTTCTGTGCTAAGCCAGGGGCCCAGGGGGAACTGCAACAGCGCCATCCTGCCTGGCCTCTTGCCCCAAAACGTGGCTTTTCATCTCTGAAAACATGCCAGCAGTTACACAGATCTACCTTGAAGCACTGTCAGGACATTGCACATTCGTTGATATGCCCGTTTTGCAACCTGCCCAGCTTGCACAAGAGGCAGGTGCTCCAGTCAGTCATCCTCTCCTACTGACACGCCTAGCTTGGGAACAAAGATTTCCTCCCATCTTTAGTCTGAATCCATCAGTGCAGTGAGCGGACACCCGCTGGGCTTTTCTCTGCTCTCTCCTTCTTGTGTTGGCCAGCCCCTGCACAAGTCACTGGGCAAAGTTAAGGCAGATGCCCATGCAGTTCATGCTACTGAATACTAGCTGGGGGGACCAGACTCCACTGCTTCTAGCCCAGGGAGGGCAACTTGCATTGGCTGGCAATACTACACTGGTTGTTATGGCAAGAGAGCAATTCCTGCCAGCCAGAATAAGGTCTCTCCCTCCCACCTCAGAGGGAAGGAGGTGTGAGATGGCTGGCCTCTTTCTATAGGCACTTTGCCAGATCTCCTCCCAAATCCAAGAGAGAATGTTAGCACTCAGCCAGAGTCGCTGGACAAACCACCTACAGACCCCTTGCCCTTGATTTGGACGGTGGTGTAAACAGAAACAAAGAGAAATACAACACACAGAGCTATTTATCTTAAATAAAGCACACTATTGCGAGTATTGGTGGTCTTTTGTCTTGTGGCCCCCACCTCTCCTCTTTGGACCACATCCAATCAGCAATGCCCTACAGAAATGAAGTCATATTAGAGGGTGCAAATATGCACACAGAGTGCCCCTGTGCACAGTACTGAGCACCTTCAGTCCAACTTCAAATGCTTAAGGGCGGGGCTGCTCCCCCAGTGCTAATGACAGAGTCCCGCACAGACCTGAGCCCTGGAGCCTGTCTTTTTAGAAATTAAATGCCCCCAAACACCTTTAATAGCATCAGGTAACAATCCAGATTGTATATGGAAATGTTGAGAATGTATCGCTTATGGGAATACTCCTATGCCAATACTCAGCCCCGGATCATACCCACCACTCATCTAACCACTGCATATGAAAATTAATCAAACTCAATGTGCAAAACAAAAGAACATAGCAGCAAAAGTCATTTAGGTCCAGCCCCAGGTATGCACCAACCTGTCCAAATTCTCCCAAGGTGGCAACTGTACAGGAAGAGTCGAGCCAAGACATTTTGCTAGCCCGCCCCCAAGCTGCATCATATGCTCCTAGAGATACACAAACAGGACCCACCTCCGTAACAGTCATAAAGAGGCATTTTTTAAAAGTGGTAACGTTCTTTATTTAGCAGGGGGAGAGCAATCGGCCCTATCCATCCCCAGCACAGCATCCCTCCAGTGGCTGCTGCTGATGTTTCTTTTGTTTCTGTAAACTGCTTTGGGAACTTTTTGAAAAGCAGTATATCAGTACTGGTTGTATAAAAAATGCTGAGGTAGAAGTCTCAGAGCAAGCATATACTTGATAGTATTGCACTGGGTCTCTTGGAGCATGCATTTCAGATGACCTGATGCTTCCTGGGCCTTCCAAGAAGTACTTGGGGTTGCTTGCATGATCCAGCCAGTCCTGAGAACAGGGCGGCATACTCAGGGCCCTGATCAACAACTAATTTTCTTGGAGGCAGCTTTGAAGGAGAAAGAAAAAGATGGCGGGTCATTGTCTCTGCCCTCAAGCAGTTTGCCAGCAGGGCCTGCTACCAGAGGTACCACTTTCTGCACACTTTTTTTACATCTAGCTTAGCAACAGAAGGAGCCGGGCCCACCCCTTCTGGCAACTGGTTTTGGCACAGGGCAGTAAGCACTCCATGGACTGTTGACTTCTAATCTACAGACGGATGCACTTGATCAGCAAGTGCACGGGCCAGGGAGGAACACACATATTGGGGCGGGGAGGGGGAACACTTTCCATGCCTGGGACAAAACTGTGTTCCAGAACTATCAGAAAGCCCAAGGAGGCAGGTTGCTGTGTGAACTTCTTTGGGAGTCAATATAAATAAATAAATACGGCACGGGCCCCACGTCCATTGCCTTGCTCTCCCTTCCCCACAAACATCTTCACACACATGCCAGTTTGCACTGCGCAGCCAGGCCCAGTATCCGCCCCAAATTGTTCAGAGCCCAATTGTTCAGGGCAGGGCCACGCGGCTCTAATTACAGCAGGGGGCTCACCTGCTTTTATCAGGCCCAAGGGCTGACTCCACCCCTCAGCACACTTCTAGGCTTTTATTTTTGCTCCGAGACCAACTTAGCCTAGGAGTCTAATGGGCACTTCTTTCGTACTTCTGAATCTTTCACTTCCCTAAGTGGCAAAACATTTCTTACCTGGAAAACAGAAGTCTTAAAATTAGTCATATATAATAATAATGATAATAATATATAAATAAATATTTTTTAAATGCACGACAAGAAAAAGTTTTTGAAAAAACGACGGAAACTTACAAGCACATGAACTGACGGCAGTAACCGTAAGCTACGCCTGCACGCCGGCCCTCCCCGTCTGCTCCCATCGGCTCAGGCAGGGAGGCCAGGGGGCTCTCTTTGCCCTCCCTTCCCGCCGTCTAGGGCCGATCATGACCAGGAGACGTTTAAGACCCGAGTGCGCCGCCGTCACGCCGCTTTGCCTTCCCACTTGATCCTGACCGCAGACAGGACGGAAAGGGGCCGGCGGGCGGCGACCTTCCCTCCCAGGCGTGTCTGCGCCGCCTGGATGAGTGCAAGGGATGTGGGGAGGGGGGAGACCTCCTCGCCCTCCCCCCTCCAGACAGAGGCGCTCCGAGATGCCTCCAGGGGACATGATTCCAGGACCCTCCAAAGAGCGTCTTACTCACGGCTCCTCCTTTGATCTCTCTCGCCTGGGCGGGCCGCGGCGAGGGCTCTGCGCGCAAGGAAGACGCTTCTCTCGCTTTCCCTTTGTGTGCCTTTTCCTCCCGGGTCGCAGCCAGCGTCACCTGGGGGGAGGCGGGTTGTCTCCTTTATTCCCCCCTTGCATTCCACCCCGCGCCAGGCGCTATGCCGCTCCGAGAAGAACAGGGAAGACCCTCCACCTCCTTTTCACGTTCGCGAAGAGGCTTGATGCAAGCAAAGGAGAAAGTTGGGGAGGCTCACTGGGAAAAGCGGCCGCCTCTTCTTCCAAAGAAGGCTGCCTTTCTTTCGAGGGGTGGGGTGGGGAGCACAGCACAGGGCGGCTGCCAGTGCCGAGCCGGCTCGCCTACCGTCGGCGATCGCTTTGCTATCGCTCCTTCTCCTGGGTGTGACGGGGCGAGCGCCGTTGGGTGGCAGCACGTCCCGCCGTCCCGCGTGGTACTGGACGGAGCGGGAAGCTGTGACATTGTTGCGCGGGTGGGGGGAAGCGAAGTTGCTCCTTCATCTTCAGACCTTGCCCGTGTGAACAGTTGCAGGGAGGTGACTCCGGGGCAAGGCGCCAGCAGCGCCCACCCATCGTCCATCCCCGCTTTCACCAATCTGGTGCCGGCTCCCGGTCCCTGTTCAAATCTACGTCGAGGTCCGAGCCGTCTCTATATAGAAAAATGTATAGACGTTTTACATATACATCCCATATGTGGGCAGTTTTCAAGAAAGCGGTGGGGTGGGTCAGATCAGCGCGGATGGTGCCAGCCGATTGGCTGTTCGGCAAGCCCAGGACTCCTCTTATTGGCCGCGGGCCGTCAAGATTGATTTTCTTTTTTAAAAGAACGGTCTTGGATATCAGAGGGAGGATTTTGTAGACGAGCTCGCCAAGTAGCAGACATTAACCCCCAGCACGCCGGACCTACACACAAGGGGGGTGGAGGGCGGAGAAGGCGCGTCTCGGCAGCCTGCGGTTTCCAAGGTGAATGATAAATGGATGCGCATCCACACCCAAGCAAACACGCCACCGCTAGGCTTCGAGGTTTCCACCTTTTGTTTTTGGTGGGGTCCCCCCCCCCAGTAACCTGGCCTTGCTTCTATGCCATTAACAGCAACCTGACACACAGAAATTAAACAGGTGAAGCTTCTTGGCGTGGAGATTTGGCGATCGAAAAAGCTTCGTGTTAAATGTCTATAACGAAGAAGTGGTCGGTTACCTTCTAGGGTCACCCAGAGATGCAAAGGAAAAATAGTGTTCGTGGGCCCTTCTGCAACTGCAGAAGAGGGGGGCTGTGCAGCTGGGCCTGCAGGGTGAAGAAACTCAGCACAAGCTAGCATCCCCCCCCCGCCCCTCTACCTGACTCTTACAAGACCTCTCCTGCCTTCCTTTGCACCCTCCCGTGCACATCCCACCACCCAATCCACGTCTGCCTGACTTCATCTACCAAGGTGCACATCTGGCTCCCAGGACATTTTTGGTGGACAATGCAAATTCCCGACCCCTCCTTTACACCTGCCAAGAGGTTCTCTTGTTCAGTCCCCTCCCCACTGAGAGGCACATCAGCTGAGCAAGTGCACCTCCACCTTGTGGGCCTTGTGCAGGAGAACTTCCCTGTGGACTGTGCCCCCTGAGTCAGATCTGTCCGTTTCAGCTGCCATGCCCGGTGTCCAGCAGGATCCACAGCCTGCCTGACCATGCCTCAGGGAGGGTCAGTCTGCCCCTGCTGTTTGTTGACTGCAGGTGGCAGCGATTGATGGTGGAGGCAGGGAGCACAAGGCTGGCCCATCTGTTTGGAAAGGAAATGTTCTGAGTCTCTGACTTTCTGGAAGGCGTCCACACCTCTGGTGTGGCGCACAAATCGCCAGAAGCTGCAACATGGGACTATCATGCCTGCCCGATGACTCTCCCCTGTCGAAAGCCAGCCTTTATGCACCCGGCGTGTCCTGTCTAGTCCAAGGGCTGCTGCGTCCCACAGTTGCTAGCCTGCAGCCAATTGAGCACCATTAGTACTATGCAGCTGACTAGAGTGTACAGAGCAGGGAACCGGAGAGTCCTGGGTTTCAATCCCTTTAGGGCAGAGGGAGGATCCCAACCAGTGTTCCCTCTAACAAGGATTCCCAGATGTTGCTGACTAGAACTCCCATAATCCCCCAAGCAAAAGCCATTGCAGCAGGGGATTCTAGGAGTTGTAGTCAGCAACATCTGGGAATCTCTGTTCGAGGGCACGCTGATTCCCAACCTGGGGTCCCCAGCAGTGTTCCCTCTAACAGGGATTCGCAGATGTTGCTGACTACAAATCCCAGCATCCCCAGCTGCAATGGCCTTTGGCTGGGGATGCTGGGATTTGTAGTCAGCAACATCTGGGAATCCCTGTTAGAGGGAACACTGGTCCACAGCTAACATTCTGTGACTCTGTGACCACAACCCCCAGCATCCATAGCCACTATTGGCCATTGTGGCTGGGGAAGATGGAGTTGTAGTCCAACAACATCTGGAGGCCCAAGGTTGGGAAGTCCTACTTTAGCAGAAGGTTTGTCGCTCTGTAGGAGAGCACCAGGGGCAGAGCTACCGTTGGGCGAATGGGTTCAAAGAACCCGGGCCGTGCCCAATCAGGGGCCACGCCTCGCAGCCCCGACACCCCCCCCCCACGTCTGACGTCAGACGTGGGGGTGCTGGTTTAGCTTCCGAGCGGGGGCCACGCAGCCCCCGTTCGGGAGTTAAATGGCATTTGCGGTACGGCCAGGAGTGGCTCTTCCCTGCAGGCTGCAGGTTGGGAAACTCTGTTCTAGAATGTGGCACAAGAGCAAGAAGTGGGCTGGAGTGCCCAGAGCCCAGCGTTTAGGCCAGGGGTCAGCAACAATGTGGCTGGGGATTATGGGAGTTGTAGTTCAACAATGGCTGGAGTGCCAAGGTTGCCCATCCCTTCTCCAGGCTTTGGTCAGTCTGCTATAAACAACTACAACTTCACCTGCATTTAGTGACAAGAGAGTGCTGCTAAGATCTGTACACAAGGTTGCCCATTATTTGCCTGAAAGGGCACCTGGGCCTTTCACAGCTGTATGGTAGAGTGGAACGTAGCCAAGGAAGCTTTCCCCATCATGTCTTTGGCTATGTTTTTGCCTATTATTTATAGAACATGTTTATCCTGCTTTTCTCACGAAGGCTCAGAGTGACTTACCATCAATAATGCATCGCTGCGCAAATAGAATGTTCATGCTCTGAATGAATCTTCAGAAGCTCTTTGTCAGTGCTTCTCTCCCAGTGCTGCTTGGTGGACCTTCCTTGTATATTTCTTGTCTCTGTGCTTCTGCTGCCAGCTGCGTTTGGTGCTGCTCTGAGCGGCTGCCGCCCACCGGGGCCCGGCAGCTAACGTGGATGTTTGGTAGATGAGGAAGCAGAGGGCAGGTGCAGAGCTGAGTCAAGACAAAGCCTGCTTCAGGTTTTGGTGTGCCCTCAGTCAGGCACTTGATTTCCCAGGTTCGCTTTTCCTCTGCTCAGCTAGTATCTTTGGTGGCAGTAGCTGCTCCTTTACCGACTCCGTTGCTGTCAACGGTTATGAGTCCCCTGCTAACTTGGCAAAGAGGCACCTTTTAACGTGGTGATTCTCTTTATTTAGCAGGGGGAGAGTAACTGGCCCTCTCCACCCCCAGCACAGTACCTCCAGTTACTGTTGCTGGGGTCTATCTGATGTTGCTTTTTAGATTGTGAGCCCTTTGGGGATAGGGATACTTTTTTTTTAATTTATTATTTCTCTGTGTAAACCGCCCTGAGCCATTAAGGGAAGGGCAGTATAGAAATCAAATTAACAACAACAACAACAACAATAATAATTAGTTATTAAATAAATAATTATTATTATTATTTATTAAATAAATAATAAAAATTGGACTGCTCCAGGCGACGATGAACTGCATGGCTTTTGGCTTAAACACCTAACAAGCCTTCATAAACAACTATCAAAACAGTTCAATCACATTTTGCAAGGAGGTAATATTGAACAATGGCTAACAACTGGGGAAACTCATCTCATGAAAGACCCAGCAAAAGGTGCAGTTCCAAGTAATTATAGACCAATAACCTGCCTGCCAACCATGTTCAAATTATTAACTGGAATAATAGCAGATGAAGTGATGCAACACTTATTAACTGACAAACAGCTTCCAGTTGAACAGAAAGGTAACTGCCCGAACACCAGAGGCACAAAAGACCAGCTGCTGATTGACAAAATGATTTTAGAAAATTGCAAGAGAAGAAAAACAAATCTAAGTGTTGCATGGATTGACTACAAGAAAGCCTTCGATTCATTGCCACACATGGATACTAAAATGTTTAGAAACAACTGGTGTCAGCAAAAACATTCAGATATTTATAAAAAAAAGCAATGAGCATGTGGAGTACACAGTTAACAATCAGTGGCGAGACACTTGGACAGGTTAGCATTAGAAGAGGCATTTTCCAAGGGGACTCACTATCCCCTCTGCTGTTTGTAATCGCCATGACCTCACTTTCACAAATACTAAACAAAACAGGCCTCGGATACCAAACATCTAAAACATCAAGTAAAATCAACCATCTGCTGTACATGGACGATCTGAAGTTATATGGAAAGTCTCAGTCAGAAATCGAATCACTGCTAAACACTGTCCGTATATTCAGTAGCGATATAGCAATGGAGTTTGGATTAGACAAGTGTGCTGCATTAATAATGAACAGAAGAAAAATAAGAAAAACAGAAGGTATAGAACTGCCCAATGGAAGCAACATCAAGAACCTGGAAGAGAAAGAACATTACAAATACTGTACATGGGCATTCTCCAGGCTGATAACATTGCACACACTGAAGTTAAAAGAAAAATGGGAAGTGAATACATCAGGAGAGTTCGAAAAATCCTAAAGTCCAAACTCAATGGCAGGAACACCATATAAGCCATAAACACCTGGGCTATACCTGTTATCAGATACACTGCAGGAATAATAGACTGGACCCAGGCACAGCTAGAGACGCTAGATTGCAAGACCAGGAAAACAATGACTATCAAACATGCTTGCACCCCCGCAGTGATGTAGACAGGCTATACCTCCCTCACAGCTCAGGTGGAAGAGGAATGCTGCAAGTCCATCAAACAGTAGAGGAGGAGAAAAGAGGCCTTGAAGAATATATCAAGGACAGTGAAGAAGATGCACTTCAAATGGTCAATAACGAGAAACTATTCAACACCAATGAAAGAAAGCAGGCCTACAAGAAAGAACAAGTCAAGAACCGAGCAGAAAAATGGAAAAATAAGCCCCTGCATGGTCAATATTTGCACAATATAAGTGGAAAAATCAGACATCAGCAAGACCTGGCAATGGCTTAAGAATGGCAACTTGAAGAAAGAAATAGAGGGTTTAATACTGGCTGCACAAGAACAGGCACTAAGAACAAATGCAATAAGAGCAAAAGTCAAAAAGTCAACAACAAACAGCAAGTGCCGCCTTTGTAAAGAAGCAGATGAAACCGTGGACCACCTCATCAGCTGTTGTAAAAAGATCGCACAGACTGACTACAAACAAAGGCATGACAAGGTAGCAGGGATGATACACTGGAACATCTGCAAAAAATACAAGCTACCTGTAGCCAAAAATTGGTGGGACCATAAAAGTGAAAAAGTTGTAGAAAATGAAGATGCAAAAATATTATGGGACTTCCGACTACAAACAGACAAACATCTGCCACACAATACACCAGATATAACTGTAGTTGAGAAGAAAGAAAAACAAGTCAAAATAATCGACATAGCAATACCAGGGGATAGCAGAATAGAAGAAAAAGAAATAGAAAAAATCACCAAATACAAAGATCTACAAATTGAAATTGAAAGGCTGTTGCAGAAGAAGACCAAAATAATCCCAGTGGTAATTGGCGCCCTGGGTGCAGTTCCAAAAGACCTTGAAGAGCACCTCAACACCACAGGGGCCCCAGAAATCACCATCAGCCAGTTACAAAAAGCAGCTTTACTGGGAACAGCCTATATTCTGCGACGATATCTATAACAACAGCAACAACATTGACAATAAAATTCTGGCATCCCAGGTCCTTGGGAAGGACTCGATGTCTGGATAAAACAAACCAGTCAATAACACCTGTCTGACTGTGTAAATAAATAATAATAAATAATAATACTAATAATAATATGAGGGTATGTGTTTAGCAGCCCCTCCTCCTAGCCATTGCCAGAGTGGGCAGAAACATGGGCAGGTAGGTGGGTGAACTGTCCTCCTTAGGAATATAGGAAGCTGCCTTATATTGAATCACACCAATACCTAGCTCAGTATTGTTTTCACAGACTGGTAGTGGCTTCTCCAAGGTTGCAGGCAGGAAACTCACTCAGCCCTATCTTGGAGAAGCCAGGGAGGGAACTTGGAACCTTCTGCATGTAGTCTCCCATTCATATGCAACCAGGGAGGACTCTGCTTAGCTAAGGGGACAAGTCATGCTTGCTACCACAAGGCCAGCTCTCCCCCTTGTCCACCACTGCCGCCACCACCATCACCAGAGAGAGGAAGAGGATGCCAAGACAGCTGCTGCAGGGTTAGGCCAACTTAGAGCTTTGTTTGGAACTACCTTCAGAAATGCTGTGGCTCCCATCACACCACACCCTCCTGTGCCTTACTGTCTGAGGCACAACCTCTTGTAATCTTCCACACATATCTGAGCGCACACACACACACTCAGCTCAAAGAGCCAGCAATGGGTGATGGCCCTGTTTTTTCAGGACCCTCAATCCGAAGTGAGCCCCCAGTGGTCCATGGGGTCTCAGCAGGTGTATATAGCTATTTCGCTGTATCATTTATTTTATTTATTTATTTTGCATTTATATAACACTTTTCAGGCGAACTTCCCAAAACGGTTCACGAAAAAATTAAATAAAGAACAATATATTAAGCCACATGTTTACATCTTTACAGGGGCCTTAGACTCTCACTTCTTTCTTCTCTCCTCCCGTCAGAGCAAGATGGTAACCCTGGTCGCTCTGTGGTGGCAGTTGGGGGAGGGAGGGGCCACTTAAAATGAAAAGGGGGAGGAGGAAGAGAGAAAATCTGCCATTAAAGCCCCCGCCCCCCGACAGGAACTGACAAAATGAACAAGCTGTTCATCAGGAATCCTGATATTGTGCTCAACAGAAAGCAATAAGAGGTCAGAACCTGCAAGGAGGAAGCTTTTAATTAACTTTGGAGGGACATTTTCTGAATGGAACTTATTTTGGACTAAACATTGCAGAAGCATCTTGGCCAAGGTGAATATGGCACCATATTAAGTGCTCTTCAGCATTTCTGTTTGAATTCTGCTGCCTGCTGACTGTGGGGAAGCAGAGCCTAAGCAACACTAAAGAGTCTAGTGCAGGAGTAAGCTTACTCCAAGGGTCTCCAACCTGGGTTCCCAGGTGATGTGGCACTACAATTCTCATAATCCCATTCAGAAAAAGTGGCAGGAGATGATGACAGTTGTAGTGCAACATTATCTGGTGACCTAAGTTAGAGAACCCTTGCCTCACACACACACACACACACACGGTCTTGTGGTGGCAAGCATGACCTGCCCCCTTAGCTAAGCAGGGTCTGCCTTGGTTGCATATGAATGGAGGACTTGATGTGTGAGCACTGAAAGATATTCCCCTTGGGATGGAGCCACTCTGGGAAGAGCAGAAGGTTTCAGGTTCCCTCCCTGGCTTCTCCAAGATAGGACAAGATTTTTATTTTATTTTTATAGGACAAGATTTTTTAATTGAACCAACAAACTAGGGCTGAGAGAGATTCCTGCCTGCAACCTTGGAGAAGCCGCTGCCAGTCTGTGAAGACAATACTGAGCTTGATGGACCAAGGGTCTGACTTGGAATAAGGCAGCTTCCTAATATGTATTAAGAGCCAATGTAGTGTAGTTTAGTGAATGTTGAATAACAGGTATTGAGAGCCAGCATAGTGTAGTGGTTAAAATGCTGGACTAGGACCGGGGGGGAGACCCGAGCTCAAATCTCCATTCAGCCATTTAGCCCTTTCTCATGAGCAGTGAGAAAGGGCTACCAGGTTTGCAGGGTGGAAGCCCTAAAGAACTTAACTCCCTGCAGACTATCATTCCGCCATCTCTGGGCAGGCGGATCACCCGCCCACACAAGCACTGGCTGCTGCCGGTAGCTCCAAAGGTCAGAGTTACTGCCCCCCGGAGCTCCAATAATGTACCACGCAAGTGTGCGGTGCATTATGGGAATTCCTCCCTCCCCTCCCCGATCGCTCCCCGCTTGCAGCCATGGCTGACACACGATCAAAGAAATGGAGTTAGGAGAGCGTGTGTGTTCCTATGTTCCTAAATGTGCATAGGGTTGCAGCCTAATCAGAGGAGGTTGATCTATATGGGCAGGGTGGATGTTTCCCACCCTGTTCTCCCAGCCCCCTGTTCCATCCCTTCATGTTTACACAGACAGTGAAATTTCTTCTGTCTGGACACCTTTAAGTTTATTTTTCCCATTCAAGTCTTTAATTATTTGCTTCTTAAAGATTCCTCTCAAGTGCCAGCAACATGAGGATAAATAACAATTATACCTTTTTCTAGGCTCTTTTCCCAAATGGCCCCTGCTTTGATGTAGGTTTCCTGTGATAAAGAGCCCCAGCTGGGCCATATGGTTATAAAATTATAAAGTTATGTTTGGTGTGCAGAAAGAGTGGAGAGAGAGAATGTTTTTTCTCGTTTGTCTCGCATAGTACTAGCAATCAGGTTCATCCAGTTAAATTCATTAGCACTCTATTCAGGACGGATTTCTTCTGTCCCGTTCTGAGACATTTCTTCACACAATGCATCAGGGAATTCAGTACCCAAGATGGGGTGATGTTCACTAACTTTGGTGGATTTAGATGAGGATTAGATAATTTCATGGTGATAAGGTCTCATAATGGGTATTGGCATGACGGCTAAATGTTCAGTGGTAGTATGTGTTCAAGGGTGTGGGTATAAAAGTGGTTCAGCACATGTTGATGGTGATTAATACAAATGGGAGTGGGAAAATAGGGACATGTTGGCAGGTATGCTGATTTGCTAGACAGCAGAGGCATCATTAGGGGGTGGTGCATGGGGCACACAGGCCCCAATGAATGGCTCAGAGAGCTCTGAATCTTATCAGCTATCTCCCTCCTCTGTGGCCTCTTCCAGAAAGAGAGTGTGGCAGTGGAGGCACCTGCAAAGAGCAGGGGAGAGCGCTCCTATCTTCACCTAGCTCTCTGCTGCTTCTACCTTCGTAGGTGCTCTTTTGTAATATTGATTGATTAAGTGCCGTCAAGTCAGTGCTGACTCTTAGCGACCACATAGATAGATTCTCTCCAGGATGATCTGTCTTCAACTTGGCCTTTAAGGTCTCTCAGTGGTGCATTCATTGCTGTAGTAATTGAGTCCATCCACCTTGCTTCTGGTCGTCCTCTTCTTCTCTTTCCTCCAACTTTTCCCAGCATTATGAACTTCTCAAGGGAGCTGGTTATTTGCATAACGTCTCCTAAATATGATAGTTTGAGCCTGGTCATTTATGCCTCAAGGGAAAATTCTGGATTGGTTTGTTCTATGATCCATTTGTTTGTTTTCCTGGCTGTCCATGGTATTCTCCAGCACCAAAGTTCAAAAGCGTCAGTGCTTTTTCTATCTTGCTTCTTCAAAGTCCAGCTTTCGCATCCATAGAGTGTCACGGGAAAAACCATGGTCCGGATGATTCTAATCTTTGTAGGTGTAGACACGTCACAGCATCTAAATATCCTTTCCAAGGCCTTCATTGCAACCCTACCAAGTGCTAGTCTGTGGTGTATTTGCTGACTGCTGGATCCTTTACTGTTGATGGTTGATCCTAAAAGGCAGAGGCTATCCATCACTTCATTGTCTTCATTGTCAATTGTGAGGCTGGTTGCTGTACCTGTTGTCATTAGTTTAGTCTTCTTTACATTTAGTTGTAGTCCCATTTTTTCACTGTGCTCCTTGACCTTCATTACTAGAGCTTGCAGATCATCCGCATTCTCAGCTATCAGAGTGGTGTCATCAGCATAGCGCAGGTTGTTGATGTTCCTTCCTCCAACTTTAAAACCACACTCGTACACAGCCTTGTCTTACTCCTTTGCCAATCTGGAACCAGTCTGTTTCACCATGTTCCGTCGGGACTGTGGCTTCCTGTCCTATGTATAGGTTTCTCATGAGAACAATGAGGTGTTCTGGGACACGCATTTTCCTAAGGATATTCCACAAATTGACATGGTCAACACAATCAAAGGCTTTTCTGTAGTCAATAAAGCACATATTGACTTCTTTCTGGTATTCTTTGGCTTTCTCAAGTATCCATTGTGCATCAGCAATGATGTCTCTTGTTCATTGGCCTTTTCTGAAACCAGCCTGAACATCCGGCATTTCCCTTTCAACGTAGGGCTCTAATCTGCATTGGATGATCCTGAGCATTATTTTGCTAGGATGAGAAATTAAGGATATTGTGCGATGGTTTGTGCAATCTGTTAAGTCTCCTTTCTTTGGTATGGGTATGTAGACTGACCTCTTCCAATCTGTTGGCCACTGTGTCCACTGTGAGATTTTAAAAACAACACACCATGTAATTCTTCTTTGCAGGGGCACAATTGAGTTTAATCATCAAAAGAAGGGCTGTTCGTCCGGGCCAGTGTTCCCTGTAACAGGGATTCCCAGGTGTTGTTGACTACAATTCCCAGCTTGCTCAGCTGCAATGGCCTTTGGCTGGGGATGCTGGGAGTTAGAGTCAACAATGTCTGGGATTCCCTGTTACAGGGAACACTGGTCCAAGCCCCAGATCTTTGAAGTACCTAACAATGGCTCTGCTACACAGCGACGATGCTGCCATTTGAGAGCTATGGCAAGTGCTGAAATTGTAGCTCAACCTGTGTTGTGCTTTTGTGCTGATGGCTGCACAGATGCTGTATTCATGTGAAGCCCACTGTCTGGTTCTGTATCATGTCCGTGAATGCATTGTGCCACTGTTGTCCATAGGCACTCCAAGACTGTGGGCTAGAGAATGTCTGCTTTGCTCTTGCTGTTCCTATCAGTATTACACTCTGTGATCAGGGTGTTATTGCTGTTCCAGAATCTGCTGGGAAACCACCATTATGGGAGAGGTTATTAACTGTTATGCCAAGTACACAGGATTCTTTATCTCAGATTCTGAACTCTGTAATGACTCTGAAATAACTAATGAGGTCAAATCCCTCTTCCTTTGCCTGAGGCTTGTAGTGAGTGGAGTGTGTGGTCTCATGATGAAACTGTGGCTTTTACTGACATTTGAAGGGCTGACAACGTGCTACATGTTCTCGGCCAGCAGTCCTGTAATATAAAGTTACCCCCCTCAGATGCTGAAGAGACTTTGCTGAAGGAGTTATAGAGATGTTGAGCAATGCCATTCTAGAATGATGCATGAGGGGATATGGCAGGAAAACAAGCCCACAGAAACAAAATGAATGATGTGACTTTTGAGGGGGCATGTTCTTTGAGACCCACCCTTATTTATTTATTTATTTATTTATTTATTTATTTATTTATTATCATATTTATATAATGCCTGATATGTGTGTCACTAAGCAGTGTACATAATTTAAAATTCAACAAATATATAAAAAAAGAATAAAAATAAGTTTACAGAATAAAAACAGTAAAAAAAATTCAAAATTAATTTTACTACTACTACTAATACCTCTCTTCAACCAAAGTTCTCAAAGTGGTTTACATAGAAAAATAAATAATACATAAATAAGATGGTCCCCTGTCCCCAAAGGGCTCACAGTCCAAAAAGAAACATAAGGTAGATACCAGCAACAGCCACTGGAGGCATGCTGTGCTGGGGATGGATAGGGCCCAATATAAGAGAAAATATAAGAGAATCACCACTTTAACGGGTGTCTCTTTGCTCAGTTAGCAGGGGTATTTTAACCAAAAGCCTGAGAAAACAGGTTCATCTTCAGGGTACTTTTGAAAAGCAATCAGAGATGGAGAAGCTCTTATTTCGACAGCGAGTGTATTCCAACGCCCCAGGGCACTCACAGAGAAGGCCCAGTCCCGAGTCAACCGTAACTGGACTTCCCCAGATGATCTTAATAGGTGGCAGGGTTCATGACAAAGGAGACGCTCTCTTAAATACCATGAATCAATACCCTATAGTTGTATAGCTAGGCTAAAGTGGAGACAGAAATCTAATTCAGAGTGTGACACAGTAAGAAATAGCTATATAGCTGTACTCTGAATACCGCTTGCATCCACCCTTCATTTGTGAGCTTCTCAGAGGCATCTGGTTCGCCACTGCTGGATTCAGAACACTGAATTTATTTATTGCCCTTAGATCCTGCTTTTTGTGGGTGCTGGAATTCAAGGCAGTGTACAAGGTCGTCTCCCATCCTGGCACTGGCCAGCCCCAAGCTTTAGCAAGGCTGCTGCCTCAGGTTAGGGATGTGCACAAGCGGCTCATGCAGATGCAGGTGGGGAGGGGAGCAGCTCCCGTCACCTTAAGAAGCAGGTACGCAGGTCTTTCCCTGCTCTGCTGCCACCCGGCTGCTTTTCTGGGGCCCCCAGCGGTTGCTCTAGCAAAGGCCGCGCACGGCTGTGACACTGTTGCCTGTAGCCTCTGTGTGTGGTGTCAGCACGCACATGGCTACTTCACATGTGAGTGCCCATGCCGCATGTGCAGGCTGCAGGGAACAATGGCACATCCGCAGGTGGTCTTTGCTAGTTTTATAGAGCTGCACCTGGAAAAGGGGCGGGGCGGCAGTGGAGCAGGTAAGGACCTGCTCACCTGCTTCTTAAGGGAATCGATTCCTGCCCCACCGAACCGGTTCGGTTGTGAGCACCCGAGCCAGTTTGGCACTTCCCAAAGAAGGCGCAAAACAGTTCATGCTCATCCCTACCTCAGGTGCCGTCAGACACTGGGACAGACAAACCCTTGTTCTCATCCACTAGGGCTCTTTTGTTTCTCCGTCTCCCTCTTGGGAATACTGCACTGAAAGGATCAACAGTGAGAGTTGCTGCTGAGCCCATGTCTTTGAGTAGCAAGCAGTGCATGACTGTGAGTTACACACGGCACTGGGTGATAAAGGCCTGGTGCACATATCACATTCCTGATCTCCTAAGCATGGTTAGGAATTTATAAGCACAGAGCAACTGGTGAGCACATAGAACTGGTGTAAGCACTTGACTGGTGAGTTGACTAGAACTGCCGACTCTTTGACTGGTCTCTACTGCTGGGCTTTTAACAGCAGCTTGATCTGAAGACATCAGCAGGTGATAATGCATTATCCTTTGATAATGGTCAAAGGATGGAAGAATTTTTATTTGATTTGTCATAGGAACATAGGAAGCTGCCATATACTGAGTCAGACCATTAGTCCAGCTTGCTCAGCATTGTCTCCACAGACTGGCAGCGGCTTCTCCAAGGTTGCAGGCAGGAATCTCTCTCAGCCTTATCTTGGAGATGCTGCCAGGGAGAGAACTTGAAACCTTCTGCCCTTCCCAGAGTGGCTCCATCCCCTGAGGGGAATATCTTACAGTGCTCACACTTCCAGTCTCCCATTCATATGCAACCAGGATGGACCCTGCTTAGCTAAGGGGACAAGTCATGCTTGCTACCACAAGGCCAGCTCTCCTCTCATTTGCCTTTTCACAGTTTCATTGGTTAATTCATGAAATATAAGACAATGCTCCTCCATTCATGGGAGGGCAACTAAGAGCCCTATTAATAGATGAATAAATATCCCCATGTTATTTTCAACACTAGTTCAATCCGTGCACAGTGTTCACAAGTCAGATCTGTATACAGATAGAGTTAGTCACATATTATGCTGAACGCAAGTACGTCAGTGCACTTCCGGTCTTTACCTGCATTTGAAAGGGTTTGTGCCCTGGTTCGCTTTTAAAATGAACACAGGTACAATCATTTACATAAAGACATGTCCATGTGTACAGGCATTTGAATGCATGCACAATGTCATGTCTGAATAAGGCTGAGGACAGTTAGTTCTCGGGCCTTTTCTCTTGCAGCCTCTCTTTTTGGACTCCTTCTCAAGGGACGTGCAACTGGTCAACTCCCTTATAACTGACAGCTTTAATTTTTCAGAAAACGGTTGGAAACAGGATGAGAGTGCATGTCTGTAATTTTAAAGTGTTTTCTTTCTTTTTTGTTTCATTTGCTGTTTTCTTATTTTAAAATGAAATGTTTAATCAAATGCTTGATGGATCAGTTAATACATTATTTATAAACACACATATAAGTGTGCACATTACCAAAGCTTCAATATAAACATTCTCTGTTCTAGGAAAATATGGGAACCAAAACAACTTCGGGGGGAAAGTAGGCGTGCTTTTAATTCTCAGCCTCACTGATTAAAAATAGGCCTCACTATTTTTAGTCAGCACACACAGATTAATCAACAATGCTTTAGTTGATTAATCTACTGATTTAAGCTTACAGCCTTAATAGCAATGGGATTTGTGCTGTTAATGTTGCTGGTGTTGATGATTGTTTGGTGCTTTTAACTCTCCCACCACTATAACCGCCTCCCCCTCCACACACACTTCCCATTGGACGCCCCTGTGATAATAAGCCTGGAATACCTCCCCCCACCCCACCCCATTGCTGTCCTTCAGTGAGTTTTTTTGTACCCACTTTCCCCTGGGGCATTGAGCTGCCCAGGGACACGTAGCTGGCAATCAACCCAGCCAGGAATCTGGAGCAGCCTTATTCCATAGGCCTTTATGTCCCATCTAATGAACCTATTGCATTGCAGCCCAACCAAATTCTCTGCTTTTCTCCCAAAATAACTGGAGTTTTTTCTTTTTTCTTTTTGCCTTCAGTCTTCATGATCCCATTCAATATTTCCCTTTGCCTCCTGATTTATTATGAAACAGCTGGACAAAAGGACCCCTGCAACACTTTCCCACAGGAACCACATCCATTCGCTGGCCCAGCAGAACCAAGCATTTGGCCCATAGTAGCCCCATGACTGGGGGCAGCCTGTCAGACTCTGGCCAGAGTCATGTAATGCTCAGTCCACCCAAGGCAGACAGTGTGTCTGTGTCATTGCCGCAAACCCAACTGAGACATGCACACAGCAGAAATCAAAATCATAGCAGCCAACGACATTGGTGTCCAGCTCTTCTATTTTCCTTCAGAAGAAACAGACAGAGGGTCTTAGATGCCCCATGGCAAGGTCGGCCACAAGGAGTGACAGCAGTCCCAATGGCAAGGCTCCCATTTAGACTTCTTCTGCCTTTCATTCCTATTCCTTCCCATTCAGATCCCGACCCAAAGCATTTTGGAGCCAAACTAGACGTAACTTTGATCACATTACTGGCTCCAGGGCCACCAAGAGGGCACTACAAGAGAAGCTTTTGTGCCAGGCTCCAGAGCTAGCAGAGTAGGCTTGGAACCAACCAAGGACGTTGATTTCTGCTGTGAGGTTGCTGGAAAGTTTTTTTTTTCTTTTTCTTTTCTTTAGGAAAAATATATATAAAAAATGCAAAAAAAAAAAAAAAAGCAACAGCAGAGTCAGATACAAACTCACTTACAGCCTAGGAGAATCTCTGTTCCAAATCCAGGTTTGGACGAAGGGAAAAATGGCTACAGAACTAACTGAGACATTATTAGGCATGAAACAACTGTTAGAAACTAACACGACCACACTTCAACAAGTTAGCCAAGATATGCAACAAGTTAGGCAAGATATGCAAATATTAAATGACAGAACATCAAATATTGAGCAAACAGTTAAGAAATTGGCACAAGACAATAAAGAATTTAAAACAAGAGTTGATACCCTGGAGCATGATGTGGGGTCTTTAAGAGATGACAGAGAAAAATTATTAGATCAAATGGCACTGTTGGAATTGAGACAAAAAGAGCGATTTTTAAGATTTAGAGGAATTCCAGAGAAAGCTGGTCAAGATATTTTAAAAGTCCTGGGGGAGGAGCTTGCATCACTTCTGGGAATTTCAGGTGAAGAGATGGATGTGCAGATTGATGCAGCTTTTCGTCTAAACTCAGAATTTGCCACAAGAAATAAATTACACAGGGATTGCCTGGCTCAATTCAATTCAAAATCAATTACTGAGCAGATTTTTCAAGCTCATTTTGCCAAAGCCCTCACTATTGAAACTCAGCAGGTAAAAATTTTGAAAGAAATACCATCTAGGATTTTAAGGAAACGTAAGGATTACAAATTTTTGACAGATGCTTTGCATGCTAATGGAATACGTTTTAGATGGGAAATACCTGAAGGGGTCTCCTTTTTTTACAAGGGCAAGAAGAATAGGTTCACAGAACTCCTTAAAGCGCAAGAATTTTGGCGAAAATACCAAAAAAAAAAAAAAAAAAATCTTCTGAGCAGCCAGCCCCCTCAACACATAATTCTAATTAGACCAAATGGATTACAAGATAGCTTCATGGAACATTAATGGGTTAAATACCAAAATAAAAAGAAATAAAGTTTTTCATTTTCTTAAGAAACAAAATTTGGACATTGTATGTTTACAGGAGACACATATTAGAAAACAAGATAGAAAATTTTTGGTTAATAAGGCTTTATGACAAGAATTTGTTTCTTCTGATAAGAAAAAAAAGAGGGGTAGTATTTTATGTTAAACAACAATTTGAACCCAAGTTGATTTTTAAAGATGAAGAAGGCAGGCTGCTAGCCTTGGAAATTTTAATTTCTGGAATTAAAACGGTGATAATTGGAATTTACGCACCTAATGAAAAGAAAGTTGAATTTTATAATCACTTAGAACAGAAGATGGCTGAGTTATCGAATGTTAATTTGATTATTTTGGGAGATTTTAATGGTGTTGTCTCTACATCTTTGGACAGAAAATCCGACATACTGGAAAGGAACCTACAAGGCAAGCTTCCTAAAGCATTTTTTGATTTAGCAGAACATATGGATCTTTATGATTTGTGGAGAATTAAAAATTCAAATGTAAAAGAATACACTTACTTCTCTGAAAGATATCAATCTCATTCATGGATAGATATGGTCTGGACATCAAAATCTATTACGCCATGTATAAAAAGAATGGATATTTTGCCCAGAACTTTTTCAGATCATAACCCAATTTGTTTTACATGGAAGAAGAAAGGAACGGTTTCTTTTAGCTGGAGATTGAATGAGTACCTGCTGAAAAATTCAGATGTTGTGGAGAAAGCTAAAAAGAAGCTAAAGGACTATTTTGAGCTGAATTTAAATCAAGGAATGGACAACAAAATAGTCTGGGATGCAGGAAAAGCGGTTATGAGAGGTTTCTTTATACAGCAAAATGCATACTTTAAAAAGCAAAGAGGATTGGAAAAAGAGACATTATTGATGCAGATTTCTAAAAAAGAAAGAGAATTACTATGGGCCAAGGATAAGAAGACGATTACTCAAGCTGTCAAAATGCTTCAACAACAACTTTCTGTGCTAGTAGTAAATGAAGTTGAACGGAACTTAAAATATGTCAAGCAAAGGTCATTTGAATTCGCAAATAAACCAGGCAAGTTGCTGGCTTGGAAAATTAGAACTGGGAAAAAAACACCCCACTATATATCCAAAATACTTACAAAAAATGGGCTTTCTTATGACGGTAAGGAAGTAAGAGGAGAATTTTTTAGATACTATTCAGAATTATATAAGGGAAATATAGTAGAGGATATAAAAATTGAACAATTTCTTAAAAACAAAAATATCCCAAAACTTTCTAGGGAACATATAGAAATTATGAATGCTCCGATAACAATAATGGAAGTAACAGAAGCAATAAATCAGAGTAAGGCCAATAAGGTGCCAGGACCTGATGGCCTATCAGCTTTGTACTATAAATCATTTAAAGATCAAATTCTACAGCCTTTGCAATGGACTATGAATGACATTTTGCAAAGAGGGATTATGCCGGAGTCTTGGAAGTATGCCAATATTGCAGTAATCCCAAAACCGGATCAAGATTTAATGCAAGTCAAAAACTACAGGCCAATCTCACTTTTGAATAATGATTATAAACTCTTCGCTGCCATTTTGGCAAGAAGAATGAAGACTATACTAAGACTTTTTATTCATGAAGATCAAGCTGGCTTTTTGCCAAAGAGACAACTAAGAGATAATGTGAGAACAGTTTTGAATGTATTGGAGTATTATGAAAACACAATGATAAACAGATGGCTATGATCTTTCTGGATGCAGAGAAAGCCTTTGATAACCTTTCCTGGCAGTTCATGTGGAGGTTATTAGATGCAATGGGCGTTGGTAATAATTTTACTAGGGCTATCAAGGCAATTTATTCGGAGCAATATGCTAAGATTATTGTAAATGGGGAATTATCAGACAAATGTAAAATACAAAAAGGAACTAGACAAGGATGTCCACTTTCCCCATTACTTTTTATATTAGTACTGGAAGTGCTCTGTAGAAATATTAGAGAAGATGATCAATTACAAGGCCCGAAAATTGGGAAACAAGAGTATAAACTAAGAGCCTTTGCGGATGATGTTGTGTTTTTTAAAGAAAATCCATTAGACAAGATCGGAAGACTTTTGGAAAAAATACAACAATTTGGCCAATTGGCGGGGTTTTATATAAACAAGATTAAAACGAAGGTGTTGACTAAAAATATGGATCAGAAATCTAAGGACAGATTCTTGGAAATAAGTGAACTGAAAGTGGAGAAGAAAATTAAATATCTGGGTGTTTGGCTGACAAATAATAACTCTTTGTTGTTCTCAAATAATTATATTAAAACATGGAATACAGTAAAAACTGATTTACATAGATGGTCTGATATGAACTTATCTTTAATGGGCAGAATTTCAGTGGTGAAAATGAATGTCTTACCCAAAATGTTGTTTCTCTTCCAGACTATTCCTATAATTAATACTTTGACTTGTTTTAAGCAATGGCAGAAGGACATAACTAAATTTGTTTGGCAAGGGAAAAGACCAAGAATTAATTTTAAAAACTTAACAGATGCATAAGAAAGAGGTGGTCTTACCCTACCAGACTTAAGGTTGTATTTTGATGCTGTTTGTTTGACATGGTTAAAAGAATGGATAACATTAAGAAATTCTAGAATACTTGATCTGGAGGGATTTGACAGAAGGTTTGGATGGCACTCCTATTTGTGGTATGACAAAAGTAAAGTACATAAAGATTTTCTTAACCACTATATAAGAAGGAGTTTAATGAGAGTTTGGGTAAAATATAAAAAATGGTTGGAACCTAAAACTCCGCTATGGTTATCCCCAATTGAAGCTTTAGTACGTAAAGAGGTAAATATGCAATCGCAATGGGGTACTTATAGGGATTTGTTATGTTTTCAAGAAAAGGACTGTTAAGTTAAAAAGTTTAATTGAAGTACAAAATTGGGTCAGTAATTGGTTTCAATACCATCAGTTAAATGAAGTTTATAGGAAAGATCTTAACGTTGGATTTGAGGATCAGATGTCGAGATTTGAGAAAGAGCTGTGTGAAAATGACGAAAAATTAGTTTCCAAAATGTATAAGCTCTTGCTTATGGAGGAGACAAGAGATGAAGTGGTTAAAATGACTATGGTAAAATGGGCTCAAGATGTGGGCTACAATATAGAAATGTCAGCCTGGGAAAAATTATGGAAAACTGATTTAAAGTTCACTGCATGTTATGTTTTAAAAGAAAATTATTATAAAATGATGTATAGGTGGTATTTGATGCCTAAAAAATTGGCATTAATGTATAAAAATGTTTCAAACAAATGCTGGAAATGTGGACACTCTGAAGGAACCTTTTTTCATATGTGGTGGTCTTGTAGGAAGGCTAAGGCCTTTTGGGACATGATATATAATGAGTTAAAGAAAATTTTTAAAATGACATTTCCTAAGAAGCCAGAATCCTTCCTGCTGGGAATAACGCAAGGAGTGGTTTCTGCAACCAATTTAACATTCTTTATGTACGCTACTACGGCGGCCAGAATAATATATGCGCAGAAATGGAAGAGTAATGAACTGCCTTCAAAAGAAGACTGGCTGATAAAAATTTTGGAATATGCGGAGATGGCAAAACTCACAGCACTGATAAGAGATCAAAATGTGGAATGTTTTAAAGAAGATTGGAAACCATTTTTATTATACTTAAAGAACTATTTCCCTAATATTGATTTTACAACAGGGTTTGAAATTTAGTAATAATAGCAGGTTGGGTAGATCAAAATCGAGTTTGTAAGGTTTAAGATATATGTTTTGAATTACTATTATAGCAAGGGCTAATTCTATAGTTGGTGATTCACGAGGAGGTGTGAGCGGGAAGTCAATATTTGTTTAATGTGATGTGAATGTTTAGATATTGTTAAAATCAATAAAAATTTAAACAGGAAGAAGCGGTGTGAGAGGGAAAGACTGCAGCTCTATGCACCTTACAGGGGAGGCATCCCATTGGAATGAATTGGATGTACTGTTGTGCACACACACTTTTTCTGATGTGAATTACATGCATGGAGGGTGACTGAATCAGGACTGTGATATTGGGAGGTAGTGGGGCTTTATATGAACCCACACCATGGCCCAATCTGGATCGCCCACCCCCATGTATGTCGTTTACCACAGGAAGAAAAGCTTCCCTTGGATCCAGAGATCACTGCTTGCCTTCTGCTTGCTGAAATCCACAAGAGCCACACCACCTCCTTTCCATGCACAACCAAGAGCCATTCTAAAAAGCCCTGTTCCCCCCACACACTGCATCTGAAATATAACCCAGCCTTCCCTCTCCCCTCCCCCCACTACTCTAACCACTAGCCGCAAATGCCCCCCCCTTTCAGATTCATCATGTCATAAACACATTTCTGCTGAAAGCAGAATTTTATGCACCACTGAACAACTGGGGCATGAACACTCAGATCCAGGGAGCCTGGCATTAAAGAACCAGCACTCTCTTCCTCCCCGCCCTACTCTCTGCCCCAGGGATGGAGGCAGAGCAGCAGCCCAATTTTGCTCGCGCGGTTTTGAAAAGAAAAAAGAAAAACAGTGCTGTGCCGCTACTGCTGCGGGTCCTGCCATATCAAGCATGAGATGCCCACTGCAGAAACTGGCCACCAAGAGTAGATGTGGCCAGGTTCTCTGTTGTTGAGGTTTGCTCTCATCTCCATAAGAGTCATCTGAGAGCTAAAAACCTGTTCTCCCAAACCACCAAATCCTTTCCAGAGTGGTCAGGCATCAGGCTGAATAAGAAAACGGGCACCATTTAGTAGTAAGGGATGCAAACAGAGCTGCAAGTTTTAATTGCTTTAGTTAATTAATCAAGTGTGTGGGGGAAGCTCTGAGTTCAAGACACACACACACGGTTCATTTTTGAGACAATTTTTGCTCTGCTGTAACAAAGGAAAAATTAAGGATGGCCTTTTAATGAAAAGGTGTAGCCTTTGGTGTTATCTGAGATTTCCATCAATATCTCCAACAAGATACCTACTGTATAATATATTGATCTTACTTATACTTGTAGGATATTAACCAACTTATACCCTAAGGATATTCAGATATTCTCTCACGTGCGCGTGCGCTAATAATAATAATAATAATAATAGGCAGAGCTAGAGACGCTAGATCGTAAGACCAGGAAAATAATGACCATCAATCATGCTCTGCACCCCCGCAGTGATGTAGATAGGCTATACCTCCCTCGCAGCTCAGGTGGAAGAGGAATGCTGCAAGTCCATCAAACAGTAGAGGAGGAGAAAAGAGGCCTTGAAGAATATATCAAGGACAGTGAAGAAGATGCACTTCAAATGGTCAATAACGAGAAGCTATTCAACACCAATGAAACAAAGCAGGCCTACAAGAAAGAACAAGTCAAGAATCGAGCAGAAAAATGGAAAAATAAGCCCCTGCATGGTCAATATTTGCACAATATAAGTGGAAAAATCAGACATCAGCAAGACCTGGCAATGGCTTAAGAATGGCAACTTGAAGAAAGAAACAGAGGGTTTAATACTGGCTGCACAAGAACAGGCACTAAGAACAAATGCAATAAGAGCAAAAGTCAAAAAGTCAACAACAAACAGCAAGTGCCGCCTTTGTAAAGAAGCAGATGAAACCGTGGACCACCTCATCAGCTGTTGTAAAAAGATCGCACAGACTGACTACAAACAAAGGCATGACAAGGTAGCAGGGATGATACACTGGAACATCTGCAAAAAATACAAGCTACCTGTAGCCAAAAATTGGTGGGACCATAAAAGTGAAAAAGTTGAAGAAAATGAAGATGTAAAAATATTATGGGACTTCCGACTACAAACAGACAAACATCTGCCACACAATACACCAGATATAACTGTAGTCGAGAAGAAAGAAAAACAAGTCAAAATAATCGACATAGCAATACCAGGGGATAGCAGAAAGGAAGAAAAAGAAATAGAAAAAATCACCAAATACAAAGATCTACAAATTGAAATTGAAAGGCTGTGGCAGAAGACCAAAATAATCCCAGTGGTAATTGGCGCCCTAGGTGCAAAACAACTTGAAGAGCACCTCAACACCACAGGGGCCACAGAAATCACCATCAGCCAATTACAAAAAGCAACTTTACTGGGAACAGCCTATATTCTGCGACAATATCTATAATAACAGCAACAACATTGACAATAAAATTCTGGCATCCCAGGTCCTTGGGAAGGACTCGATGTCTGGATAAACAAACCAGTCAATAACACCTGTCTGACTGTGTAAATAAATAATAATAATAATTATTATTATTATTAATGAAAAGGGCCCAATAATTAAAGTACCTAATCCAGTCAATTTCATTTGGTAGACTGTGTGTAAATGGCATCATCATCATCATCATCATCATCATCATCATCATCATCGATGTCTGGATAAAACAAATCTGTCAATAACACCTTTCTGACGGTGTAAACAACAACAACATAATAAAAAAATACAAACAAAAGATACCTATGCTACATTGACCTCACGTATGACATAAGCCTTAAGGTACCTTTGATGTAGTATCGGTTGTGAACCTGGCAACCTGATGGCTCCTCGGCCCCTGGGCTCACAGCATGTCAGCTTTCCTTGCCTGTCCTTCCTTTTCTATGATCAGCTCCTAACCCAGTTGTGGGCGAACTTGACCTTCCAGGTGTTTTTGGACTACAACTTCCAGCATCCCCAGCCAAAATTTATGGTGTCTGGGGAATACAGGAGTTGTAGTTCAACAACAGCTAGAGCTTTCCCAGACAGCAGGCTTTTCCGCAGGTTTTCTGTGAGGCTTTCATGTGAGTTCGAAGTTGCCCCCAAAAGCCGACACAATAAGTGGATTTTTTAACCCCAGATATGGATTAGGCCACACTCTAATGTAGCCACCTAATAGCGCAGTGGGAAATGGCTTGACTAGCAAGCCAGAGGTTGCTGGTTCAAATCCCCGCTGGTATTTTTCTCAGACTATGGGAAACACCTATATCTGGCAGCAGCGATATACGATGCAGTGGAGAAGGCAATGTTAACATCTCCTGTATTCTACCAAAGACAGCCACAGGGCACTGTGGTCTCCAGGAGTCAAAACCGACTCGGCGGCACACTTTACCTTTACACTCTAATGTGTGATGAAAAATCCAAAGATAGCTCACAGGGACTTGGGGGTAAATTCCAATATGTGAACGCACACCTCCATTCTGGAGGAGATGCAAACTAAAAGTGGGGTGAAGTGAAAAACTTCCTGGAGGGCCGTTTGCTCACCCCTGTACTAGTCCCTATTGTGAGCTGTGGCCTAGCCCCACAACTTCTCCCTGGCCTCTGCCTTCTTCACCTCCATGCCTCTACCACTCACTGTTTCCCCAGGTGTCAGATTTTCAAAGTATGTTGCTATGGCCATCTTCTCATGACCAGAATGATTGCAATTAAAGAATTCTGCACAATTAGCACAACAGGATCTGAAACTAAGAATTTAAATCACAGCCCAACAGATCCAATGATACAGTAAATGCAAAGAATGTATAAGAAATATGTGTCGAATGCATCTTTTGTGGTTAAAAGTTAACAGCAATCGTCCAGCCCCACACATTCCCATGGGGTGTATCTTGAAAACCCGGAATTTCCAGGCAATCCTGGCTAAATTGTTACAGTTAACTAGCATTTAACCAGGATCACTACCCTGGATCAGATCCTGGTTAGTGATCCTGGTTAAATGCAGTGATTCAACTGGGATTGCCTGGAAATTCTGGGTTCTCAAAACAAACTCCATGGGAATGTGCAGGGCTGAAAAAATCACTGTTAGCTCTTTAACCGTGATCATTCTGGTTGTGAGAATGTGGTCTACCTCTGCCTGTATTGAGCCAGCCTTCCTGCTCCATTTCTCAGTTTCTGTCCCAACTTCCTGTTTTCACTCTGTGATCTTCTTGGTTTCCTCTTCCCATTAGTTCTTCCTTTTCTCAGCTCTCCTTTCTTCTCTGCTGTCCCTTCCCCAGACCACTGCTTTATGCACCTGCCCTCCCTCAGGGTTGCTATTCCTCCCCCCACCTCCACATTGCTTGATGTGATCCGTCCCTCCTTCAACCAGCCCCCCACCTCTTAGCTTTCCTGCCCAGGGTCGTAGCTAGGGGACAGGGGGCCCGTGTTCACTTGTCTCTCCAGCAGCCCCTCGGAGTGAGGGAGATAATGAAGAAAATAGAGAGGGTTGGAGCTGAGGGGCCCTCAGGAGCTTGGAGGCCCAAGTTCTTTGAACCCATCCGCTCAGTTATAGCTACACACCTGTTCCTGCCTGCTGAGGCCTCCACCCCCTGAACTTCTCAGTTGTGTCTACCTCCATTCCTTGCCCACAAAACTCTCAATGCCTCTAAGCCAATGTGAGAAAGGTTTTCCCCTCATCTTTTACTTCAACATACAAAATGTATAATGTTGCAAGCGTTCCAAGGATCAAAGGCAAAGAACACAACATAGGTTTTGGTTTCCTTTCTAGGAGACATTTCTATTTCCTGTTGAAATTGCCAGTTTTGGGACCACTGAAAATCTGGCAAATATTATATGTAGGCTCACAAAGATCCACTAATTCTACATTCCGAAAAGAAGACAGGATTTTTCTTATTCCAGGGTGATGGCAATCCCAGCAAATGCCTGCCCTTTCCAGAAAAGCCTATGCAGGAAATCCCCTCAGTGTGCATCGGTTTTGTACAGAGTTCTGCTCTGAACTTCAGCCTGTGAGGTGGGTGGTGTCGTGCCTAATTGCACTCATCTTCTGCTTCTGCAGTGAACCCTCCAGCCCCCCTCCTCAGCGTGCACGTGGCTTCCTCGCATGGCCAGAGAGCAACTGTAGCTGCATATCCGTGTATTCAAAGAGAGGCCCCGTGTCCCAGATACTGCACACTGGAGGAGGCAGGAAACCGTTAGCCTGTGGTCTGGGGCCAGGGGAGCCAAACAGAAACTGGCGGAGGAAAGAGAGTGTGGTGGGCATTGTCGGTTTTCAGCAACACGCTGCAATGCGCAGACAGGCACTGGCCCAAAGCAGAACTCTTCAACCACCTCTTCTCCAGCTGTTGGGGGATGAAGCCACTGCAGGAACTGGGGCTATTTTTGACCCTGATAGGAGGTGCCAGGAAGATTAACAGTCACAGAAGTGATGGTTAATTAACATTCTTGACATCCTGGGCAGAGGGAACATATAGCCACCCACAGAAGTGGTTTGAAGATGAAGGACCCTGACTTCAGAACCACGTTAATAGCATAAGACCACATTTGTTGCACTGCACATCAAATGGCGGGGAGGGGGGAACCTAAAAAACCCCAAACCCTGGCAACTGCTCATGCCATCCCAGATGCTATTTAATAAAATGGTGCTCTCAGAAAGAGATTATGGAAGGAGCACTGAGGACGTTTGAAGGCCAGAAGAATGGCACACAAGCGAGCCCATTCATGCACATACATACCATATATTTTTATTTATTTACTTACTTACTTACTTATTTATCACATTTGTACACCACCCCAAACTTTCATCTCTGGGTGGTTAACAATAGCATAAAACAAGTTTAAAACATATACAAAAAACTTAAAACAATTTAACAATTTAAAAATAAACCAGAGATTAAAACCTAAGAAAATGTAGGAAGCTGAGAAAGCTTGGGCGAAAAGATGGGTTTTCAGATGTTTTTTGAAAATTGCCAGAGATGGGGAGGATCGTATCTCAGCAGGGAACGCATTCCACAATCTTGGGACAGCGACCGAGAAGGCTTGTCTCTGTGTAGCCACCAAACGAGTTGGCAGTAACTGGAGATGGACCTCCTCAGATTACCTCAATGGATGGTGGGGCTTGTAATGAAGAAGAAGCTCTCTTCTAAACGGCCTAAGCCGTTTAGGGCTTTATAAGTTATAACAAGCACTTTGTATTTTGTCCGGAAACCTATTGGCAGCCAGTGTAACTCCATCAGTAAAGGAGTAACATGGTCTCTCCTAGATGACCCAGAGACCAACCTGGCTGCCGCGTTCTGAACCAACTGAGGTTTCTGGACTACGTACAAAGGCAGCCCCACATAGAGCGCATTACAAAAATCAAGTCTGGAGGCCACCAACAGATGTACCACTGTTTTGAGGTAACTGATCTCCAGAAACGGGTGCAGCTGGCGTATTAGCCGGAGCTGATAGAAAGCACCCCTGGCCACCGCCTCAACCTGAGACACCAGGGAGAGGTGTGAATCCAGAAGTACTCCCAGACTGCGAACGTGTTCCTTTTGGGGAAGTGTGACCCTATCTAGAACAGGCAGATCAAAATAGTCTCTAGGGTTCTGACCCCGCACAATAAGTACCTCTGTCTTATCTGGATTCCGCTTCAGTTTATTCTCCCTCATCCAGCCCATTACTGCTTCCAGACAGGCATTTAGGGAGGATATGCCAGCTCCTGAAGAAGTTGACATGGAGAAGTAAATCTGGGTGTCATCAGCATACTGGTAACAGCCATATACACATGTGTACGTATGCACACATGCACAACACATATAATTAAGACTTTAGATCATTTCAGACATGTTAAATCATAAGCATGAGTGCTGCTTGTGAGGGGAGAGCAGGGAGAAAGTTCCACCCCACCCCACCCCACCCACTGTCACTCACATCCCTCACCCCCTGCACCCAATGACTACGCTTACGGTGCTGCTTGAATGGGGTGGTGTCGTAAGCATGAGATTGTGAGCCCTTTGGGAACAGGGATCCATCTTGTTTATTTATTATTTCTCTCTGTAAAACGCTTTGGAACATTTTGTTGAAAAGCGGTATATAAATATATTTTTAAAATGCCATATTTCTGCCAATGAGCTATGGGCACTTTGCATGCTTCCTGGTTACTTTAGTCACCCAGTGTTGCTTTTACATCATATTTATTCTGTGGAATGCAATTCTTCTCATTACATTAATTATTCTGAAATTGATAAAGTATATGCAGCCATAGTGCTTGGTGTTCTCACAGCTCTTATGATTATGAAACTTGAAATTTGTTCCAACTGCTCATGTCTGTGGTTTTCAATAACCCTATTCAGTCATTATGTTGTACGTGTGGTCAGATGTCTGTACACTCATACATATTTTTGTGTGAATGACTGTACCTGTGTTAATTTTTTAAATGAACCTGGGCAATCAGTCCCTCAAATGCACTGTACATATAGGAAATGTATTGCTGCACCTGCATTCCACATAACATCTATTTATTACATTTATACTGTATTTTTAGTTTTATTTGCATGCTTGTTTTTACATTTTTGATGTTCTTTTTGATATTTATTGCACCTCTCTATGTTGTTTTTCTTCCTTGTTGGCTTAAGGCTGTAATAATAAAATTGATTGATTATTACATTTATATCCCACTTTTCCTCCAAGGAGCCCAGAGCAGTGTACAAGGTTACAGTATATTTATCCTCATAACAACCTTGTGAAGTGGGTTAGGCAGAGAGAATGAGGCTATTCACACAAGCGTGCAAAACCTGGCTAAGGGAGCCCAGCCCGGTTTTGCACGTATGTGTGAACCACTGGAATTGGGCCCAATCCCAGTGGCACCACGAAGGCAAACCCGCCTACGTAGCCACCCTTGAAAATGAGGTTAGGAGAGCGAGCACTCTCCTAACTCCGTCTCTTTGATCGTGTGTCAGTCATGGCTGCATATGGGGAGTGATCAGGGAGGGGAGGGGGGAATCCTCATAATGTAACACATACTTGCGTGGTGCATTATTGGAGCTCCAGGGGGCGGTAACTCTGACCTTTGGAACTACCAGCATCAGCCAGTGCTCATGTGGGTGGGTGATCCGCCTGCCCAGAGATGGCAGAATAACAGACCCGGTAGCCCTTTCTCACTGCTTTTCACAGCTGCCGCGCACTGAGATGACACTTTCAATGAGCTGTCCACCACGACCCCAACATCTCTCTCCTAGTCACCGACAGCTCAGATCCCATCAGCGTATATGTGAAACTGGGTTTTTTTGCCCCAATGTGCATCACTTTACACTTGCTTACATTGAACCGCATTTGCCATTTTGTCACCCACTCCCCCAGTTTGGAGAGATCTTTTTGGAGCTCCTCACAATCTGTTGTGGATTTCACTACCCTAAATAATTTAGTGCCATCTGCAAATTTGCCCATTTCACTGGTCACCCCAACTTCTAGATCATTTATGAACAAGTTAAAGAGCACTGGTCCCCGTACCGATCCCTGGGGGACCCCACTTCCTACCTACCTCCATTGTGAAAACTGTCCATTTATTCCTACTCTCTGTTTCCTGTCCTTCAACCAGTTACCGAACCATACATGAACCTGTCCCCTTATTCTATAACTACTAAGTTTACTCAAAAGCCTTTGTTGTGGAACTTTATCAAAAGCTTTTTGGAAGTCCAAGATACTATGTCAACCGGATCACCTTTATCCACATGCCTGTTGACACTCTCAAAGAACTCCAAAAGGTTAGCGAGGCAAGACTTTCCCCTTGCTGAATCTATGCTGGTTCTCCTTCAACAAGGCCTTTTCTTCTATATGCTTAACAATTTTGTCCTTAAGTATGCTTTCCATCAATTTACCCGACACCGAAGTTAAGCTGACTGGCCTGTAATTTCCCGGATCCTCCCTGGATCCCTTTTTGAAAATTGGAGTCATATTGGCTCCGTTGCAGCCCTCTTGAGCTCACACATGTCTCCCATTCAAATGCAAATTCAACTTGTGAATAACTTGCTTGTGTACAGATCTGTACCTGTGTAAACTGTATACAGATTGGATGAGTGCTGAACATAACATGTGAATAGAACTATTGTCTTATGTCTATCTTAATAGGACAGTGGATGTTCCATTTCATGGGCTCAGCCTCCAGCACATTTGAAAGGACAAAGAAATCTCTGAGCAAATGCTAGTATTAGAGTGAAAGGCACACAGGGCAGAGGGTATGATGGCTTGAGCTGTGGCACCTCTTGTTTTATCTCCACATCAATTCAAGGCACAGATAGCCACAAGGGCCACTTTCTCCTCAAATATATCAGAAATCTTCCCTCTCCATAGACTGTTACTGATGGAGCAATCTTAGTTTTCCCCAAGTACACATTGCCCCCCTGTGGCAAACCTGGTTATATGAATCTTGCATCAAAGTTCCAGGCCTTAAAATCCCACAGTATTTTCACAATGCAAGGTCAACCTGTGCTTAAATTACCAAGATGTAAAACTATCTGTCCAGTTAAGACATCTATTGGGGTGGATGCAATACATTTGTGACTGTAAAAGCTTTAGATAAGAGCTAAGTGGAATGCAACAACTGGGGAAAGTGTGAGTGGGATGAATGGAGAAACACATGCTGCCCCATATCTTGTGATTCTCTTTCTGTATTTCTCTTTCTTCTTCTGATTATATCCTAAGTGTACATTGAATATATGTTGAACTGGTGATAAATGTAATCATCTCTGCAGGAACTGAAATATTCTGCAGATGGAGAGATTTTGAAATGCCGTAGATGATTTACTGATCAACAGGAGTATCAAAAATGAAGGAAATGAAGAAGTTAATGTACTTTATAAGAGTGATGGAAGTCAATGACAGCCAAATAGTTTTCCTGATAAATGGGTGCTATTTGGGAGGTTTTAAAATACTAATGCTCAGCATGCATTTGCTAATGATATTTTAACATTGTGCATTCCAAGCTTTAACACTGGCACTGAGTCATTGCTCATGATTATACTGAAGCCATTATGTGTGTGATACAGATGTATTCATATTAATCTAACCAACTGAATAATAAAACAAGCAAGCAAGTGAAAGAGGGAAAGAGAAAGAAAGACCTCATAAGAAATTAGTGTTCAGGGATCTGTAAGGGTGATTCTAGAGACAGAGGCTATTTCAAGTGTTACCAGATGTGTTGATTCAGAGCACTTGCCACCTGTGCTATACAGGCAGGGGAGTCATTAGGGGGTGGCCCCCCGTGAATTGCTCAGAGCCCCAAATCTCTTCAGCCACCTCCCTTTTCCATGACCTCTTCCAGAAAGGGAGCCCTTTCTCACAAGCCAAGAGACGGGCTTGGCAGGCAGATGGGGAGGAAGGTTCACTAACCTTATCTTCCCTGCAGACGATCCATCGAAGGATCTGGGTGCATGGATCGCGCACCCAGATGATCCTCCACTGCCCCAGGCAGCGAAGCGGGTCGAGAGCCAGGATGTGTTGTCTTGGCCCCCAGAAATCCCACTATTTATTGATTGATTGGATTGGATTGGATTTATAATATACTGCCCTTCCAAAAATGGTTCAGAGGAATTTACATCAAAACAAAAACAATTAAAATCAAGTAACAATTAAAATAAAAACTAAATTAAACAATTAAAATAATTTAAACATTAAAATCATTAACATTAAAATCATTTAAAACTAACACAAAAAATTAAAAACCATAAATCTAATTGAAAGCCTGGGTGAATAAATACCGCACAAGTGCACAGTGCATTCTGGGTATCCCCCACCCCCCGGCGATACAGGCAGCCAGTGCTGGCAGATGATCGAAACAAGTTGTTCTAGTAAGAACTAATCAGCCTACTTTCCTTTCACTGTCTCTACAACTGGACTAGATTTGGTTCAAATCGAGGTTCACAAGTTAGATCTCTTGTACCTCAAATGTTCATGCATCCACCATCTTGGATCAGTGTGGATGACATTATTACAAACTATACCACTGAGGTGTCGCTGTGTGTCATTCACTACAACTGTATCAAATGTGGTTCAAACGGGTTAGACAGTCCAAGTTAGTGCACTTGCGCCTCAAAAGTTTACATGTCCACCATCTTGACTTGGGTTGGATAACATTGTCACAATCTATGCCACTGAGGTGTCCCTATGTGTCCTTACAGCTGAAGCAAATTTGGTTCAAATTGGATAAGTGGTTCACAAGTTAGCCCACTTGCGCCTCCAGTGTTTACATGTCTGCCATCTTGAATTGGGTAGGATGACATTGTCACAACCTATGCTGTTGAGGTGTTCTTTTGTGTCACTACAGCTGTAGCAAATTTGATTCAAATAGGTTCAGGGGTTCACAAGTTAGGCCACTTGCACCTCCAATGTGTATGCATCCGCCATCTTGGATCATGGTGGATGGCATCGTCACAAACTATGCTGTTGAGGTGTTCCTGTGTGTCACTCACTGCAACTGTACGTAATTTGGTTAGACAGTCCACAAATTTGTACACTTGAGCCTTGGATGTTCACATGGCCACCATCTTAAATTGGAGTGGATGACATCATCACACACCATGCCATTTAGGCATCCCTATGTGCCTCTACAGCTGTAGCAAATTTGGTTCAAATTGGTTAAGTGGTTCACAAGTTAGCCCACTTGCACCTCGAAACTTTACGCATTTGCCATCTTGGATTAGGGTGTATGACATCATCACAAACTATGCCGTTGAGGTGTCCCTGTGAGTCACTGCAACTGTACCTAATTTGGTTTAAATCGGTTAGACAGTCCACAAATTAGCCTGCTTGCACCTCAGATGTTCACACGGCTGCCATCTTGAATTGGAGTGGAGGACATCATCACACACCCTGCCATTTGGACATTCCTATGTGTCCCTACAGCTTTAGCAAATTTGGTTCAAATTGGATAAGTTGTTCACAAGTTAGCCCACTTGCACCTCCAAAGTTTACACATTCACCATCTTGGATTGGGGTGGATGACATCATCACAAACTACGCTGTTGAGGTGTCCCTGTGTGTCACTCACTGCAACTGTATGCAATTTGGTTTAAATCGGTTAGAAAGTCCACAAATTATTCCACTTGTGCCTTGGAAGTTCACGCAGCCACCATCTTGGATCGGGGTGGAAGATACCATCACAAACTATGCCGTTGAGGTGTCCCTATGTGTCCCTGCAACTGTACCCCATTTGGTTCATATTGGTCTAGGCGCTGCGAAGTTGATAGTGGGGGACACACAGACACATGGACACACACACACACAGAATGCTAGGTGATTTCATAAGCCTACTGGAAAGTAGGCTAAAAATGGGGCTAAACCCCGTTTCAGGGGCTGGCCTCTTTGGCGGGCTTGCTTTCGAAGCATCGCTGGGATCGGGCGCAATCCCAGAGGTTCTTACACTCAGCCCAGACCAGGCTGCCTTGGTTTCCTTAGCCCAGTTTTGGCTGATTGTAAGAACAGCCTCAGGGAGTGCAGCAGTGGAGGAACCCGCACACTCAGAGCATGGGAGCGCATGGGAGAGCGTTCCCCTCCACTCAGAGCATGGAAGAGCGTTCTTAGCCTCACCTCGCTCTCTGCTGCTTCCATCTGCATGGGTGCTGGATTATCATATGAGAGTCTTTCGAAACACACCGTCACACAATTGTTCTTGGAGGGGATATGATTGTGTTTCATTTTCAAAAGTGTGGCTGTGGACCCAGAGCCCAGCTCTTTCCAGTACCTAGCCACACAGGGCCTGGGCTTCTTGATGCTAGTGCCAAGAGTGGGAAGGACGATGCCCAAGTGCTTAAGAATGACTCTTGCACAGAACCCTCACACCACTTCATACCTAGCATTGCTGTCTCATCTACTGTCACTTGAGTAGGACTCCACTAAACTAATAGCAGGAGAAGCTGCCATTTGTACGCCCTCTAAGAGTTGGACACAACCTGTTACAGGCAAACACATGCAGCAAAACTCTTGACTGCTTTTTCTGCAGAATAGCGGGTGGGATGATGGTAGTCAGAGAGGCTGGATCCTTCCCCTTCTTAGCTGCTCCTTTGCTGCTAGAACTCCTCCCTGCAGCAGCTCCTGCAAGGAAATGACAAATGCCCCAGAATGTGTCATATTTCTGTCTGTGGCTTGGTAGCCCCTCTGCAGTATAACCTGAGATCTAACCTGAGATCTGAGATCTAACCTGAGATCTGCCTGCTCCTCCACTTGGGCTTCGGAAATGGTTTTTGTCGGGTTTCGCCTTGGTTTGATCTGACTGGGGTTGGGTCTGTGGCTCACTGTCTCAGTCCCTATGCCGTGAGCTATCAGTGACCCCCCCCCCACTCCCCACCTGCATGCAGTCAGGGCTCCCCTTGTTGCTTGTCCCAGGTTTTTTTTTTTTGTCCCCTGCCCCCCCCCCAAAAGTGCTGTCCTGCAGATGAATGTTGCTCCTAGAGGGGGACTTGGGTTCCATCCACCCCACCAGCTTTCTGTGTGTTCGTTGCTCATGTCTCCCCTTCCCAAGAGAGCTGTCTGCCTTCCCTTTGTGTAGCATTCTCAAAAAGGTGGCTATTAGCAAGATATGTTTCTGGGATAAGGGGATTCAAACCCCCTTCTGGGGTTGTTGCTGAGAGGGAGGCTCTGCTAATTCTCTGTCTCCAGCTTCTTGCTGCCTGCTCATTCAACAGAGCCCTCCAGCGGTTGTTGGCCTACAACTCCCATCATCCCCAGTCACCATGGCCAGTAGCCAGGGATGATGGGAGCTGTAGGCCAAGAATAGCGAGAGGGCCACAGCTTCAGCCCTGCAGTAGAGGGCACGGTGGCATCCTTGTGACAGGTGGGTCGTGTGCTTGATGTGTGTGGCCAGGTGTGTGGATGTCGGTGGTGTCCCCTTTGCTGGGCGTGGGTTGGCTCCTTCTCTGCTTGGCTCACATGGGGATGTCGTTGACACGCTGCCCAGTGATGGATTGATACATCTGGGCAGTGTTGCCCTCGTCACTGGGAGGAGCAGCTGGTTCCTCCTCCCTCCTCCTCCTCCTCCTCTCGTTTTCTCCTCCTGTTTTATGCTGGACTGGGCTAGCATCCCCACTTGTATCTAGGGTAGGGCTATAGCTCCGTGACAAAGCATCTGCTTTGCACACAGAAGGCCCCAGGTTCAGTCTCTGGCACCTCCAGGCAGGGCTGGGAGAAACTCGTGCCTGCAACCTTGGAGAAGCCACTTCCAGTCAGTGCAGACAGTCCTGAGCGAGATGAGCCAATGGTCTGATTCAGTCTAAGGCCATTTCCTAGGTTCCTTCCTAGGTTCCAACTAGGTGTGAGGCCCGTGTTAAGCTGGCCTACGTGGGATAGGAGTCTAGGATTAACAGGAGTCTAGGATTGCCTGCCTAAGACTCCTGCCTTAACAGGAGTCTAGGATTGCCTGGTTCATGAGCGGCCAATGATCCAACGCTATCTGGAGGAGGCAGGGAAGGAAGGGTTGCATTGCCGAGTGTTGTTTGGCAAAGAACAGGATAGACATTGGCAGGAAAACGACAACAAAACTGCTCTTCATGTCATCTGGGCCGTGTGGTGCAGCAGGCAGAATGCTGGATGTGGCCGGGCTCCAGCCTCCCGCTCAGAGATGCCTCTTTCCTCCAAAATGCCTTCAGCAAGTCACCATTGTGTCTCACTCTTGGCTCTCCATCAGCAAGAAGCAAAAGAATGCCCAGAGTAGAGTGATGGGAATGGATGAGACATGGCTAGAGGGGTGGGGTGGGGTGGGATGACAGAAATAATAAAGAATGGTACATGAATTCCATGCATGGTGAAAATAAAGATCGTGGGCCAAAAGACTGAGTGGAAATGTTTGTGGTACCAGAAGGATGGACCTTTTGCTATTTAGCTCAGTCCCCCTGTTTAGCAGGCTCCATGCCATCAGGCATGGCCAGGGTTGACCCCCGACCTCTTGGGGGCCATTGCCCACTGTCACAAGGCCCCAGTAAGTCCCAGTGTCTGAGCCAGAGGGCGGTTCAAGACATAGGAACATAGTAAGCTGCCATATACTGAGTCAGACCATTGGTCCATCTAGCTCAGTATTGTCTTCACAGACTGGCAGCGGCTTCTCCAAGGTTGCAGGCAGGAATCTCTCTCAGCCCTATCTTGGAGAAGCCAGGGAGGGAACTTGGAACCTTCTGCTCTTCCCAGAGCGGCTTCATCCCCTGAGGGGAATATCTCCCAGTGCTCACACTTCTAGTCTCCCTTTCATATGCAACCAGGGCAGACCCTGCTTAGCTAAGGGGAAAAATCATGCTTGCTACCACAAGACCTCTCCTCCCTGTTGCTGCCTGAGGCAAATATTATCCCTCCATCCCCTCTGGCATGTGCAGGTAAGTGCTTAGCATTCATGGGCCATGCTGCTAAGACATGTGCCATGTGTGCTCTTGGAGACTTTGCTACCCCAAGCCCAGCAGGCTTGGCAGGGGCATTCTTCCTCTGCATTCGGGGGCGGGGGGCAGCATGCTTCAGTGGGGTGTGGAAGGACAGGGGCAGCAGGTAGCAAGGAGACCCTTGGAGTGTTGTCCATGGTAGCAGGGGTCTGAGCTTGGAGCCCCTTGAGCCTCTGCTTACACCTGTGCCTGAGGTGTCTGCCTCACCCTGCCTGCCATATGGACTGGCTGCCCCTGGTCTGAGCTTCAGGAGACCTGCCAACCCTAGTGCTGGCAAAACAAGGCAGTTTAACTAAATATTTACCATATTTACCTGAATACAAGATTAGGTTTCCCCCCAAGTTCTTTGATGTTAAACATCAGTGGGTCATCTTAAATTCAGAGTCCTGTTCCTTTGGGGCAAATACAGGTATAACTTGTATTTAATCTCTATTTTTAAGGGGCTCGTCTTAAATTCAGAGTCATCTTCTATTCGGGTAAATATGGTAAATCTATAGTTTAGCATTCTGACTGACTCTATGGATTAGGACTTTCCTTTCTCAAATGTACTTCACCAATAAACTAACTTAGTTTAGACTCTACAGTGATCTCCATGCATGTTCCTTCAATAGCTGCAACAACTAAACTCTGCACTCTGTAACTGGAGTGGTGGTAGCTTCCTTGGCGCTTTGCTAAATCATCACAAACCCCCCAACATATTTCCCCTCTGTTTGCAACAGTGGAGCCCTTGCTCTCTGCTCCGAAGGCCGCAGAGCGTGTCAGGCATTGTAGGTATGATTGTTCATCTTTTAAAAGTTAGCTTATATATATGCACTGGGGTTTTTGTGTGGTTTAAAAAAATAAATTGTTGCTGAAAGCCCCTCAGGCATTACTGTGGATTACTTTTGCTACTTTTCTGTCCAGAAACACCCCAACCGGACATGGGTGCAAGAGCTCCTGAGTGAAAGCAAAAGCAAGAGCAACAAGTTCTAAGTGGGTACAAGACAACGTGACTTGTGTGTTCCGAGCGAAGCTCTTCATTAAGACATCAGGATCTATATGATCGTTCTCATGCAATGGGTGGAGAATTTATCGGCAACAGATCTTGATTCAGTCAATGATTCAGCTGGCGCAGTAGGAGCTATGGGAAAATAAACACAGCTTGGCACAATCAAAGGGCGGTATGTGAATCAGTCCAGAGCCTGGATGCAAAGAAGAAACCGCATCAGTTTGGGCTTGACATGAAGTACCGAAGAGGGATTGTGGGGCCAGTCCGACATAGCACTTACACTAGCAATAGCACTTACATTTATATACCGCTCTATAGCTGGAAGCTCTCTAAGCGGTTTACAATGATTTTAGCATATTGCCCCCCAACATTCTGGGTACTCATTTTACCGACCTCGGAAGGATGGAAGGCTGAGTCAACCTTCATGGCCCCAACCATCATGGCCCCCCAAATATATCCCTATGTGCCGCAAAAGAACATTATCCAAAATTATTTATTTTTTTAAGTTTTGTAAATTGTGGACTTTGCAAGTCATTTAATGGTACTAGAGAAAGACATGCTGTTCTGGTAGCTCCAGGTCTTAACACTCACATCAAATTTGGAGGATGAATACAACTGAAAGAGGCCCGGGTGGGTCTGCGGCTGGGGGAGTCAGTCAGTCATGTGACTTGCCTCTGGGCCCCCCCAAGGCAGTGGGCCCCCCAGACAACTGTCTCCCCTTGCCCTATTATAGTTATGCCCCTGGACGGCCATTTTTAGGGGTGCCCATGAGATTAGAGAGACAAGCAGCAGGTTTCTTTGGAACGTCACAAAATATGCTGGTGCATTTGTGGTTTGTTACATTTCTGTTCTGCCCAGACCAAAATGGCTCTAGGCAGTTTACAAGCTAAAACACGACCTGCGACTTCTACCCCAGCACCCTCAGCACCTGTGTTTGAGCAGCTCACGGTGGTTTTTTGGTGGTGGGAATGTGGTGCCATTTTGTGGCTATAGCACCAGTCTCCAGACCTCGTCTAATGGTGACAAGCTTGCACAGATAGAATTCCCCTCTTGCTCCTCCTCTCCAGTCTGGAACTCTCTCTTGCTTTTTCTGAAGGAGAGTTCCTGAAGGCCTAGCTACACGATAGACTTATAGGGGGTTAACAGTCATTTCCCCACCCTGGGAATTCTAGGGAACTTTCATTCTGTGAGGGGCGCTAAGGAACTCCATTGGATAATTTTCAGCTCTGTCACCACACTATGATTCCCAGGGTTCTTTGGGAGAAGCCAGGACAGTTAAATTGCTATAAAGCCAAAGGCCACCATCCTAACTAAACAAAGTAGCAGTCCTCTGTGAGGAGCCCTGGGCTGGTGCTCAGACTTGCAGTGCTCTGCAGGTCATATGGCGGGGCATAGTTATCGCCAGTCGACTGAACCCCTGGAAGTATTCCTTGCAAGCTGGAAGTGGGTCCCTGACGGCCGTGCAACCCTCAGGAATCCACTTCAGGAAGTGGGGGTCATCGATGGACCCCCCCCCCACCGAGAGAGACAGGATCTCGGCCAATAACTGTTTGTAGGGTAGATATGCCCTCAGATCTTGCTGCACCACAAAATGTCAGGCTGAGGTTATCCCGAGGATGAAATGTGCTAGCAGAGACCACCATCTGCTGAGAGGGGGCAGCCTTCGCTAGGAGAATCTGCTCCGGTTGATCAAGGTTATATTTGTGCATGCCGGGCATTATTGAATGCAGTGGCATTTGCTGAATACCTGCCCAGGATTCTTGGTTTGGTGCATAATTATATCCTGAGAACACTAACCAAATGTCACTGGGCTAGCTTTAGATCTGGCTTGTTAGCCCCACTTCACAGTTGGTAAACTGAGGCATGAGCTCAAGTAGAGGGTGTTAGTTCAGGGATACTTGGCGAACAAAGGCCAAAGGAAAAAGAGACAGCAAGATGGGCGTCTGTGTGGTGCGCTTCCCGACTGGACTCCTGCTTTCTCCCCCTTTGCTCTGCTGCTGCGGAAGCCCCCCTCCCTGTCTTCGCGAACTGAAAAGCTCTCCTGTGGGATGGTTTGAATTAAGCATCTGCAGAGGGGACATCTAATCCAATATTGCGGTGATTCATAGCAGCTTGTATTCCTTGGGCTGGTCTTCAGCGGAAGCCACAGATCTGTGCAAACAAGGAGGGCAGGGAGTGGCCCAGCAGCACAGCAAAGTGGCCAGTCATGGACTTTCCGGAAGCCTTTGCAGCTTGGACCCAGATCTGATGATGTGTTATATGAAGGAGAGTGTGTGTTTCAATCATCACAAGCAGGCTGCAATGTAAAGGGACGGGTCCTGTCTGGTACCAAATACCCAGTGGGAGGAAGTCCCACTGCAAGTCATCGGCTTGGAAAATTTTCAAGCACTGTGTTCTCAGCCTGGAAGTGCTTAATTTCTAAAAAGAGAGGTGGCTCAGGCCTGAAAGGGAGCCCTCCTGTTTTATTCTAAAGGCTATAGGAACATAGGAAACTGCCATATACTGAGTCAGACCATTGGCCTATCTAGCTCAGTATTGTCTACCCAGACCAGCAGCGGCTTCTCCAAGGCTGCAGGCAGGAGTCTCTCTCAGCCCTGTCTTGGAGAAGCCAGGGAGGGAACTTGGAACCTTCTGCTTTCCCAGAGCGGCTCCATCCCCTGAGGGGAATATCTTGCAGTGCTCACACATCAAGTCTCCCATTCATATGCAACCAGGGTGGACCCTGCTTAGCTATGAGGAAAAGTCATGCTTGCTACCACAAGACCAGCTCTCCTCTCCTAATGCTGCACATTATATTAATACTGTGCTTGACATGCCTGATTTTTCTTCCTTACATAGCAGCCCCAGAGGCCGAATCCAGATTGGGACCATTCCAGTGAGAGGGGAGGAGGACTTAATTGATTGATTGATTGATTGATTGATTACTAAATGTATATCCCGCTCATCTTGCGAGGAGCCCAGAGAGGTGTGCAAGGTTATGTTTGTTCCCACAACAACCTTGTGAGGTAGGTTAGGCTAAGTAGGGATGTGCACAAAGCGAGGTTTGTGCACTGGTTCAGTGCCATGGAGAGAAGGGACTTTAAAAAAGAGGAGAGCAACTCTGCTGTCTGCCGCCACATGCGGCTTTCTGCTGCAGTGGTGCTGCTCGTCCCACGAACCCATGCATGGCGCTGGCACGCACATGGCATCTGTGCATGCCCAGGCACCATTTGCGTGGTCAGCAATACCATGCAGTGGCGGAAAGCAGGTAAGGACCTCTCTCCTCTTTTTTAAAGCTCCCTCTCCTCGCAGCGCTGAACCAGTTCGGAGCTCAGTTCATGCACATGCCTGGCTAAGAGATTAATGACTGGCCCTGAGTCACCCTGTGAGTTTCATGGCTAAATAGAGATTTGAACTTGGGTCCCCCCAGTCCAAGTCCAGCATTTTAATCACTACACTATGCTGGCTCTCAATACCTGTTATTCCACATACATTAGATGACACGACACTGGCTCTTAATATTCGCCATGTCAATAACTCCCCCTCTGATCAGATCTGTACCTGTGTAAACAGTACACAGATGGTATGAGTGCTGGACATAATGTGAATAGAGCTATTGTCTTGTGTTTATCTTCATAGGACAATTTATGTCACATTTCACGGGCTCAGCCCCCAGGAGTTTCCCCAGACAGCAGGCTTTACTATGGGTTTTCTGCGAGGCTTTACTGCGAGTTTAAAGTTGCCCCCCAAAACCGACACAAAAAGTGGATTTTTTTACCCCAGATATAAATCGGGCTGCACTCTAATGCACAATGAAAAACCTGAATTGTGTGCTCTCTGATAGCTCGCAGGGACTTCAGGGTAAATTTAGTTAATACGTGAACGTATCACACCTGCGAACTAAAAGCTGGGTGTGAAAAACTTCCAGCACATTTGAAACAACAAAGAAATCACTGAGTTCAACAGGGATTTGAACTCAGGTCTCTCTAGTCCTAGTCTAACACTCTAACCACTACACCATGCTGGCTCCTAGCCAGGGTAAACTGGCTTTAACCTTCCTGCTCTAGATGGCGCCCCTCCCTCCATGGCTGGTATATTTGCCCCGGAAAGGGAACTGTCATTGGCACACTGAGGCCCAGTGTGTGGGGACAGGCTGCAGTTGATCAGCACTAAGGGAGATGCTCAGAGGCACTTCTCTGTTGCTTCACATCTGTGTATTTAAAGGAGGGATACAATCACAAATGTGTATGGTCGAGGTAGGGCCACAAGGCCAGCCATTCTATCTGCAAGAGATTCTGCCTCCGCCCCCCTCCGCTGCTTGTGTCACTCACTGGGCAGGACATCAGCAAATGCAGACACCCACAAACGGAGCAGGGCATAAAATACAGGAAGGCCGAGAGCACCAGCCAAGTCTGCTCCTCTCACCAGAAATTTTGGTTTGGGTTGGTGTTTTTTTAAAGGGGTGGGGAATGGAAACTGGAAGCCACAACCACACATCCCCTAAGGAAAGCCTTGCTTCCCCAGCACAGCACAGCCAAACTGCACAGGGACACAGAGGACATTAGGAGGAGATGGAGCACTATTCAGACGAGCTCCTGCGTCTGCATACCCAGCACAGAATCCCTGAGGCTGCCTCGGGGTACTTTGTATGGAGGCTACTTGCCAGTTCACACCTGGAACCATTTCCATGCCTAGACTTGCAGGATGTGGTATTGCAGCCCAAAATACTTTTTTTTTTTTAACCAATTCCATCAAGAGAGAACATTGTGACCTTTTCGTTCTAAGCTGGATCTACCATCCATTATTAACGCCTTTGAAACGTGCAGGACCCAAGAACCAAACAGCACATGACGTTAACATGCATACATTTCCATCTTTAAATAGTAGCTGCAGTGGAGGGAATCCCACTTGGGTGGGGACCACAGGGGTGTGTTCATCCTTTTCCTGTGTCACCAACAATAGCTTCCCTAGTCCTGGGTCAAATAACAGCTTTGTGAGAGTTGACAGGAAAATGGGATGAGAAAAGGTTACCCCCAAGCGTTACAAACTTGATCCAGATGGCGCCGTCCACTGCTGGTATTCAAGGAAGGGAGAACGAAAGATGGAAATGTAAGCACACATTTAATATCGCAGACTGTTTGACAATGGATGCTCTGATGACTTTGAAGGAATTCCTGGCCTAACCCACAGAAAAGACAATAAACTGAAGCCAATAGCCAGAACTCTGGAATCGGCACTGTCAGAAGGATACCCTTCTTTTTTGAGTGCTAGTTGTGACCTCTTGAAGTCCAGAATGGCTTAGGGCACATTCACACCAGCTCATTTCCTGGGATATATATCCCGTTCATATGAAGTAACTGATCAGTGTCCCCTTTCCAGGTTGGATGCCAGGAAATATAAACGCTCACAAAATGTTGCCGACAGGCTTGCATTCCAGTTGTTATGACTGCCACAGGTTTTATCAAATAATTCCCCCATGACATTATGTCACCACAAATAATAACCAACAATGCAGTTGCACTTCGTGTATGTGTGTGGAATCATATTTTCTCAGCAATGAAATGTTGCTGTTTGAGTGCTAGACGAATGTGATATAGGGCTCTTTCAGGCACTGATATCAGCTCAAATCATTGTGAAAAATGAAATGGGGAATCCACAGCAGTAAGGAACAGGTTGTGTGATATCCTTAGTGCCATCTGCGGCAATCTGTAACAACCAAGAAACAACTGTTCTTTTGCAAGTTAGAATAAAAGGAGTATGAAAAAAGATGGTTTTTTCACTGATTGCTGCAGATTGTCAGCAGATGGAGCTAAGAATATAACACATCCTTCTCTTTCCTAGTGTGGATCCTGTAGGGGAAGAATGGCAGTTCAGTCCTCAAATAGCAAAGCAAAACCAGTTTGGTGAGAAAGCAGCAAAGCAAGAAGTTTTGAGATAGTTCTTTCGTATGGAAGAACTACAAGGATTTATTTAAAGAAAAGGTTACAATAGGATGTGAAAAAGCCTGCAGCTTAATTTCAGCTGTAGCTGATGGCTGAAAAGAGAGACGAAACACAAACAGCCATCTCTAGAGAGACAAAATGGGGACTAACACTGGAAGGACAAAGAGGGGAAGAGTCCATCACTTTTATCCATGACCCTAAACCCCCCCAGTGGTCACTATGAGACATTGCAGCCAAGAGTGGATGCTGCCAGGGTCCTAGCTCCAACAGATCCCCCATTTTATTTTTTTGTAGTAATTTGAGTTGGTTTTGAAATATCTCAACATCTGGAAAAGTCAACAGAAATACAATCTTGTGTAAAGAAGTGAGTGACAACTGTGCATTTATTATGCTATAAATACATAGGTTGGATAGGCTCAGTGATATCGAAAAGAATTGCATTTGAAGTGACATGGGGTAATATGATATGCTAGTTGCTTTGTTAGATCTGCAGTGGCATGTTCCCAAATGCAACATGCATCTTGGAATTGAAGTCATCAAGTTATAAAGCTGCATGTATGAAACAGCCCTTAAGCAACTACTTGAAAGTTTGCAGTGCCTTCCAGTTGTTCCTTATAGATGCACCTGTGGGTATGGAGGAAAAATATATAAGGGGGCCAACTCTGCCCACCCCCACAGCTGCCCCAATGTAGCTCAATGGAATGGAATGTTCATGGACTCACAGAGCATTTAACAGACAACCAGGTGAGGGGAGCTAATGGAACTCAGTGGTGATGATGGGGGGAGGAGAACCTGAATAAAAAGATGTTTCTCAGCTTGAAGATTACTCTTTCAGAGTCACAACAGGATGAAAAAGAGCTGGGACTGAGCACCTACACATACAAAAAACCCCAGAAAACAGAAAAATTAAAATTAGCATATGAAGTCACACCCAAGTTACATCAGGGACTGCTGTTGTTGCTAACTCCCCCACCCACCCACATGCTCAACCACAGGCCAAAGTAAGACATGTACACCAGGGATATACAGCAACCTTTTGCTATGGGTGGGACTGGGTCCATACTTGTTCACTTTATAAATCTCTAATGGAGTTTTCTATCTCTCCCTTCTCTGTCACACATTCCCACCTTTCAGCTCTTGCTTCTTCAATCTGAGCAAACTTCTGAATATATATATATATATATTATTTACAACCCACGGTCAGCTTACAAATAAACTAGAAATAGTAGAATAAAAGGAATCCTACAAAAAGTTAACAGTTGCTAGAAAACAATTAAACATCAATCACATACAATACCAATCAGAGACTTAACTAGCAATTGCTAACAATAAAATATAAATATAAACTAAACATTCAGGAAGAACATACGCATGAAATTAAAAACTGACATAACCACATAGCATTAGAGTAAAACTTTGCCCCCTTATATGTAATAGATGAAGATCGATCTGCCAGAAGATAAGAGACACAAAAATTTTCTGAGCATCCCAGAAAGGGTGCCAGACAGGAAGATCTCAGGGAGCATCTTAACTCTCTGTAAAATAGACAACGGAGCAATACATGTTGGATGGTTTCAATCTCCCTCTAACCACAAGGGCAGATTCTATCTTCCCTAGGTATACTCTTTATTCTCCCCGCCTGCACAGCCGACGGGAGCAGGTCATACCTTGCTCTAAAGGAAGCCCTCCGATAGCGCGGGTTCTCTAGGGTGTACAGGTAAGTAGTGGGACCCCTGACAGCAGTGCATAAACCCAGCCTCCTTCTCGAACATTCTGGGATCATGGAAAGCTCGTGTTGCTTTTCATTATCCAGGATTCTCTGCTTCAGAGCCTGTAGAGCTTGATTATGGCTCAACAAAACCAGATAATCCATGGAGAATCTCAATGAAAGAATTTTAGCATGGATTGCCTGGGCCCAAGAAGATTGAAAATTATCAGCCAAAATGGCCAAAATCCATCCTTGAGGAAAGATGTTTATCCTAAGCCAAAATGCTAGGATCAACATCCAAGCTCTAGCCTAAATTCTCAGAACACCCAGATCAAATCTCTTCCAATTAGGTGCCGAAGAATGAATACCTGATCGTGGGTAGAGCGCCCAGATCTAAATCCAGCCTGCTCTTCCCCTAAAATAGCATGCTCGTCTAACCAGGCTTGCAGTTGAATAGAAACATAGGAATATAAGAAGCTGCCTTATACCAAGTCAAACCATTGGTCCATCTAGAGATGCCAATTAATTCTATTGTGTCAACCACATTACATATGCAAGAACGGTGAGAGCAGAGGCGTAACTATAGGGGGGGGCATGTGCCCCGGGCGCCATCTTTTCTGGTCACATGGGGGGGCGCCACCATGACCAATTTTTAAAAAAAAATAATTAATTTTTTGTTAATACAAATGTTTCCTGCTCAGTGCAGCAGCGCTGCAGCAGTCAAGGGAGCACATCAGTGCCCCCTTCCCCATGAGCGGTCCCTTCCGTGCCGCCTGCGCCCCCCCCCCATTGCTTTGCTGGCACCTGGAGGCCAATCAGTGGCCTGGCTTGGCGGCGGCGGCGGGCGCTTGTGAGGAAAAACCTAAGTATAATGTAGTATGTTGTGGGGGGGCATGGTGGGGGGGGCGCCATTTCAGTGCTTGCCCCGGGCACCGTTTTCCCTAGTTACACCTCTGGGTGAGAGGAAGAAAGGGAAGCAAAAAAGACACTTTATTCCTCCCCCAACCCTATGCCTGCAATTAATTAGTCACGAGGAGGAAAGGAAGCATAATCATCTATTACTACTACTACTACTACTACTACTACTACTTATATACCGTTCTTCAACCAAAGTTCTCAAAATGGTTTACATAGAAACAGACGCAGAACCAGCGAATGGCGGCCTGGGTCTGGCCCTGCTTGGCGGCCCCCTCCAGATACACCTGTGCGCGTGATGTCACATGCCTGAGGGCGTGGCTCGGGCTCTGGAGGAGCCCAGAATGAACTTCCCCCTCCCACCCCGGCTACCGAGAACCTGAGCGAACTCTCTCTTTGGCAGCACCGGCTGCACGGTAGGACATTTCTCCCTTTCTCTCCCTCCAGGAGCACTGCCTGAAATAAACAACAGAGAGTTTGCCCGGGCTCTTGGCAGCACACGCGTGGGAGGGGCGAGTTCACGCTGGGCTCCTCTGAAGCCATGGGGCTTCAGTGGCTGTTTTCATTGGCGGCCCGGGTTCTTTGAACCCATTGGCACAATAATGGTGGCTATGCTCCTGCATAGAAAGAAAGAAAAAAAATTTATTTATTTATTTCTGTTGTGTGACAGAGATAAATTTTCCTCCCTCTCACACAACACTAGAACCAGGGATCAACTCATGGAACTGAAGGCTAAAGGGAAATTCAGGACCCACAAAAGGAAGTACTTTTTCACACAGCGCATAATTAATCTATGGAATTCTCGGCTAAGGATGTGGTGATGGCCACTAATTTGGATGGCTTTAAAGGGAGCTTAGACAAATTCATGGAGGACAGGGCTATCAGTGGCTACTTGTCTGGTGGCTGTAGGCCACCTCCAGCCTCAGAGGCAAGATGCCTCTGAATACCAGTTGCAGGGGAGCAGAGGCAGGAAAGAAGGCCTGCTCTCAGCTCTTGCCTGTGGGCTCCCCAGAGGCATCTGGTGGGCCACTGTGTGAGACAGGATGCTGGACTAGATCGGCCTTGGGACTGATCCAGCAGGGATATTCTTAAGATTGTCCCCAAAGGGCTCACAATCTAAAAAGAAACTTAAGATAGACACCAGCAAAACCACTGGAGGAATGCTGTGCTGAGGTTGGCATCTGAACCCCATCTCCCTGCAATCAATCCTGAGTTTGTTTCCCTGCCCTCATGGGTGAGGGCTAGCACCTACACACTTCGGCTAGTGGTTCTAAGCACCAGAGAAGCACCACTTGAGGGAATCAGCAGGTACAGCTCTCTTTCGTAGAATTTTTGGGTTGAAGGGGACAGCAGTCAACTGACTGTGATTTCTCTGCAAGATACAAGGTTGATTCAGATGTGCATAGAGGAGGTATCCGGACACATGCACATCTTTTTGTGTGAACGATGGTACACATGTTTGCATTAAAAGTGAACCTGGGCACCGGACCTTCAAATGCATAGCATAGATAGGAAGTATGCTGCTATACGTGTGTTCAACATAATGTGTGAGAAATAACTGTACATGCATACACTGTACACAATTATACATGTACTGAACATGTGTGTGGACAGATCTACACACACTCTCCTATCTTGCTGCCTCTCCAGTTTGGAACCCAATGAGTTCACATGGAGACTTCTGGTTTGTAGACAGGCAGACAGACATCCTGAACTGGTGAAGGAGAAACAGCAGCCAAAAGAAACACTTCTGCTTTGTTCAGGACAGCCCTGCATCATCGGTGTTTATTGATAAACAGTTTCGCTGAAACATAAAGCTGGACAGGTTATGGGACAGGTTATGTCCAATTGTGGATATTTTTCTCAAGTCGGGAGTGGAATTAATAATGAACATTTTAAAAAGGAGATATGTGTTTAAAAGACATCTTTGCATGAGAACACCTGCCCGGGAGAACTCTGCACCCCAGGGCAGGCTGTCTTGTAGGAACAAGCCCTCCACAAAGCCCTCATGTTTGAAACCAGTTCTTGCACACCAGCCTGGTTCTCATACCTAAGGTGACCTCCTCCAGGGCAGGGAGGGTCTTGAGAACCTGGACTGGGTGGAAATGTGTTTTCAATGAATGAATGAAGCCAATTTTTAAAGACTGTTGTGTTTCAAGGAACACACTAACTCTGTTGTAGTCCTATTCGCATTTTTTGTTCGGGGCACATACAATCTGTGTATAGTGTATACACATGCTGATAAAGCTGAACAGAGGAGAGGAGAGCTGGTCTTGTGGTAGCAAGCATGACTTGTCCCCTTAGCTAAGCAGGGTCTGCCCTGGTTACATATGAATGGGAGACTTGGTGTGTGAGCACTGCAAGATATTCCCCTCAGGGGATGGAGCCGCTCTGGGAAGAGCAGAAGGTTTCAAGTTCGCTCCCTGGCTTCTCCAAGAGAGGCGAGAGAGAGATTTCTGCCTGCAACCTTGGAGAAGTCGCTGCCAGTCTGTGAAGACAATACTGAGCTAGATAGACCAATGGTCTGACTCAGTATATGGCAGCTTCCTATGTTCCTATGTATGCATGTACAGTTATTATTCACATGTTATGTTCAATACATCTACAAGTCATATATTTCCTATCTGCACCCAGCATTTGAGGGGGACTGCACTCAGGCACCTTTAAAGTGAGAGCAGCTCTTTCATTGTCATGCATACAAACACATGTACACATGTACAGATGTCTGTATACATGTACAGCATAAACTGTGTTCATACATGCAAAAGAAAAAAGGGGGAGGGAAGAAAACAGGATGCAGTACTTGTATGCAGTGCCCAGAGCATACCCAGAAATCCTGTCTATGGCAGTGCCATGCTGGGAAGCCTCACCCACCCTCCCTGTGCTCTACACCAGGGATCCTCAACGTTGGGCCCCCAGATGTTCTTGGACTTCAACTCCCATAATCCCCAGCCAAAGGCCACTGGGCTTGGGGATTATGGGTGTTGAAGTCCAAGAACATCTGGGGGCCCAACGTTGAAGATCCCTGCTCTACACAGTTTCTGTGTTTGTCTGAAGAAGAGCCAAACACCATGTGGATAGACTAGAGCTATCCAAGCAGCAGTCCATTCATTCCAGAATGTCCTCTGCCTCTGGTCTCTAAGTAGATGCATGTTCTGTACTGCGAGAGGCATGCAGTACCAAAGCTTTTATAATATGTGCCTAGTATTCTACCAAAAGAAAACCATAAGGCTCTGTGGGCGCCAGGAGTCGAAATCAACTTGACGGCACACTTTACCTTTAATATATAAGGCTCTATTTAATTGCAAACTGATGTTTTAATTATTATAGTAACCAATTAACATATGAATTCCCGAATGGGAATCTTGATTTAAAATCAGAGATGCAAATCTGTCTTTCTTTCTTGGTGAATTAATGCACTTTATGAACTAAATTGCCTTAGTCTCTCCTCCCTGGTTCACTGATTGAGATCAGTTAACAAAGTTATTTTGTTGTTATCGAATAATGTAGTTGCCATGTGGATACAGAGATCTAGTGTGGGTGTGTTGTCTGTTGCACCTTGATGGCTGATTCAGACTCCACACGCAGGTGCTGGTAATATAACCGGTTTATTATACAGGAATTTGCACATCTTCCTGGCAGGGATCTAAACGTAGGTCTGTAACACCATTTCTTCCAGTCCAAGGGGAGAGAGCAGAATGAGTATTTGGAGGTTGTAAAGACTTAATTTACAGTAATACCACACACAAGACTTGTTCACACAACCTGAAACAGAGTTGGAAGAATGGCCAGTCAGGGTAGGAGAACTGTGCATACTCCTGATCCATGGTTATGCAAACTCAAAAAAGCAAGGAAGGAGGAGAGGAGAATGATCACATGGGAGGCAGGGCATACCCTACCTACATTCTGTCCCCAGCATTTTACTGAGGGCAGAAGAAAAGCTGTCCTACCCATCTCCTGGCTTCTACACGATCAATCTTCCCTCCGCCTACCTTGCTTTTTGAGTTCACATGACAGTGGATTGGGAGCCTGCACAGCTTTCCTACCCTGGCTGCCTGCTCCTCCAACCTTGTTTCCGGTCAGTTCCTTCTGGCGCCTAAAGATGGCCATCAGTCATATTCTGATCAGGAGCAAAACCTATCCCCAAGGAACTAAAACTGGGTGTGCATCTGAGCACACCACTGAACATCTCGACTGGGGCAGTTCCTGAGGTCAGCTACCATAGGCTGAGCTTGCTGCCTCAAAGAACACACAGTGCAGTCTTCCAAGGACTGGAGAAGTCCCAGAGGGTCCTTGTTTGAGGTATCCAGAGGATTCTGCTGTGGTGTGAGCTTGAAGACATCTTCAGGCTGTGGCAAGCCCTGATGCTTTTATCTCACTTAGCATCTGACATGGAATGATTCTACACCCTATCAGTAGATTCCACCATTTACTCCGGAGCTTTGGGTAGACCAGAGCACACTTGTTCCGAGATCTGTTAAACTTTTACAGAGTACAACTGGCAATTCCTCCCTTGTTTCCATCCCTAGTTTCACTTGATGAATGTCTAGTCGGTACATACTTTTCTGTTGTGGTTTTGGGACAGGCATGGTTCTACCAAGATTTATCTATTGCTAGACGACATACTTGTAAAAATCTGGTCCCAACTCCCAGAGAATGCTTTCAAATTTTTCTATCTTGTGGTGTGTATTCATAGTGGTTATAGTTACTGGTCCCCAACAGCCTCTTATCCAAGCCACTGTTGTTTTAAGCCAAAATCAGTGGCATTAAAAAGGTGTGGTCTTGGGGTTCATTCACATCTGTTCAAATGCCAGTCAGGGGCACAAAAGGAGGCTGGGAGCTACCCATAGGTGCTAGCAGGGGGATGTGAAAAGACGATAAGACAATCTCTAAGAATGCTCAGACATCATGTTTGATGAAATCAATCAAGGAAAAAAGTACCGTCTGTACTACAGATAACGGTTAAAGCAGACGGTGTGACAGCAGTCAACATTACTGAGCAATAGGAATCTCTGATTACTTCATAATTATGAGAAGTCAGGGTGTACGGAAGGGACCGGAAATGGCCTCATAGCAAAAGAAACATTTAAAAAAAAAAAAAAAAACACCCCACATCCCTCTTTTTTTTTTTAACCATGAGGATGTGGCTGGTCTGGAGCAATACAAATTAGCATGGATTACCAGCATGAACTGGAACGCTGGCTGAGAAAGCACCATGACAGTCCTCTCCTAATGGGTTGGGAACGGACAGAAGAACACATTGAGTGAAATGTGAGATGCTCTGAAAATGACCGTTCTCAGATGTCTCTGCTAACGAGATGCCTTGAATAGGGTGCTGCTTACAAAATTCCAGCTTTCTGCCTGGTGTGAAAATACCTTAATCATTTTGGACTACACGTCCAAGACCCTTGTATGAAGGAAGAATGCTCAGTTGTCATGCTTTTCTAGAAATCAGGATGTCAGGGATCACATCTGTAGCAACTCAGCTGTTTAGCTGGCGCAGAAGTACTTTAATCATATTGTTATCCCCGAGAGAGAGTGAGTGAGTCAAAATAAATCTGCAATTCTATGAACACTTACACAGGAGTAAATGTGAGATTTTCAACCAAGGAAACATGCTTAGGGTTGTCCAGCAAATCTGTTATCACTTGCTCCAAGCCTTTGGAAAGAAGCACATTTTAGAATTAAATAGAAAGTTATGATCTAAATACATTGTTCTCCCTATAGTCCTGTTATTACTGCATGAAGACCCTTACATGGAATGATTGACTTAGACTCTTAGAAGCTCTTCATTTGAAGGATGCACATGACAGAGAAGTCAGCATGGTCTGTGAATAAATTGTTCCAATGGTTAGTTCCTCTCCCGGCATTGCGAGTGTTTTAAAAAATGAGTCAGATTCCCAAAAAAGCTCAGAAGGTTGGCTTCAAAATTGTGATTTCCCCCATCAGTTTGAGGTTGTTTCTGTAAGAGCTTTTCGTTGAACCACAAGGACTTGAAATTTGCATGCAAAGGCTTTGAGCTTGAGAAGAGCTCAGAAGATTCTGGTCACAGTCACACAAACACACACACTCTCTTTACAATGTGGTCATTCACACAACCAAAAACTGGGTAGGACAAGGGTCCTACTCAAGTTGGGGAGCTGTGTGTGCTCCCAATTTTCGATCATGTGGGAGCAAACAAGCAGGTAGGAGAAGGGAGAAGTGACTGTGTGGAATCAAGGTCAGAGGAAAAGCTGGGTAGGACAGTCTTTTCCTACCCAGCTCTCATACCCAGCATTTGACCAAGGGAGGAGGAAAAAATGCCCTACTCAGCTTTTTCTTTTAGCTTGATTCCACACAATCTCTTCTTGCTCCTTCAACTTTGTTGTTTGCTCCCACACAACCGAATGTTGGGAGCACACACAGATCCCAAACCAGCTTTTGGTATGGTGCAGTGGGGAAATGACTTGATTATCAAGTCAGAGGTTGCCAGTTCAAATCCCCACTGGTATGTTTCCCAGACTATGGGAAACACCTGTATCGGGCAGCAGCGATATAGGAAGATGCTGAAAGGCATCATCTCATACTGTGCGGGAGGAGGCAATGGTAAACCCCTCCTGTATTCTACCAAAGACAACCACAGGGCTCTGGGGTCGCCAGGAGTCGACACCAACCCGACAGCACACTAAATAACCTCTGTGACTTCTATGGCCACTTTGCAGGAGGCTGAGCACAGTGTCTCCAGAGTCAAGGTGATTTCCAAGTGCCACCAAAGTCAATGTGATTGTTAGGGAAAGACTTGACCCTTCTCTAGGCTGAAGAGAAGGGCAAGAATTCACCCATTACTGCTTTCTCACCAGATTAAAAAATGCACACTCCACTGGTGGGCTGTTGAATATATATGTGGACTCTTGCTCACAGGTCTGTGTTCTTATGTCTGGTGACTATAGGCCACCTCCAGCCTAAAAAGCAAAATGCCTCTAAATACCAGTCGCAGGGGAGCAAAAGCAAGAGAGAGGGTATGCCCTCAGTTCTTGCCTGTGGGCTTCTCAGAGGCATCTGGTGGGCCACTGTGTGAAACAGGATGCTGGACTAGATAGGCCTGGTCTAGCAGGGCTTAGATGCCCATCTTACATGTCCATTTATCACCTATGCATTCATTCATTCATTTATTAATAATGTGTTTTTTAGAAGAGTGTTTTTTAAAATAGGGCCAAAACTGCTATGTGCATTATGGGAAGAAGGGTTCCTGGTGACATCATGGATGACATCATGAGTGCCCTCCAATCAGTGCTGTGTACAGCCAGCTTTTGCTGCTGCCCCACTACTTCTTTAGAACTCAATTCTGTGGAGGAAAAGTATGTTTGGATGGAATTGGCCTCAACTGACCACAGTGAGGGGGCTTCCAAATCAGCTTCAATGTAAAAATGTGGAAGACATTTCCATAGAGTGGAAGACAGGTCACTCCTAGGCAGAGTCTGTGAGGAAGTTCTTCTACACATGACCCATTGAAATATAGGAGAGCTACACAGTGGCTGCATGCTGTTGCTTTTGGGAAACGGATATGTTTTTAAAACTAGCATTGTTTGTCTGAATACTTGTCTGCTTCCCCTTGCTCAACTTATATATATGTATGTACATAAAGAGATACTGCCTATATACTACATATCCTACATATAAGATACTACATATGCCACCAGAATTCTCTCCTCACAAGGAAGCAAACCCTATAAAAAGATTGCCCTGCAACATCCATATGCTGAGGAAGCGGGGAATGCAAATGAAATACAATGCTTCAGCAACGAGGCCTTTTCCACTGAGAGAGAGAGAGAGAGAGAGAGAGAGAGAGAGCCTTCCTTTGGCTATCCCACAGGTCCGTCTTTGCTAGTGCGGCACATATGTCTATCCTTATCTGATTAAAAGGGGGTGGGGCCAGCTTTGCTGACAGAAAAATAGCCTTACATCAGTTGGATGTAGTTAAGTTTTGATTTATATTTTTAACATGGCAGGCGAGCATAAATTCTTGGAAGAAAATAAGAATTTCCCCCTTCCTCTCGCGGAAACAACTTTCCCAGCCTTTCAGGCTTTGAAAATGGTGCCGTGTAAGCAGGGGAAGGGCTTGTGACTCCACACCCACCAATGTCACAGGCAACAGTGGCCAACCTCATCACACCAGCACAGTCAACTTCCTCACCACAAAGAATGGAGCTCCCTGGTGCGGCCGACCAGCAGTCCCAGCTGGGAGCATGATTCCCTCCCGCCACCGTATCTGGAGGGCAGGGTGAGAGGCATGAAGGAATGGCGGGGATGCCGAAGGGAAGTGAGTGAGCCTTAAAACCACACAGAAACAGACAGGATATTTATTTGTTTGTTTGTTTGTTTGTTTGTTTGATTGATTTATATACTGCCCCTCCCAAAATGGCTCAGGGCGGTTATGGTGGCATGGTGCAAGCACAGCAGGAAGGGAAGGGTAGGACTGAAGTACATAAGAACTACCAGTACTGGATCAAGCCCGGCATCCACCAGTGGCCAGCCAGATGTTTCTGGGAAGCCCACAAGCAGAGCACAAGGGCAAAAGCCACCCCAGCATTGTTTATCCTCCGGCAATTGGTATTCAAAGGCACATTGTTTCTGAATATGGAGGTTCCACTTAGGTATCATGGCTAATCGCACTGACAGACCTTTGCTTCTTCTTGCATTTGTCGAATTGCTTCTTAGAGCCTTCAAAATCAGTGGTCATCACTATGCCTGGCAACAGATTCCATGAATTAATTGTGAGTTGTGTGAAGAAATAAAAAAGTTGGGTGAGGATTAGGAAGTCAGAGGGAAACCCTATAAAAGAGGAACAGAGAGACAGCAGGATGGGTGAGCAGAGTGGCCAAAGCTGAGTTCCTTCGTGTGGAGCAGTGTTAATGGGCGATTCTCCCAGACTTGCTGGCCTGGATCCAACTGACTGTGGTCTGGAAGCTGGCAACAGGATTGCATTGAGATGGAGTCCATATACCTTGATTCTGGTTAGGGCCGTATCACAATCAGGGCCCAGAAAAGGGCTTGCTTTGCCTCTGTCTGGGGAGGCAAAGCAAGGAAGAAAGGTCTGATTGAGAAATATTGGCTTGCCAGGCTCCAGGATATCCCCAAGCCTAGGACTGGCTTGGCCTAGCAACAGTGATGTAGGGTTCCCAGGCAATCAGAAGGCTGGAGCAGGGAGCAGGCTCCCACCAGATCCTGCAGTGACAACAGAAACAGATAGTGAGGGGTTCTCAAACTTAGGTCCTCAGGTGGTTTTGGACTACAACTCCCATCATCCTCAGCAGCAATGGCTGCAGGCTGGGGATGGTGGGAGTTGTAGACCAACATCATCTATGGACACAAATCTGAGAACCCCTGTTCTCCTTGCAAGCCTTCATTCCTTGCCGAATGTTTGAAATTTCAGCAGCCATTTGGGTGCTTGTGGTGTATAATCCAAATGTCGGCCTTCTTCCCATTAATTAAGAAAGGAGCAAAATCCACTGAGAATAAATTCTCTTGTGTAAGACTTACAGAAATGAGCAGACGTTCCAGGAGAGCTGCCCGCCTGCCTGCCTCACTCTGCTTCACTCAGTAGAAGCCAAAATCTGCCACATGAGGCTGTTGTGACAGGCCTCATGCTGGGGCTGCCTCTAGACCTCTGCCTCCAGACTGTCCAGCACTGCCTGGCAGCACCCTATGTACTTCCAATGTGCTCTTGGATGGCATTGTGAAGAATGATCCTGCACAACGTCTGGTTGCCGTTCACAAGACTGTCATGGAACCAATTTAATTTAAGAACTGTTTACACAATCATGACCACATCGTGGAAAATTGCACAGACATTAAATGTCCACCTCATTCAGAAACATCCCATGATGGGAATTGACCATAGTGGGATGATTGTTGGTGTAGCAAATCTGACCATCCGTTTCTGCATCTCCAATCGATGTTGCAATCCCTGTCAGGAAGAGCAGATGATGACCCAGTTTAATTTGTAGCCATGGGAAAATATCCCAGTCCTGGTCAATGTGACACAAAGACTGACAAGGGGAAAAAATTGCAACTGATGAGTGGAGGAGAGCTGGTCTTGTGGTAGCAAGCATGACTTGTCCCCTTAGCTAAGCAGGGTCCGCCCTGGTTGCATATGAAAGGGAGACTAGAAGTGTGAGCACTATAAGATATTCCCTTCAGGGGATAGAGCCACTCTGGGAAGAGCAGAAGTTTCCAAGTTCCCTTCCTGGCTTTTCCAAGATAGGGCTGAAAGAGATTCCCGCTTGCAACCTTGGAGAAGCCGCTGCCAGTCTGTGAAGACAATATTGAGCTAGATAGACCAATGGTCTGACTCAGTATATGGCAGCTTCCTATGTTCCTATGAGAGTGAATTAACTATGCATTGTCCCCTTAAGAACAGCCCATCCGTCAAACTTCCTCATCCCTTACACTGAGAAACTCTGTGAAGCCCTGTGATAGAAATAATAATTTATTATTTATTAACACTGGCTAACAAGGTAACAGTCACTTCTGTAAGCAGGGGAGAGAGCAAAACCAACTGAACCGATAAAACAACCAATCAACAGAATTGAAGACTGACTCCATCCCAAGGACCCAACACAGACACATCCATACAGAGAAGTATGCATTAGGCAAGAAGAGAGACAATGCTTAGTTACACAGTACAAGTCCAACACATGGAACAGTACATTTCCTATTTGTACCCTGAATCTGAGGGGGCCTGTACCCAGGTTTACTTTTAAAATGAAGGCACTTAGGGTGCCAATAGGAAATGTACTATTCTATGTGCATGGAACATAATGTGTGAATAGCTATATGTGCATATGAATCTGTACACAGTGTACAGTGCATACACAAGTATACCAACACCTGTATACATGTACAGCATAATGGGCTGGTTCTCACGAGTGAAAAGTGGGTCAGAGAAGCATCCTATCCAGCTTCAGGAGTTGTGAGTGCTCTCAATTTCCGCTTGTATGCTTGCAAAAACCTAGGTAGGAGGAGGGGGAAGAGATCGTGTGGGAAGCAGGAGCTGGGTTGGATGGTGTTTCCTTCACCCTCGATAATACGCTGTGTACAAGTGCTGGGTGGGTAGGATAGTGCTGTCCGCCTCAGCTCCCCCCTCCCACCTGATCAGTTCCTTCTCCTCATACAGGTAGGCACACAACTGAAAATCAGCATGAACTGGGTAGGATGCTTATCTGATCCGCTTTTCACTTGTGAGAACTGGCTAAATGTCTACATAGTTCTAGAGTGAGCCCTATTGAGGCATTATCCTCTGTATTCATTGAATGCATGGAGCAGGGGAATGGGAGTACACCAGCCAGGTACACTTTCTGCACAGACTAGCTACATCCTCTGCACAACCAGCCTGTGGCCACAACCTCAAGCGTTCAGCACTTGTCTGCAAAGGACAATGCTGAATACATGGAGAATTCCCTGGCCAACCAAGGTTCTAAATAACTCAGAGGACCAACCTCCCCATGTTTGGTGCTATCATTTACAGATAAGTGCTGAACACCTGGATGCTTGAGGATGTGTGGCCAGCAGGTATATTGGTGTGTGTGTGTGGTGGGGGTATAACCAGTTTGTACAGTTCTGATCCTTCCTCCATGCATTAATTTAATGCAGGAGTAAGTTGATACGTCAGCGATGCAATGCGCATATTAACTCCCAACTCCCAACAAAACAGGGGCATAACTATAACAGGGCAAGGGGAGACAGTTGTCTGGGGGCCGACTGCCTTGGGGGACCCCCCAGAGGCAAGTCACATGACTGATCCCCCAGCCACGTACCTGCCCAGGCTCCCTTCAGTTGTATTAATCCTCCGAAATTGATGTTAGTGTTAAGACCTGGAGCCACCAGAACAGCATGTCTTTCTCTAGTGCCATTAAATGACTTGCATCGGCCACCATTTACAAAATCTTTTTAAAAAAAATTAGGATGATGTTCTACTGTGGCACATAGGATACACACACACACACACACACACACACACACACACACATTTTACTATGCTTTTTGTTACCACTATTCAGCCTCATCTTGTTTCTGGGCCCACTCCAACCTTGCTACACACCTGCAACAAAAAGACCTTTTATAGCGCAAAGAAAAACTAAAAGTTGGTAAATATAAAATTGGAAGACATTTTGGTATGACACACCATCCTCAGTTGAGTGAAAACAAATGAGCACAGATGAAAACCTCGGTTCCCCAGCTGCTACATTCCTCAGACATGATAACACACAATTCCCTGACCGGCGGGGAGATAATGAGTGAGCGGGGAGGTGTGGGGATAGAAGAGGGAATACCTGATTCTTCTCAGAGGCTAATAAACTTCATGGCATCACCCAGCGCCTGGCGAGCATTCATGCAGGAGGCGAAATGCCTGAATATGGGTAGACAGATGTTCTAGAGTATGGTGGAAGCTGTTTGAGCACACGTTAGCCTCACTCCAAGGCATTTATTTCTGGGGTAGAGAATGTGTATTCAGACCCACTTTAGAATGTGTGTCCACCAAACTTTAGAACGTCTGTCTGTCTGTCTGTCTATGCCCATAGACATCTTTGTGAAGTGAAGAGCCTCTGCTCTGACTTGGAGGGTGGTTGCTGTTTTCATGACACAGGGAGATGGAAGCTAGAAGCCGGGAAGTGATGCTCTCTCTGGAATCTGTTGCCTGAAGGACCTACTTCACATTGCTTCAAGGCAAGGCCAGCCCCTATGTGGGGTTTTAGCAGCAGGCAGAGCAAGCCTTAAGCCAGACTGTTCTGTCCTCTGAAAGCAAACAGCCCACATGAGTGCAGGGAACCTAAGGTGAGCCCTAGGCTCAGCAGACAGCTGGAACTGTCCTGCTCCCAGAGAGAGGAAGAGCAGGCAGGATGCGCCAGGAAAGCCCAGAGGAGGAAAAGCCGTGGAATTGTTTGTGCTTGTTTTACTAATGAGTCATTCATTGTGAGCTGAGCGGGAGAAATGAGTTTTGAGGAAGGATTTACATTGGGCTTAAAGTACATCACACAGGCTAAGATGTTGCTGTAAGCCACCGCCCTGCACTGTGGGAGCAGGGAGGTGTACATTGCAAAGGGAGATGGCGGCAGGCAGGCTGCAGTTGTTGGGGTGAAGGGAAGCACTGAGCTTGCTTCTCTGATCACCCACATTGCAGTACTGGAGCTCCTTGAGTTGAGGACTATAGGTCTGAGAGGACACTGCAAAAAATTCACAATGGAAAGAAGCCCCTGGAAGTTCCAACTTCCCAGAGCAGAGCTAATATGCAAAGGTATGGCGTTTGGAGTCATCTGGGAATCCAGCCCCATTCACTTTAGGAGTGCACCTACCATTTATCTGCATGGAATCATTACACTGTTTGTTTGTTTGTAACCCTACAAGTTATCCATAGCAGAAAAGTGGCACTTTCTAGAATAACATCCCATCTCTCTGTGTATTTGTCTGTCTGCCTTCTCCTCTTGAACTGCTTTGCCTGCATAGACAAGGGGGAGGTATCATTGATGTCATAATGGAATAAGGTTGCTTTCCCTTGCTTTAGGAAGGAATCAGATCCTTTGATAATTCAGCAATTGTTAGTCCCCATCTTCATTTCAAACCTATCTGCACATCTAGCAACCACCACACCTCATGCTAAAAACAGCAGCAAAGATCTCAGTGCTTAAAAGGACTCGAAGCAAAGAGTCAAGGATGAAGGTGGGTATTCAGTAAAGGAAAAGGAAAGGTTATGTCGTCAAGTCGGTGTCAACTCCTGGCACCCACAGAGCCCTGTGGTGGTCTTTGGTAGAATACAGGAGGGGTTTACCATGGCCATCTCCCACGCAATCTGAGATGATGTCTTTCAGCATCTTCCTTTATCGCTGCTGCCCGACATAGGATTTTCCCATGTTCTGGGAAACACACCAGCAGGGATTCGACCCAACAGCCTCCTGCTCTCTAGGCAGGTTGCTTCCCCACTGCACCATTAGGTGGAAGGTGTACAGTGTGGAGGAAATATCAGCACAGACAGATAACAGAGTCAGAGTGCATCCTGGTACTGGTGGGAAGAGTAAGGAACTGGGAACAGGCAGGTTAATAATGTGGCTAGTGAACAATAATGGATAAGAAGATAAGATACAAGATGAGATGAGATGAAATAGGATACGAATGGGATCTGGCTAAGATAAGATGAGCTAAGATGGGATGGATGAGGAGATAAGACAGGATGATATTTATTTATTTTACACTGATATCCCGCTCTTCCTCCAAGGAGCCCAGAGCGGTGTACCACATACTTGAGTTTCTCCTCACAACAACCCTGCAAGGTAGGTTATGCTGAGAGATACATGACTGGCCCAGAATCACCCAGCTAGTTTCATGGCTGAATGGGGATTTGAACTCGGGTCTCTCCGGTCCTAGTCCAGCACAATAACCACTACACCACGCTGGCTCTCTGATATAAACTAAGCTAAGCTAAGCTAAGCTAAGACAAGACAAGACAAGACAAACACAATTAATATGGAGAACCACCTGAACTTAGCCCACTTTGCAGCCCACTTTTCATACCACTTGGTGAGTACTTCACTAGTATCAAATAATGGCCTTATGGATAGTTTTAATAAGCACAATACATTAGCAATTGTTACCATTTGCCATGTAAAGAAATTCTTTTCACAGGTGACTTGTCTGTTTGCAGGGGGGTTAGCATTTTCCAGCACTGGAAAATTTAGTCTCATTTTGTGCCTGAGAAAATGTGCTTCTTCTCCTGCTTATTGCGACTGCGGTTTGGAATGTGGCTGTGTGTCACAGACGCCTATTGTCCAGTGTCCATGCTGTCTTTAGTGAGGAGTGCACAACTCCCATTCTGTCTGCTCTATTCCCCCAACTCACTTTTTAAAAAGTCCTTAGTAGTGGTGCACTCCCCACAGTGCCGGAGTGCCTGCTTTTTTTCTTTTTTTAAAAGTTCCCAAAGCAGCGAGGCCACTCCCTCTTGGTTTCCCTACTTTGCTATTTCAGAAGCCTGGAAGCTTTTCCATTTTTTGGGTTTTGTTTTAAATGTAGTTACTGGCTTTGCAGAACTGCTGTGCAAAGCCAGTACTGGAATACTCATCAGTTTTCAAGAATAGAGACAAACATGGCAACTCCCTCTTCCAGAATAAGACTACCGCATGCTCCGACTCCTGGCGTCTCCTTCAGGCTGCTGATACTGGTGGAAGCCATGAGTTGGTCCTGACTTGCAGCCCTGGCCTTATATTGTCTGGGACTCATAGAGCCCTTCCTCACGAGCAGTGAGAAAGGGTAAGAGGGCTACTGGGGAGGAAGCCTTAAAAAGCTTACCTCCCCACAGATATCCGAGGGTTCCTTCTTCAGCGGGCAAATTGCCCACCCAGAGGATTACCGGCTTCTGCTGGTAGCTCAGAGGGTTGGGGTTTCATTGCTTGGTCCCCCTCCCGAGCTCCCATAATGCACTGCGTGAGGGTGTGGTGCATTATGGGGATCCTGCCTCCCCTCCCTGAAGCTGGCGAGGATTCCCACAGTCTGCCAGCTGTGGCCGGCAGACGATCACAGAAATGTGGTTAGGAGAGCGCTCACTCTCCTAACCTCATTTTAAAGGGTGGCTATGGAGGCAGGTTTGCTGCCGCTGCTGTGCTACCAGGATCGGGTCTGATCCCAGAGGTACACACATGCAGGCAAAACCAGGCTGGGCTTCCTTAGCCCGGTTCTGCCAGCATGTGTGAATAGCTGCATAGTGATGAAGCCTTGCCATGAACACTCATGCATCAGCCTGACCGGAGGAGGGAGAGTCACAAATGGGTGGGGACTCTAGCCCTATGCAGACCATGAGGCTCTTCTCACGATCCGTGAGAAGAGCCTCTAGGGCAGGGCTGCTCAACTTCGGCCCTCCTGCAGATGTTGGCCTACAACTCCCATAATTCCTGGCTACTGTCCACTGTGACTGGGGATTATGGGAGTTGTAGTCCAAAAACAGCTGGGGGGCCTAAGTTGAGCAGGCCTGCTCTAGGGGGTTAGCGGGAAGCGCGGGCTTAGCCCACTCTCTCCACACATGAGCAGTCGTCTGCTCTGGGTGGCCGCAGTGGCCGCCCACATGACTGCCGGCTCCGTCACGGAGCCAGCGGGGGCTGGGAAATTGGGGGAGCCGTGTGACCCCCGGAAGCTCCAGCATGCCCTGAGCAAGCTTGCAGGGCATGCTGGAGAGACCCTCGAGCCAGGAGGCTGTTTTTGAGCCTCCCGGTCAGGGGTCTACTTGTGAGTTGCTGCGGCACGGATGCGCGCCGCGGCAACTCATGATCAGAAAGCCTGGGTTACTGGAGCGCTCACTCTGCTAACCCGGGCTTAGGGGAGGGCTACTTAAGCGGGTGACCCGCTTTGACTGAACCAGACTCAGCTGCAAGCCTGGTGAGTCTGACGAACGGTGGGGAGCGGGCTGAGCATGGTATGAGTGTTGAAGATCCCGTGAGAACAGGGCTCTCTGAATAGGGCTACCAACAAAGGAGAACGCTAGTTCTCATTGAGGTGGTCAATTTGTATCTGGGTTAAGTGCAGGTGGGCAGGTGTTTGATATGAAGGAGCATTAAAGCACATGAATGCCCACCTGCACTGAGCCCAGGTACAAGTTTACCACCTCAGTGAGAACTAAGGTTCTCCTTTGTTGGTAGGCCCTATTCAGAGAACCCTGTTCTCATGTGATCCTCAACACGCACACAATGCGTGTACAGTGTACACAGGAACAGATCTGTACACAGGTACAGTTATTCACACATACTGAACGCAGGCACAGCGGTGCACCTCCCATCTGTACCCTGCATTTGAGAGGTCTGTACCCAGGTTCACTTTAAAACTGCATGCAAGTCAAGTACTTCACACATGACCATGTACGAGTGCACAGACATCTGAACACTGATACAACATAATGAAGCTATTCTGACGATCAGTGGAAAGCGGGCTAAGGATGCTTAGCCCGCTCCCCACCGATCGTCAGACTCACCATGGCCCCTGCTAACTTGGCAAAGAGGCACCTTTTAACGTGGTGATTCTCTTTATTTAGCAGGGGGAGAGTAACTGGCCCTCTCCATCCCCAGCACAGGTCCTCCAGTGACTGTTGCTGGTGTCTATCTTAAGTTTCTTTTTAGATTGTGAGCCCTTTGGGGACAGGGAGCCATCTTATTATTTATTATTTATTTCTCTGTGTAAACCACCCTGCGCCATTTTTGGAAGGGCAGTATAGAAATCAAATCAAACAAACAAATAAATAAAACAAAAGCAAATAGTCTCTGCACAGAAAACTACCACATCAGGGGGAAAGGCAGGGTAGAATGCTTCTTGGTGACATACTAGCCTGCTACATGATGGGAAGTGTTGAGTACAGAGAAGCTGTTTTCTGCTATCTGCAATGGTATAGTCCAGACACATATTTGTCACCTCAGTGAGAATTTGGCTTTGGTTACAGCCCAGTCCCTGTGTATGTTTATTTTATGAATATGTGGAGATCAAAGTGGGGACAATGGGTGCAATTCTGTTCCTCCTCCATTAGTTCAGCCCACTTGGGGTTTTTTTACCATGATGTACCCTGCACATTTTCTGGTTTTTCTTTTCAACAATAAGGGCTAGAAACCTTTTGGTTTAAAATGGATATTTAGAATTAAATGATATTGGTCTATTTCACACAATCATTTGAATCTAGGTTTAAAGTTAATAACCAACATTAGCATGATTGAGTGGACCTATGCCAAGGCAGGAATCTCAGGTTCAACTCAGGACCCAAACCAACATCAGCAGTCTTGGTGTAAGTTCACACAACCATACTCATGTTATTTGTTTGTTTGTTTATTAGATTTATATACTGCCCTTCCAAAATGGCTCAGGGCTGTTTACAACATGGTAAAAACAATTAAAACAAGTAAACAGTTAAAATCAAACTATAAAAACAGAATAAAACTAAACAATTCAAACAGCTAAAAAAACCTGGAAAATCAGGGCAGCAATTTAAAACAATTTAAAATAGTTTGTCAATTATTTAAAAACCCTGGAACGCCAGGCCAAAGGTTTCAAGGTACTGACTTGAAACCTAAATTCAAATCACTGTGTGAACCAGGTCACTATGAACTTTTTGTGTACAAGGTAGAGAGCTAGAATTTGAGTTATATCTATTATCTATATTTCTAGATGATCTGGCTATTCTTATACTCCCCTTACAGTCCTCCAGATAGATGATGCGTATGTGTATGAACACTACCATGTCATAAAACTTCTTCTCTATAGATGCTAGACACAGACTGAAAAGTTCTCTTTAAAAGACGATGGGTGGCAGACCTGTTTGCTGGGCTCAGTGCTCAAATAAATGGATTTCGCATCTCATTGTTTTAGGACTGTCCATTGCCTTGAGTATTTTTATATAAATCTGATGAACTAAACTGAGTTGCAGGATCTCCTAAGGAGCAACACTTTCGAGATGACGGGTGGAAAAGAGGTTACACCTAGTGTCTGTTCCCTTGAACTTTATTCTGGCCATGGTGATCAGCTGTAAAAGTCATCATGACTTGTACTACGTTGTCTACTTTAAAAAACACACTTGTTCTCCCCGCAAGGTGGCTGCTTCGCAATCCAGCACACGGCACAATGGAGGCCTTTGATGGCCAAATGACTTTGTTACTCAAATGTGTTGGGGTTTTCCACTCCTTGGTGCCAAGAAGGACTTAATTTAACACAGAATGCCCAGATGGGCCACAAAAAACATTGCAGCGGTCTAGGTTATATATAACTTCATCTCCTCCTAGCCCAGCCGTAACCCAGGCTTACCCCTCCTCCTCTTACCTCCACCCAGCTTTGCCCTTTTTGTGTGTAGCAGAGCACCATTAATCAGCTTCCAAAATGGAACATAGGAAGCTGCCATATACTGAGTCAGACCATTGGTCCATTTGGCTCAGTATTGTCTTCACAGACTGGCAGCGGTTTCTCCAAGGTTGCAGGCAGGAATCTCTCTCAGCCCTATCTTGGAGAAGCCAGGGAGGGAACTTGAAACCTTCTGCTCTTCCCAGAATGGCTCCATCCCCTGAGGGGAAGATCCTGCAGTGCTCACACATCAAGTCTCCCATTCATATGCAACCAGGGCAGACCCTGCTTAGCTAAGGGGACAAGTCATGCTTGCTACCACAAGACCAGCTCTCCTCTAGATGCATACTTAGGAACATAGGAAGTTGTCTTATCCAAAATCAGACCACTGGTCCATCTAGCTCAGATTGTCTACAGTTATAGGCAGTAAGATCAGCCCTGCTGGTTCAGACCCAAGGCCTATCTAGCCCAACATCCTGTTTCCCACAATGGCCCACCAGATGCCTCTGAGAAACCCACAGACAAGAGGTCGGTGCATGCCCTGTCTTTTGCTGTTGCTCTCCAGCAACTGGTATAAGTTGGTTTCAGGCAGGAGTATCTCCCAGCCTTACCTGGAGATGCCAGGGAGTGAACCTGTGACCTTCTGTGTGCAAGCATGCAGGTGCTCTTCCACTAAGCTATGCTCCCATCCCCTCAGGGGAATAGCTTGCAGCAGTCAGTGCTCAAATGTAGTCACCCATCTAAAAGTGAACTGGGCTGCAGGCCCCTGAAATGCAGAGCATGGATAGGGAGTGTATTGCTGTTTGAGCATTCAGCATAACTATGAATAGTTTTATATGCATACAGATTTGTACATGTGTGCACTGTACATAGTTTGTATATATGTTGAATATAATGTGAATAGAGCTACCACTTTCTCCTTAATGAACACCAACCAGAATATTAGGTTAAGCACAGCATTAGCACTGCTGGGCTTAACTTTAGTTGTTGCAGGGGACCAGATCCGGGTCAGGACTGCAGCAGGGGGAGGAGGCTTTAACTCTTTGCATCCTGATCTGGAAGAAGTATGGCTATTTGATTGTAAACTGCCCTGAGCCATTTTGGAAGGGCGGTATATAAATCAAATAAATCAAATAATAATAATAATAATATTTGTCCTCATGGCTATTTGTCAAGGAACAAGTTGGTCTTGTAAGAACTAATCTGCCTATTTTCCTTTCACCATCCCTACAACTGCACTAAATTTGATCCAAATCGGTTAGCCAGTTCACGTTAGACCACTTGCACCTCAGAAGTTCTTGAATGGGGTTGGATGACATCATCACAAACAATGTGTTTAAGGTGTCCCTATGTGTCCCTACAACAGTACCAAATTTGGTTCAAATCGGTTCCCACTTACACCACAAACATCCACGTGTGCACAAGTGAATTTGGTTCAAATTTGTTGCCACTTGCACCTCAAACATTCATGGTTCACAAGTTAGACCAATTGCATCTCAATTGATCACGTGTCTGCCATTTTGAACTGGGGTGGATGAGATCATCACAAACCACAGGTGTCTCTGGGTGTCACTCACTACAACTGTACCAAATTTGGTTGAAATCAGTTAAGCAGTCCACAAATTAGCCCACTTGCGCCCCAAATACTCACACATCTGCCACCTTGAATCAGGGTGGATGACATCATTACAAACCATGCCCTATGTGTCACTATACTTGTAGCAAATTTGGTTCAAATTGGCTAGGCGGTTCACAAGTTAGCCCACTTGTGCCTCAAATGTTTATGCATCTGCCATCTTTAACTGGGGTGGATGACATCATCACAGACTATGCCATTGAGTTGTCTCTATGTGTCCCTACAGCTGTACCTGATTTGGTTCATATTGGTCCAGGCAATTCCAAGTTGATGGCAGCGGGGCACACATACACGGATACAAGGACGGACACACATGCCGAATGCCTATTGAAAAGTAGGTTAAAAAAGCTCCCATTGCTGCCAGTGGGAGATTTTATTTCCCTTTGTCAAATAGCAGCTGTAGGGACTGCCCCCACCCCCATCTTGATTGGGATCCTGGCACAGGCCGCAGGTTAAACTACCCCCCTCCTATGTTCTTGAACTGGGATGTGTTCCCTCTGCTGGCTGCTATTTTTGAAAGACAAGTTAAACCCAGCATCGGTGCTAATGCTGAACATAAAGTTTTGTCTGCCACTCACATGGCCACCACAGGGATGGACCACATCTGAACAAGATGAGTGGGACAAGAATGTGGCAGATATCTAAGCGCAAGTGTGTTTATAGACAAGAGGAAGGAGATAGAGGCCCTTTGGTAAGGGCTCGGATGAGGGTAGCAGGCAGGTAGCAGTCTCAGGTAGAGGGAGAGGCAGGAAAGAGGGCCCAAGGGAAAACGCCGAGAAAAAGCCAGCTGGGAGGAGAACTTGGTGCTGCTTCTCTCCATAGCCCATCTTTATGACTACATATCCATATACACTCCCACCATTTGGTGGGTGTTTAGTTTAATTGCTTCACAAACATACCTACAGTAGGACCTGAATAAATATGTTTACGAGTTTTTGTTTGGGACTGAAAGCATGCTTATGATCAGTGAGTGAGAGGCAGGGACAGTGTGAAGCACTCCTTCGTTTTCTTTGCTTCTTATGTCTATGTGTCTATGTCTATGTCTATTCCTTATGGGAACACCTCTCAGTCTTGGCCACAGCCAGCATGTGGAGAAGGAGCTTTTTCAACAACAAGACTGAATAACATGAAGTGGGGGGCGGAGGGAGGGAATCGATTGGAAGGACACATTTCCTGAAACCAAAATATCACAATTTTGTCTTGGGGAAAAGTCTCCACCTCGTCTCTGCAGAGGAAGAAAGAAAGAAGCAGGGTGGGGTCGGGGGGGGGAGAAAGCAAGCAGAGGGGAGCAAGAAAACGAGTGCCAAAGGTTCTTGGCTGCTTTGCTGGAACATTCCTGAGGCATTTGACACCTGCCTTTCACTCAGGCCTCCTAACACTTTTCTACTTCCTGTCACAAGCAAAAGACAAGCACACACTTCCTTGCTGTGTCTGGATTGTATAGCGTGCTACGACCTTTTAGAGAAACAACTTGAATCAAGAGTTACAAGCCTGGCCCTGTAAGTGGTGGTGTGGCAACTACTATAGATATAGATATAGATATAGATATAGATATAGATATAGATATAGATAATTTTATTATTATTATTTCTCCTAGGTGTACCCATCGCTAATCCCATGTGTGGCAGCTCTCGCGAGAGTTCGCAAGCAGCTGCCGGATAGGATTAGCAATGGGGATAGGAGGGGAAATAGGGATGGCGGCTGTGCCGGCTGTCGGGAACAGGAGGTGGTGGCAGCGGGTAGCCCGGCCGCCAGGGGGAGAAGGCAGGCAAGCCCAACCCGGCCAGCAGGAGCAGGAGGCGATGGCGGGCCGGGCTGGGCGCTGGGAGAAGAAGACGGCGGCAGGCCGACCTGGCCTGGCTGGCAGGAGTTGGCTGCCCTACCAGGAGTGGGTGGGTGGGTGGGCGGGTGGAAGATGGCAGGCTGGCTTTCCAACTGGCCCACCAGCCAGAAACTGTGGGGTGGGGGCGAGAAGTGGGTGGGGGGAGAGGAAGCAGGCCGACCGGCCGGCCCAACAGAAAGCGTGGAGGGGTGGGGGCGAGAAGTGGCCGGCTGGCCTGCCAGAAAGTCGGGCGTGCTGGTGGGGGGAGGAAAAAGTGGCGGTGGGTGGGCCAGCTGGAGATGCAGAAGCTCTGCGCCTGGCCCAGCTAGGATAGTTAGATAGATAGATAGATAGATAGATAGATAGATAGATAGATAGATAGATAGAGTGTGCTGTAAAAATTAATATTTATTTATATATATGTTTTATATAAAAACTTATAATTATAATATATAATTAAAATTATATATTATTATATATAATTTTTTAAAAAGTTTAATGTGTTGTTAATGTGTTTTTATCTATTATGATTTTATCTATTAATTTTAAATGTGTTATGTTTTATGTTTTTTATTCTGTACACCGCCTAGAGATTTTTATACTAGGCGGTATATAAATTATATTATTAATAACAACAACAACAACAACAACAATAATGATACAATAGTACAATAATATAAATAATTTCTCCCTGTTATATGAAGTCTCTATTTAGGTTTGACCTGGTCATTGATAGGGTCCTAATATTGTCATTTAGGGTACTCTTTATTCAAAGTTTTCTTGCAATGTACCACAGACCAAAGCTGCTTCCACACTAAAGCCCTTTAATGCTGCTGGGGCATTTCCTGTTGTTAGCTAGAAGTGGAATTAAAAGGCAGGGTCCACACAGCATTTAATTTGTCTCTGTATTACCCAGAAATGCATACCTGCCAACATGTCCCTATTTTTCCATTCAGATGAATGGGAAAATAGGGACATCTGATCAAATGTCTTTTCCAATGGACAAAATCTTTCATATATATATTTACATTATAATGTTTGTTCACAAGCAAATCCCATGTAGCAAAGGTCTTTTCCAGTGTTAATTAAAAATTCCCTCTTTGCAGTTCCTGCCTGTTTTATTATTTCCTGTTGATTGCGGCTGGGAGATTAATGATGGAAGAGCTCCCTAATTGCCCCTTGAATAGCCTATCTTAACTGAGCCAATGTTAATTTCTGTTCCAGCACAGGGCAGAGAGCTTTAACTACTAGCTTTCTTGCAGTATTGTTTTTTCTTCTTCCATATTTTATAGTAGAATAGCAATGTTTACCACCTGCAGCCCTCACTTTGGTACAAATGAGCAAGATCATGTTGCAACCCCTTCAGAGCAGCACAAGGGAGCTCTTCTGGCCCTGCAAGCATGGATGGGGGACTCATGCAAATGTGATCAGCTTATGAGGTCTTTGCTGCTCACAGTCTCTCTGTCAAAAGAGGGTGAGTCCAAATCTCAGTTCCTGCTCCCAGCTGGTGCTTGCCATAGTCTGTAGCGCTTTATAGCCCAATGGCATTTGCACCAGACCCCCACACATTGCAAGTGGGTGGCGGTTCTCATGATTGTTAACAAAGGGAAGTTGACTATTTTTTTGACTTTTCTCTTGGATTTCATTCTCCCAGAGACAATTATGAGAAGGCAGTCAACAAACAGAAGAATGCAAAAACTGGTGTCATACCGGGTGAAACCAATTGTCCATCTAGCTCAGGGCCCTCTAAGGCAATATAGGCCGGGATACGGAAGAGCTTTATTGCCTTGGCTCAGGCAAGTTTTCAAGGAGGCCAGAATGGCAATAGACACATGCAAAGAAACCAGGTTGTTACTGTCTGGCAGCTGGTAGTCAGAATTTAATGTAATCTCTATGAAAATGGCCGCTGTGCTTTTTTGCTACGTAGGTACTTATGAGATAGAACATGTTTCACCTGCTTTTTTCATGAACACTCAGAGAGACTTACACTCAATAATGCATCGCAGTGTAAATAGAATGCTCCTGCTCTGCATGAATACCCAGAAACTCTTCACAAATGTTTCTCCTGATGCCCGGTGGACCTTCCTCGTTTGTTTCAGTGCTTCTGCTGCCAGCATTGTTTGCTGCTGCTTTGAGTGCCTTCACAGAGGCCTCTGTAGGCAGCTGCCCACTGGGCCCTGGCAGCAGCAGGGGCACCATTCCCATGAGGCAGGGTGAGGTGGTCACCTCAGGCATCGGTGCAGGAAGGAAGGGGCACAGAGGGTGGCAAGTGCTCACCACCTCATGGTCCACTGCCACCCACATGCCTCACCCACTGGGATAGACTGTTCATTTTCTCTTCACCCTCCACTTGGAGGAACTTGGAGCTAGGAATACCCCCTGCCACCATGACCTAACTTAGTAGCATAGTATGAGGATGCTCATGTAGTGCCACTGCTGCCTTGGCAGCTTGGCCTGAGAATGCTGAGCATGTGTGTGTGTATTATCCTTTAGGGATGTGCACAGAACCCTTTATGGGCCTCCGAACTGGTTTGAACAGCAGGTGGTTCCGCTGATTCGAAGACGGGGGTGCCGCTTTAAGTGCGGGGGAGGGTGAACCCGGATATACCTGGAAGTATCGGGCGTGCCTGTGTGTGTCATGCCTGACACGAGCCTGCTGCATGCACATGCACAGCACTCACGTCCCTGCGCAGGCACGCCCGATACCTCCAGGATTTTCCGGTAAACAGGGCAGCAGGGAGGTATGTTGCCGCCCCATGGACTTACCAAAAAAGGAGCGCTTGCGAAGGAAGAGCGGCGGGAGGGTTAAGTTCACCCTCCCCCCTACTTAAAGCGGCACCCCACCAGCACCACCTTCGAACCTCCCCCACCTGGTTCCATGCACCTCCCTATTATCCTTTGCCTCAGGCAGCAAAATGCCCCTGCCTGCCCGCTAAAGTGGATGTTTGGATGGATGGGCACTGGGTCAGTGAAGAAACTCCTGTCATTATTCGTAGTCACTGATTGAGCCGTCCTTTCAGACAGACCTTTTCTTAATAGCTGTTCATGCTAATAGCCAAGACAAAATCCCGTAGCCATGACCCCTGTAGACTAGGTGTGAAAAAGTACTTCCTTTTGTCTTGAACCTGCTGCTTATCAATTTCAGAGGATAACTACACTTTTTAAAAAAAATTTGACTAAGGATGCTGATGAGATCCAGAATCACCCAGATTTTGATTGAGAATTCTAACATCCACAACGTTTCCAGATCTTATGAGGGGAGGGGGTCCCCTCTTTCGCCTCATAAACTGGTGAACTCCCAGCATTCTGGTTAATAAGTAATCCAGGTTTATCAGATGGTTTTGCCAGATATCCAGAAATAATCCAGTCGGTTTGCATTGATCTGCATCAATGTGCCAGAGGTGGGGGAGAGGGAGGGCTTCCACTAGTGCTAAGGGTTGGAGGTGGCCCTAGAGGCGCTCTTACCCTCCACACCCCCTGGGGCCTCCCGAATCATTTTTAGTCTGTCCTGGGTGATGTGGTTTGTGCCCTCAAGAACCTATGTGTTAAAAAAAATGATGCTTAACTTGCAGTGGGGGCCCCTCCAAAAACCTTTAGGTCCAGGCTCCAAAATTACCTAGGTGCACCTCTGGGTAGCCCTGGAGCATGATTTAAGGATAGGCTTCTCAAGCTATCTGGCTGCCCACTTGCATCTCGCTGCTGCCTGGCTGCCTTCACGGCTGCTGCACCTACCGTACTGACGCAGCCTGGTGGCATCACAAAGGGGGCATGCAGACTTGGTGGGGCTGGGCTGCACAAATGCCAGTGAGCACAGGCTTGCCTAAAAGGGCTGCCTGCTCCCGCTGGGATTGCAGCAGCTCCGCTGCCTCAGAACCATTGCAGTGGGGTGTGCCTCGATAGCATCGGAAAGCAGTCCGTGGAGCACCTGGTTCAGGGGAAGTAGCTGGCAGCCCCTGGAGACCTGTGGCCCCACTCTGTGGATTCACACACAGAGACCCTGATCAGTTGTAGCTACTGCTCAAAGCCAAATGGCATGTTTAATATAACATGTAGGTGGGCTTGATGACATAAGAACATAAGACCAGCCCTGCGGGATCAGGCCCAAGGCCTATCTAGTCCAGCATCCTGTTACACACAGTGGCCCACCAGATGCCCCTGGGAAGCCCACAGGCAAGCACTGAGGCAGGCCCTCTCTCCTGCTGTTGCTCCTCTGCAACTGGTATTGAGAGGCATCTTGCCTTTTAGGCTAGAGGTGGCCCATAGCCCTCAGACTAGCAGCCACTGATAGACTGGTCCTCCATGAATTTATCTAAGCCCTTCTTAAAGCCATCCAAGCTGGTGGCTGTCAGCACATCTTGTGGCAGAGAATTCCATAGGTTAATTATGCATTGCGTGAAAAAGTACTTCCTTTTGTTGGTTCTAAATTTCTTGGCAACCAGTTTCATTGGATGACCCCTGGTTTTAGTGTTATGCGAAAGGGAGGAAATTTCCACACTCTCCACACCATGCATAATTTTATAGATCTCTATCATGTCACCCTTCAGTTGTCATTTTTCTAAACTAAAAAGACCCATTATTATGTTTTCCACTCTAATCTCAAATATTTCAAAAGCAGGCCTTTGACCCTTGCTATGAAATTTGACTTTCCTATAGATATCTGAAATGGCATCCATGAGTCCCATAGCAATCTCAAGCCACTGGTCTCAGCCCTTGAAGGGGGCCCACTGAGGGTGTTGCTTTAGTGTTGGGGAAATGTCCTTTTGCGGTGCAAGCAATGCTTTAAAACATACAAAAGTTGGAGGGATCACCTGAAGCATGGGAGAAAGAATGAGGACCAAAACAGCCTTGGAGGCACTGATATGTGGATTTGGCTGAAGTCTCAAGAAATCAGCATCAGTCTCCAAGCAGCTATTGGTTTTAATCATTTGATACTGTAAAACATCTAGGGAAATTTTGGGTGTGTGTGTGTGTGTTGGGTGGCGAATCTCCAGGAATCACATCAGTCAGAGCTGGTAGTCCCATCTGTCAGATAACTCTGCAAACGTTACATCTGCCTCTGTGGTCTCATTAACTGTGGGCATTCAGATTGTAAGCCCCTCGGGGATGGAATCAATAATGATGATAACAATAACAGTGCTCAGCTCTGCCTCCTTGCCTCACAGAGAACGGCCACAGCAGACTGTTGACCTCTCCATGAGCACCTGTTGAGGACAGAAGGTCACCTCTAGGGAATCCTGGAACTGCAAAAGGCCAGTCTGGGGTCTATGCATTCTGAGGTCCCTTCTGTCTCTGCCTCGGTCTCGCCTAGTTCCTTCATGCCATCTGCAAGGTTAAGTTCATCTGACATGATGCCTCCCTTCTGACTCACCCATGATGGGAGTTTCCTGCCCATCTCCTTCTCTAGCCCTTGCAGCTAAGGCAGGGCCCTTTCCCAGCTAAAGGAATTTAATTACACCGGGGAAGCCAGGCGCCAAGAAGGCAGCAGAGTGACGCCAGTGCCAAGGAAAGGCTGCACCATCAGGCATGTGGAAGGGGTGCAGGAGGCATAGCTGAGAAGCTAAACGCTAACAAAGATCATCAAGAGGCCAGGAGAGAAAGTCTCTTCATCTCTCACCATGTGCCAATCTCACAATATCTCACATTCCTTAAAGACTCATTTGCTTGCTTTACAAAATATACCTTGTTTCTATCCAGTATCTTCCTTCTGCCAGGGGGTTGTCTACACAGGGACAGCCCAAAGGTTATCTTGCAGCCCCATTACACAACCCAGAATCTCTTACAGCATCCCAGCAGACACTGAGGTGCAACTCTCAGGGCCAAACTACAAGTTACACGCAAATGTTAAAAAGCCCTCAAGGTTTCTCCCCTCCATCCCACAACCACTCCCCACTTCTGCAGGGTTCCTTGATCTGCGTATTTGCAATGGTAAACACAGACCTGCAAACCTGCTGGGCAGAAAGATGCAGTGGGAAAGCAATGGATGGGAGAAGAATCAAGCAATTCCCATCTACACCATTCTCCAACTTCCAACCCCACCCCCTTTGATGCTGCATTTTCCTGGAAGCAGCAGCCACTTAACTTGTAATACTATTACTACTACTACTACTACTACTACTACTGCTACTACTTATATACCACTTTTCAACAAAAGCTCCCAAAGCAGTTTATATAGAGAAATAAAGAATTAATAAATAAGATGGCCTCCCTGTCCCCAAAGGGCTCACAACCTAAACAAGCATCATAAGCTAGGACACCAGCCACAGCCACTGGAGGGATGCTGTGCTGGGGTTGGATAGGGCCAGTTGCTCTCCCCCTGCTAAATGAAGAGAACCACCCCTTTAAAAAGCTGCCTCTTTGCTCCATTAGAAGGGTCTAACCTACATGGTTGCATGCTTAGTGCATGCAACCACCCTCAGTTGGCCTCAGATTATGCACAGCTGGGGGAACACCTTCTGGATCCTGTGCTGTTTGTGCAGTCAGTCCCACCCCTAGATTCACAGGTGAGAAATGTTATGATTGCTGCAAGGCAGTAGGCTAATTCAGGGCATGCTGACACTGCAAACTGATTTAATTGTTACTCTCTTGCCCCAGGGACCCTTGGGAACCTTAGTTCTGTGTGGGTGGGGGCTAGAGATTTATAACAGGGAACGGTGTAGCAGGTGTTCAGACAGCCATGTGATTTAGCTAACAAGTTCTCTGCACTTTGGGCGTGGGGGTGATGGTGGGAAGAGCTGTGGCAGTGAAAAAAATGTTCTTAGTATTGTTGGAGATGAACTTCCAGTGCATCGACCTTTTGCACCAACTGTCCTAATGACCACTAGGGGCATTGGGAGTGGAGACCCTGAGTCAGGGTCTCCCTATCTGTCCCTACTCTATGACCCCTGAACTGACTCTGCAGCACTTCCTGGGCTGAGTCACAATCCTTCCTTTCCTCCTAGAGAGCAGATGGAAACATCTCTCTCTCCCTCTCCTTACCTATCCACTATGTAGTCCTTTAGATTAGAGATAGGTCTTTCCTATCTAAGTGTATTTAACCAATAAATGTTTAGTGTTTAGTCACACAAGGATCTCCATGTGTTTTCTCTAAATAGCTGCAATATCCAAACCATCCTCTGCTACCTACTCTGTAACTGGAGTGTGTGCTCATTCCTTAGTGCTCTGCTGTTTTACCTATTGTGGGTGAAAATCAACAACCTCTAACAAGTATAAATGTGTCCTTAGGTGAGGAGGCTGAGAAAGTGTATACGATGCTCTCTCCATTGGCAGTGCAGGAGCAAACCCAGAACTACTGTTTCAAACTACAGTTTGAAAGCTGAGTCTCCAGTCTTGCAATACATGCCTAAAGACCTAATTCTTCTGATCAGCCGTTATTGCTCTGAGGTGATTTCACAGTGAAGCACAAAAGCTTTAAAAAGCACCACCTAGACGATCATGTGATAATTACAACCAGTCACATGACTGTGTGAATCCATCTACTGAGAGACCATGGAAATGCTATTTGTGCATGGGTGGGGTGGGGTGGGGTGGTGTGTGTGTGTGTGTGTGTGTGTGTGTGTGTGTGTGTGTGAAGAGATGGGGCTCTTTCTGCTCAATTGTCTTTTCTATTGAGATCCAACAGGGGGAGCATCAGAGGCAGAGAAGCAACAGTCAGCTATGACGGCTGCTGCGGCATCAGGATTCTGAACCACAGGGCAGTATGTCTCATTAATGGTGAATCTCAGGTCTTGACCTGCCTCCAAGGCAGGCTGTAGCTAGAGGGGGGTCTGATTGCTGAGCAGGCAGGCAACAAACAAAGAGGTCAGAAGCAGCAGGCGAGGAACAAGTACCCGGCCAAGTACAGAAGCGCCAAAAAATACAGTCAGGCTGGGCTGGGCTGAGCTGGGCTGGGCTGGGATCAAGTATTCTGTGAGACAAGCAGGGGAAGGGTGCTCAGACAGAGGAACAACTATGCCTGGAACTGCAGGTTGCTTACCTGTAACTGGAGTTCTTCTGGTGGCCATCTGTCCAGTCACACAGATGGGCTTCACGCCTGCGTGAAGAAAACCTTCGGAATACTCACAAGCTAATCTTTTTCTGGCCCTCTAATAGGTAGATAGGCCCCTCCCCCTTGTACCTTGGTCTTGTGCTCTGCATGCCCCTCCTCAGTTCTAGAGTCTGCCAACAGAAGCTCTGCAGCGGTCCAGGATGGGTGTGTGTGTGTGTGTGACTGGACAGATGACCACCAGAAGAATTCCAGTTACAGGTAAGCAACCTGCCATTCTAAGTGGCCTCTGTCCATCACACCAATGGGCACATAGCAAGCTCCAGAACTACAGAGGGGGGAGCAGAGCCCCACATCCAGGAAAAGATTTCAGAATTTGAACCCCGAACATCAAGGAATAGGCAGGATAGCTAAACAGAACGCATATTTATTGAACTCAATAGCAAGTGCATGGTGTAAACAGAGGAATAATGAATAAACCTGGCAGAAAGAACAATACTTCACTGAAACAATGCCTGTAGAACTGATCTCCTAAAAGTTGCATCATGGCTGGCCCTGAGGTCCAGTGCATAATGCTTTATAAAGCATGATGGAGAAGCCCACATAGCAGCCTGGCAGATGGACTCCAGAGAGAGTCCCCTATCAAAAGCCGTTGAAGTGGCTACTGCCCTGGTGGAGTGAGCTTTCAGAGAAACAGGGGGTACCAATCCGGTTACCTGGTATGCCAGTTTGATGCATTGAACATTCCAAGCAGAGATGGAGTGGGACGGAGCCCTCTGGCCCTTCCAGGGCGGATTGTAGGTGACAAACACGTGGCATACCTGAAGGGTGCTGTGAGGTGGACATAAAAGGTTAGTGCCATCTATGTGTGCCATCTATGCTCTAGATCCGTAGATGGGTCTGGGAAGAAAACTGGTAAGGAGATAGGTTGAGACCTATGGAATGTAGAGACTACTTTGCGGAGGAACAAAACATCAGCTCTAAGAACTGCTTTATCCTTTTGAAAACACAGGAAGGGGGAATCACAACCTAAAGCCCTCAACTCATCCACCCTCCTGGCTGACGTGATGGCAACCAGAAAAACAGTTTTAAGGGTCAGCAAACACAGGTTACACATCGCCATAGGCTCAAACAGTTTACCCATGAGAGCATGAAGGACACATGGTAAGTCCCATGGAGGGGCTACCGAAAGTGTGTCTGGGGATAGATGGGTCAAACCTTTTAGAAACTGTATAACCTCCCTCAAGGCAAACAAGGAGCTACCCAGTCTTGGGGTGGTTCAGTAGGCCGAAATGGCAGCTGGGTGAACCCTGACTGAGAACATGGAGAGTTCTGACTTTTTTAGACCAAGCAAGTAAGACAATATCAGAGGCAGTGGCGCAGTAGTGGGATCAGTCCCCCCTTGTGAGTTAACAAATTGCACAAAACATTTCCATTTTGCCTTGTATGAAGTCATCATGGAGGGTTTCCTGCAAGCTGCAAAAACATTCTCTAACTCTGGAGGCCAGGTGTCTGGAGTCGCCAGGCTGTCAGGCATAGCTTCTGGACATCTGGATGAAGGAGCTGTCCTTTGTTCAGGGACAGCAGCGAAGGTAAGAGGGGAAGTCGGAAGAACTGCCCGCAAGAGAGGTGAAGAAGACGGGGGAACCAAGGCCAGCACGGCCACCAAAGTGTCACTAGGTTGCAATTTGCCTCCTCGAGCTCCAATTTCTTAAGGGCCCTCGGGAGGAGAGGGACTGGAGGGAACAGATACAGAAACTTCTCTGGCCAGGATGTTGTGAAGGCGTCGCCCGAATAATTCTCCCCTAGCCCTACCCTGGAGTAGTACATGGGGCACTGATGGTTGAATTCGCTCGCAAAAAGATCTATCTTCGGTGCCCCCCATTGTCGAAAAATATCCTGTAATATTCCAGGGTTGAGTTTCCATTCGTGGGACACCACCTTCGACCAACTCAGCGTGTCCACCAGGGTATTGTTGAGGTCTTTGATATGCACTGCTGAAAGATGAATGCAATGGTTCAAGGCCCAGTGCCAGAGGTCTAGGGTTAGAGAGAGAAGGGTGCGGGAACTGGCCCCTCCCTGACGGTTAATATATGCCTTTGTTGTAGTATTGTCTGTCATGATTTGAATGTGACGGCCTTGAACTTCTGGGAGGAAGCCTCTCAATGCCTTGAAAACAGCCAAGAGTTCCAGGTAGTTTATATGGCGGTGGGCCTCTTCCTCGGTCCAGTGGCCATTTATATGTAGGTCTTGTAGGAGAGCTCCCTAGCCATCTTCAGATGCATCAGTTGTTACCTGCACCTGCGGAGAAGACTTTCTGAAAGGAGCCGACTCTAGGAGATTTCCAGGTTCTGTCCACTAAGTGAGGGTTCTGCGCACCCGATCTGGGATACATAGCACCTTGGAGTTGTGATCCCAGAGTGGTTGGAAAACATCAAGGAACCACCATTGTAGTGGGCGCACGTGAAGTCTGGCTGTAGGCAGGATTGCTGTCGTGGAGGCCATAAGGCCTAACATGCGTTGTATGTCCCTTGCAGTGTGAAGAGCCTTTTTGCACAGTTGCCAAGCTGAGTCCTGTATTTGTGTGACTCGGTCATCTGGAAGGCTCACTGCGGCCACTGTGGAGTTGAACATGATCCCCAGAAAACGTATATTGCGAGTTGCTGTCAATTATGATTTTCTGAAACTGATACTGAGGCCTAAGTCTTGTGATAGTGATGTACAGGTGAAACTCGGAAAATTAGAATATCGTGCAAAAGTCCATTAATTTCAGTAATGCAAATTAAAAGGTGAAACTGATATATGAGACAGACGCATTACACGCAAAGCGAGATGTCAAGCCTTAATTTGTTATAATTGTGATGATCATGGCGTACAGCTCATGAAAACCCCAAATCCACAATTCCAGAAAATTAGAATATTACATGGAACCAAGAAGACAAGGATTGAAGAATAGAACAATATCGGACTTCTGAAAAGTATAAGCATGCATATGTATTCAGTACTTGGTTTGGGCCCCTTTTGCAGCAATTACTGCCTCAATGCGGCGTGGCATGGATGCTATCAGCCTGTGGCACTGATGAGGTGTTATGGAAGACCAGGATGCTTCATTAGCGGCCTTCAGCAATTCTGCATTGTTTGGTCTCATGTCTCTCATCCTTCTCTTGGCAATGCCCCATAGATTCTCTATGGGGTCAGGTCAGGCGAGTTTGCTGGCCAGTCAAGCACAGTACACTGTATACTTTTCAGAGGTCCGATATTGTTCTATTCTACAATCCTTGTCTTCTTGGTTCCATGTAATATTCTAATTTTCTGGAATTGTGGATTTGGGGTTTTCATGAGCTGTACGCCATGATCATCACAATTATAACAAATTAAGGCTTGACTTATCTCGCTTTGCATGTAATGCGTCTGTCTCATATATCAGTTTCACCTTTTAATTTGCATTACTGAAATTAATGGACTTTTGCACGATATTCTAATTTTCCGAGTTTCACCTGTAGTCATTTGGAGATCCTTTAGGAGATGCCCTGGAGACCTTGCGGATAGCAACCAGTTGTCGAGATGGGGGAAAATCTGAACACTCCTCTCTTGTAAGTGACCAATCACTACCACCATGCACTTTGTGAAAACCCTTAGTGCCGAGGAGAGTCCAAAAGGCATGGCCCTGAATTGTATGCATTTTCGCCTACTTGAAAACAGAGGAACTTCCAGTGTTGTGGACATATTGATATGTGGTGGTAAGCATACTCTAGATCTATGGAGGCAAACCACATCCCCCCTGAGAGAAGTGCCATAATGTCCATGATGGCAAGCATCCTGCTGAAGTGTTTGTACGCTACATCAGAACTGAGAAGTCGTAGATCTAGGATGGGCCTTAGGCCACCATTCCTTTTCAGAATGGTGAAGCAGAGGGAGAACCAGCCATTCCCTAGGTGGGAGGGTACACGCTTTATATCTCCTTTTTTGGAGAAGTCCCGATCTCCTCCTGAAGGATGGCAGTCGTATGAGTGATTTTTCTGTCCGAATCTGGTGGTTGTTCTGTGAATTCTGTGGCGTAGCCTAGGCCAACAATGGTAAGGACCAAGGCATCTGTTGTGATATGTTCCCATTGGTTCAGGTAAGGCCTCAAACGCGACCCCACCCAAGGGTAGTCATGACCTCTTTTGGAAGGTAGCAGACTTAGACTTTGGTTGGCCGGGTTTCGTGGCTTGGAACTGTCACTTTCTATACTCCGTATTGAAGTGGAGTTGATGAAAGGCATGGTCATACGACTGGGATCCAGACGAGCAGGATTGGGAGGGCTTTTGCAAACAAAAAAGGCCTTGTAAATATGGAGGAGGAGGATGAGAAGCTCATAGACCTGGCAGGTTTCCTCATCTTTTGTACCCGCTCCATCGTTTCATCTGTCTGTGTCTCAAATAAGGTGAGGCCATCAAAGGGGAGGTCTTCGATTCATGTCCAAGCCTCCGGGTTCAACCCTGACAACCGGAGCCACACATGTCTGTGTAAAGAAATAGTCCCCACTACAGATCTAGTGGCGCAGTCAGTGGAATGCCGAGATGTGTGCAATAGTTGTTTGCTTAGTCTGCCTCCCTCCTTTTGCAAGGAAAGAATGGCTTCCTTCTGTGGGGACGAGAGAGGTTCCAGTTGATCTGACAGCCTTTCCCATAACAGGTGGTTGTATCTGGACATGAAGGCTTGATAATTAGCAATCTTAATTAGCATGGTTGAACTGGAATAAAGGTGTTTGCCCATGGAGTCTAACCTACGGCCCTCCCTGTTAACAGGGGTGGACAACATCTTGTTCTTAGACTTGGCCTGAGCCGCTTCCACCACTACTGAATTCGGAATAGGGTGGTTTTGTAAAAACAAGGAGCCCTCTGTCTGAACCCTATACAGATTCTCCACCGTTCTGGAAGTAGGGGGAACTGAGGACGGTTTCCCCCAGAAGCTCTGGGCAATGTCCAATAGAGCTTGATTCATTGGAATTGCCACCACCTTAGATGAATCTCCTTCTAGAACATTGAATAGGGGGTTAGAGGAGGGTGTGGTCTCCTCATGCTGCTGGATTCCGAGAGACTTGGCCATTTTAGACAGATGAAAAGGATTTCAGATCCTCGAAGGGGATGAAGGAACCATGTTGACTCCTTTCCCCCAATGCTTCTGGTTGGGGGTGTCATGGCTAGCAGAGGAAGCACTAGACCCTGGTTCTGAATCGGAAGACGAATCCGAGGACTCTAAAATCGTCTCCGGTGGCTCCGGGTGAATAACCTCTAGGTTCAACACTGGCATAAAGCTGACTGTCTGAGCCAGGGCAACGGCAGGTTTAGGGTTCTCTACACGAAGCATTGGAGTAGGGGCTGGCACTGGTTGGGCAAACGTAAGTGATTGAGACGTTTGGGGGGCAGTGCCCTGATAGGGTGCATTAGCCTTATTTTGGTGTTGTAAACACTCCCTTGTGGGGGGGGGTAGTAGGATCAACTATGTCATATAGGCGGTGGAGACGATGCACTGGTGGAGAGGACCTCTCCCTGGGTTGGACCGCTGACCTTGAGTGTTGTCTATAAGGGGAGCGGGACCTTGATCGGTAGCGACTACAGTATAACCTGGGGTGCTTACGGTAACTGTCCCTTCTGTAAAACTGGTCATACTCCTGGTGACATGTGCTTCTCACATAATGACCATAAGGGTAGCCAGCGTAATCGCTTCCCTCGGGGTCACTAATATCAGTGAAAATCTCCTCATCCTCATAATCATAGGAGGGATAATATTTAATGGAGTGGCAAGGAGAGGAGTCAGCCCATCTGGACACATATAACTGGGAGCAGTCATCCTCCCTGGAATCCTCGGACGGCCAGGGGTCCGTGTCAGACTCATACTTGAGTCCGATCGAAAAAATTAGCCCTGCCAAAAGGCTGTCCGTGGGCTGGTCCTGAAAGCTGTGTGTGGTGAGCTCGGTGAGCTGGGCTAGAATGACCTGTAGAGGCTTGGTTCAGGGACTGAGCATGCTCCGCTCTCAGTCCCGACCTGCTTCCTGGCTCCACTTGCCATGTCTGCTGGACTGGCGCCCAGTGCTTAGATTTAGCTGCCAACTTCGCCGGCTTCAGGAGCTGCTCTGACTGTGTCAGTGCCTCCGGAGCCCTCTGCGCATGGGCCAAATCACCCGGCGTCCGGCTTTCAGTAGCCGGTACGCTTGGGCTTCAGAGCCGACGCATCAGGGGCTCCGGCTTTCCATTTTTTGTGCTTTTTATGCCTTTGACCAGAGAGCTCGAGCTCATTCAAAGGAGTGTGGCTGGCGGTAGCGGGAACCACAGAAGGCAGCGTTAATGTAGCGCCTGGCCATTCAAAGGCTGGCTGTGGCAGTAGCAGCAGCGCTGATGGCACAAGAGGAACTGTGGAGTCCCCAGAGGAGTCCCAGGCCCTCTTGTTGATGGAAGCGCCACCTCCAACAATGTCACTCCTTCCATGGAGGCTGTTCCTGTAGTGTTGTTGGCTTGCTCCACAGCAGATGGGGCTGACAGGGCATGTTCCCACAAGTAAAGGTGCAGGTGGGAGGCCCTGTTACATCTCGCTTGCTTGGAGAACTTGAGGCAGTGAAAGCAGGAGGCTGACAAATGGGATTCCCCTAAGCAGAAAAGGCAGATGGCCATCAGATGAGGGAAAGGCTGACCAGCACTGAGAACAAAGTTTGAAAGTTGTCTTGCCGGCCATACACCACAGAAAAATAAGGTGAGGGGGTTTTGGGGTGTGTGTGTGTGTGTGTGTGTGTGTGTGTGTGTGTGTGTGTGTGTTGTTTTAGGGGGGGTATTAGAAAACTAACCCGAGAGAAATAAAAGAACACAAAATGAGACAGATAGCAGTGTGTGTGTGTGTGTGTGTGTGTGTGTGTGTGTGTGTGTGTAGTGGTGTTGGCTTGGTATATATATATGTAAAGAATAGAGACCAGAATGAATAAATATGAATTAAAAAGATAACAACTCCTGTAGTTTGTTGACAGAAAGCTTGTAAGGATGACCTGAGGTGTTTCCTCTTTGGTGGACAAAAAGAACTGAGGAGGAGCATGCAGAGCACATGACCAAGGTACAAGGGGGAGGGGCCTATCTACCTATTAGAGGGCCAGAAAAAGATTAGCTTGTGAGTGCTCTGAAGGTTTTCTACATGCAGGTGTGAAGCCCATCTGTGTGACTGGACAGAGACCACTTAGAACAGGCATCCCCAAACTGCGGCCCTCCAGATGTTGCTGAACTACAACTTCCAGCATACCTAGCCACAAAAAATTGTGTCTAGGGATGCTGGGAGTTGTAGTTCAGCAACATCTGGAGGGCCGCAGTTTGGGGATGCCTGGCTTAGAAGAACAATTGTTATATGGGTCCAGCGAGGCCTCTATTCATTTCTTAGGTCACTGGAGCTGAAGAGCTGCAATACTGTTTCTGGCCTTCATATGGGTGGTGCTGCAGTCAGAGGCGTATCTAGGGAAAATAGCGCCTAGGGCAAGCACTGAAATTGCGCCCCTGTCCGAACATCTGACACCCATCTTTCAGATAACTTTACCATAATATCAGCTCAAAAATGCAAGTCAAGCTCATTAATCTTTTAATATTTCAAAAACTATTTAGCAGTGGACGTAGCCAGACCAAAAAATGCTGGAAAACTACAAATTTCAGTAAGCTGGGGCTCATGAAATACCCAAATACTATGTGGAGGTGTACTTGGAAAACTAAACAGAAGTGCCTGTCTAATTCTCTACTATGCATTGTAGCATCACTATTACATAAGTTTTAAAAATCAATGGAGAATTTGACTTTTCCCAGATACTCTGAAAATAATTAAAGGATATGCAGAGTAAACTGTGTCACTGCTTGGAATATCTTCTAGTATTTCAGAAAGACAGTTAAAATGAGAGAAAGAGAGCAAGAAACTCCCAGTGGGGCTTAATACTGAGGATTTCACACTGATTCAAAGACAAACTCACCATTAATAGCCATATTATTAAGACATCACATTTAACTCACTTATCACAAGAAGCAAAGTAAGAGCAAATGAATACAATCCTAGCTCATAAGCTTCAGCTCAGTATTCACAAGCCCTGATTCTCTGTACATATGTAATCTGAATATGTGTACAGTGACTTATATTTTATATATATATATATATATATATATATATATATATATATATATATATATATAAAAATACCTGTAGCACCTTTGGGGGGGCATCCTAAAGGCCGTGAGGGGGTCTGCAAAGGTTCCCCCTCCCCCCACTGGCCTCTAGGGCCTCACAGGGACCATTTGAGCATGTGCTGTGGCAATTTTTAAAAATATATTTTTTTAAAATGGCCACTGAAAACAAAATGGCCACTGCACATGCTCAAATGGCCTCACAGAGGCCATTTGAGCATGCACGGTGGCTATTTTGTTTTTGATGGCAATTTTTTTTAATTTTTAAAAATGGCACCCCCCTTCAAGTGGCACCCGGGGCACATGCCCTGCCTGCCCTACCCTAGATACGCCCTTGGCTGCAGTGAATCAGAGAGGCTGATAATTCCCTCTGACTGGTGCAGTGAGAAAAGTGGCTGAGAACAGCCAGAGTAGCGATTTAAAGTTTACTGCATGTTATACTTTACAAGAAAATTATTATAAGATGATGTATAGGTGGTATGTGACATTGAAAAAATTAGCATTAATGTATAAAAATGTTTCAAACAAATGTTGGAAATGTGGACAATGTGAAGGAACTTTTTTCCATATGTGGTGGTCATGCGGGAAGGCAAAGGCTTTTTGGGATATGCTATACAATTAATTGAAGAAAATCTTTAAAGTGACATTTCTTAAGAGGCCAGAATCTTTCCTGCTGGGAATAACTGAAGGAGAGTTCTCCAGAAGAAATTTAACATTTTTAATGTATGCAACCATGGCGGCCAGGACAGTATATGTGCAGAAATGGAAAGACACTGAAATGCCCTCAAAAGAAGACTGGTTGATAAAATTTTTGGAATATGCTGAGATGGCAAAGCTTACAGCACTTATAAGAGACGAAAATTTGGAATGTTTTAAAGAAGATTTGGAACCATTTTTGCTTTACTTAAAGAACTATTTTTCTAATACCGACTTTTCAGCAGTGTTTGAAATATAGTAATAACAGCAGGTTAGGTTGGGTAAAATGGAGTAGTATTGTGGAGTATGTATGTTTTGAATTATTATAGCAATGCTTTATATGTATAGTTATTGTAAACCACGCAGATAGGCAAGCGGGAAGTCAATATTTACTTATGTGTAGAATTAGATAAATGAATGTAATTTGAATGTAAAAGCTATTGTAAAATCTAATAAAATTTTAAAATGCAAAAAAGAGAACAGCCAGTGTACCCAGCTTGAAATTCCTGGCTCCACCTCTTATAGCACCACCATTCACCTCCACTTGCAGCTCTCATATGCTGAACTGTCCCTTACATCTGGGGCCAGACCACAATAGGCCAATTCATGTTGGTGCCTGAGGGCAGAACATCCAAATGGCACGTCCCCTCTCCCACGAATTAGCATGGGGCACAATTTCACAGCAGAAACTTTCCTGCCCTGAACCGCCTGTTCATTGAAATGAACATAAAGGGTGTAGTAGCATAGTAGCACTTGTGTGCAGTTCACAATCATTACAATGAGGCTTGCCCAGAAGATTATCCTAGTGTGGGATTCTCACATTGGGTCTCTAGGTGTTGTTGGACTACATGTCCCATCACCCCTTCAGCCAAAGGCCACTGTGGCTGAAGATGATGGGAGTTGTAATCCAACTTCATCTAGAGACCAAATTTGAAAATTTCTGCAATATGGAAACCCTTACCTACCCAAGTTCATCCTACCTCAGCTTAACTCTCCCTAGCATCTCCAAGATAGGGCTGAGAAAGACTCCTGCCTGCAGCCTTGCAGAAGCCACTGTGTAGACAATACTGAGCTAGATGGACCAACAATCTGGCTCTGTATAAGGCAGCTTCCTGTGTTTCTAATCCATGATTGCCCTTTACAGGAATCCAGATCTATTAACATAAAATGTCCTGCACCCTTAATTTTGTCTCACATTTCAGCTCCTTTTGCCCCCGACTAATTTTTTTAGAATCCTTTTAATGTAGAATCTGGATTTATTTTAATTGTCTATCCTTTCCCTTTAGATGCCAGGTGTACAGTGGTCCCTCAACTTACGAACTACTCAACATAAGTATTTTTCAAGTTACAAACGGCAGTTTTAGATCCGGTTTTAGATGCGGTTTTTTCGACTTACAAATTTTTAGATGGGGTTTCCTCGACTTACGAATTTTACATGCGGTTTCCTTGACTTGCCTGCCTGTTTACTGCCTGTTTATTCTTGAAAAGAAATGTTCCTGTGCAGTTTGCAAGCCTTACTGGGGGTCTGGGTCTTTTTTCTAGGCTCCGAAACGCATTAATCCGTTCCCAATGCATTCCTATGGGAAACCGCTTTTCGACTTACGAACTTTTCGACTTACAAATGTGCATTCGGAACGGATTAATTTCGTAAGTAGAGGGACCACTCTATACAGTCAAGATCACTTACATGCATTAGTACACTTCACTCCTACCTATTAGTTGAACATATTAATCATCACCTTTATTACGGTCACTGACCAGAGAAGTCATCATTATTGAATATATTCAGTATAAAGAGAGCATTTGAGACCCATAAATCAGGGTTCTTTTGCACATTAAATGACTGCATGCCTTGGTTTGCAATAAGAGCTCTACTGTCAAATCCATATAAAGCAGGGATGGTGGGGAGACTGAAAGAACTGCATTAATCTCCCTAGTTTGAGGATTCACCATAACTCGTAGGATTGTAGAGTTGGAGGGCATCGTGTAGGCCATCATCTGGTCCAACCCCTCCCCCACTCCACACAGGAAAACCAAAACAAAACCATCCTCAACAAATGGCTGTCCAGCCTCTGCTTGAAGACCTCCAGCAAGGGAGAGTCCGTCTTGCCTCCCAGGTAATATGTTAAGAGGTAATTATTGCTGGTGAGATTTTGAGAGGAAGGGAAGTGAGCTGGACAACCAACCTCGCTGAGCTGATAGAGGGAAACATTTGCCCCACTGGAGAAATTGAGAGTCTTGGGGTCGACATTCCTACATTTCCCCACTAGAGACATTCCTACTATTACCACCACAAAGTGGCGGGGGGCAGAATCTAGCACCCCAATCTGATCCAGACGCACACACAGAACTGACTTTAAGGGGGAGCCACATATCTGAATTGTAGAGCGTCCTATCTTGTGGTGGAATCGAGCAGCCAAAGGGGTGAAATTAAACAGAAATTAAGTACAGAAATTATAACAACAACAGTAAAACAAATCTTTAATCCTTCACAGATGTACAGAATGAATACAGTGACCCTCACAGCAGGATGGCAGCATTGCATCTTAAGCACAGCTGGCAAGCTTTGTTTGGTCCAAATATTTGGGGTGGGGCTAGAACTCCCTGATGCTTTGCAGAGAAACATCACTCAGCCATTGCTGGAGAAGAGACATGCTATGGAACTCTGATCAGGATCATTCAGTCCTACCCTTGCAAGGGAAAGCTGCACTTTCAAACATTAAGGTCTTATCTCTGGCTAAACAACAACAACAACATACTCTTTAGAACCCATTGGACCCCGCCCCCCAGCTGTCTTTCAAATATTGGGAATCGCTAATGACAATAGATGCTGGAGGTGCACAGAGTCAGGAGCCGACTGTACGCATCTTCTGTGTGTGTGCATTGGAACACCTTACTTCTGGTGGGATGTACTGACAGGAATCAATCTGGTCCTCCATAAAGGTAACAGTATGCCCTTGAGTCAGTGTTGTCTCCTGGAGACCACAGAGCCATGTGGTTTTCTTTGGAGGGGTTTACCATGGCCTCCTCCCGTGCAGTATGAGCTAATGCCTTTCAGCACCTTCCTATATCACTGCTACCCAATATAGGTGTTTCCCATAGTCTAGGAAACATACCAGCAGGGATTCGAACTGGCAACCTCTTGCTTGCTAGGCAAGTTGTTTCCCCACTGTGCCATTAGGTGAGTTTCTGGTCCTCCGTACTCCCTCCACCTTTAGCCCTATGCCTCCTATTCTTGAATACATCTCGGTGCTGTGGGATATGACCATTGGAACAGAACTTGGGTTATTTGGACAACATTAATAGCAAAGCATTTGGTGCTGCTGTGCTGGAAATCTAAAATGCCTCCTGACACAGAACAGTGGATATTTGACCCGATTGATCAGCTGGCCAATGGGGGGGGGGGAATTACATACCCAAATGTTGACACCCTGATGAAGTTTCAGGAAATACGGTGGGGGTTCTTTCTTGAGATGTTCAGAATATGACTGAGATGCTCTCCTTAAGGACTAAAGCAGTAAAGTGGAATCCTTCCCCCACTTCTTATCTTTCCTTCATTTTTTACTCCTAATTTTGTTGTTGTTTTCAATTTGGAAGGGGATGTGGAGGGACAGGGTATCACTTTGTTGAAATGAGGAACCAAAGATACATAGTGGTGCTCTTTGGACCTCTTTTGGTCCAAGGTCTGATCCTTGCAGGCCTGGGGGGCCTCCAAATGGGGGATCTGGGGGGCCTCCTCCAGACAGGAAAGGGAGGAAGAGGGGGGAGCAGCAGGACTGTCCATGCAGAATGCAGTATGTGCAGGTTAGTGGGAAAAATCTTTATGCAGAATTAACTCTAATTTTTTTTTAAAAAACCCAAAAAACGGTTTCCAGCTTTCCCTGAGCATGTTCTGATTTAAAAAAAAAAAAAAAAAAATAGTGCATTCAGCTAATATAAGTAGCAGGACTGTCCAAGCAAAATGTGGTGTGTGCAGGTCAGTAGGAAGTATCTTTCTTCAGAATTTCTTCAAAAAATTGCATCTTATCTTACGGTGGGAGGGGGGGCAGGCCTTTAGGTCCAGGCTCCAAAATTACCTAGGTGTACCTCTGAAGATACATCTTAGGTATCATGGGGGTGAGTGAAAGAAGAGTGAGGGACTGGGGGCTTATTTCTGATAGACAGTATTTGCAGCTAAGGTCTAATCCTTTTTCCAGCTCTTCTCCCAACCCTGCAGCTCCAGGGAGTTCTGGGACCACGCCCTCAAGGATTAGGGTTCTGCTGTTGAATGCCAGGTCAGTAAATGCAAAAGTATCTCTCATCCATTATTTAACTGTGAATGAATGTGGTTCCAGTCCTTTCTTGGGGGGATGGTCCTGATGGTGGTGCTGGGGGATTTTTGCTCAGCTCCTTGGCCTCTTGCCTATGGGGTCTCGCAAGGCTCAGTATTGGCCCCCATGCCTGCTTAACAAGAGGTTTGGACTGAAATATCATCAGTATGCAGATGACACTCAGGTCTACCTTTCCTTGACATCAGATCCTCCTGAACTGGGAGCTGGAGGCAGTGATGGGCTGGAGGTGGGCTAGCAAATTGCTGTTAAATCCAGACAAGATGGAGGTGCTACTGGTCAGTGGAAAAGCCAATCGGGAGAAGGTGATTCAACCAGATCTGGATGGGGTTGTACTCTGCTTGAAAGAGCAAGTGTGCAGCTTGGAAGTGTTGCTGGATCTGGCTCTGCTTCTGGATGCTCAGGTGGAGGCAGTGGTCAAGGGTGCCTTTGCACAGCTTCGGCTAGTGTGCCAGCTGTATCCCTTTCTTGAGAAGGCAGATCTGCCTTCTCAAGAAAGCCGTGGTTACCCATGACTTAGTCACATCATGGCTGGATTACTGCAATGCGCTCTATGTGGGGCTGCCCTTGAAGAGTATTTGGAAATTTCCATTGGTGCAGAATGCAGCTATCAGGGTTCTCTTTGGACCTGCTCTCTTAGAGCAGGGATTCTCAACATTGGGTCCCCAGATGCTATTGGACTTCAGCTCCTATAATCCCCAGCCCCAGTGGCCTTTGGTTGGGGATTATGGGAGTTGAAGTCCAATAACATCTGGGGACCCAACGTTGAAAATCCCTGTCTTAGAGGGTATTACACCTTATTTGAAAGAGCTGCACTGGCTGCCAATTTGTTTCCGGATCCAATTCAAGGTGCTGGTTACCACCTTTAGAGCCCTTAATGGTTTGGGCCCTGGATACCTGAAGGACTGCCTGCACCCAAGGGTTTCTGCCCACCCAACAAAGTCATAAACATTGAGAGGCTAAATTGCTGTGCACGCAGGACAGGGCCTTCTTTGTTGTTGCCTCAGGCTCTGGAATGTTCTCCCAGTGAATGTCTGCTCTTTGACATCTGTGGCGGCTTTTAACAAACAACTAAAGACCTTTTTATTTGTTCAGGCTTTTACCCCTTAGGGGCCGCTGGGTCTCTCAGCTCTCCTGCTTCTGATTGTCTTTTTAAATGGGGTTTGTTTTTTGGTGTTTTATGTTTTTTACTGTTTAACTGATTTTAAGGTTTTAAATGTGATTTTTATGGAGTTTTGCTGTATTTTAACTTCTGTAAACTGCTTTGGGATGCCTTATGAAAGACAGTATAAAAATTGAACAAACAGTTTAATGCTGAAAACCAGAAAAATCTTGTTTATGGGCAGGCAGTGGAGAAGATGAAGTGTCACAAGGAGTGTTTTCTACAACTAATTTAACATTCTTTATGTACGCTACCACGGCGGCCAGAATAATATATGCACAGAAATGGAAGAGCAATGAACTGCCTTCAAAAGAAGATTGGCTGATAAAAATTTTGGAATATGCGGAGATGGCAAAACTTACAGTACTGATAAGAGACCAAAATTTAGAATGCTTTAAAGAAGATTGGAAACCATTTTTATTGTATTTAAAGAATTATTTTCCTAATATTGATTTTACAACCGGGTTTGAAATGTAGTAATATTAGCAGGTTGGGTAGATCATAATCGTGTTTGTAAGGTTTAGATCTATGTTTTGAATTATTATTATAGCAAGGGTTAATTCTATAGTTGGTGATTCACGAGGAGGTGTGAGCGGGAAGTCCATATTTGTTTAACGTGGTGTTAATGTTGATGTTAAGATGTTGTTAAAATTAATAAAAATTTAATTTAAAAAAAAGAGAGAGAGAAGATGAAGTGTCACCAATGCCGGCTGTACTTTTCTACCCATGCCTGTGCTCACACTTGCCTCGCCGTGTTTTATGTAAATTTGGCAGCACCTGAGTTGGGTCTGCATCAGATTTTGTATGTCGTGGAGCTGCATCTGATGGCTCCCTAACAAGCAGCATCCCTGTACGGCACACATTGCATGTTGCAGGGGTCCACTTAAAACACTCTGCATGTGCTTCTAAAAGATAATGTCACTCATGAAGCAGCGGCCCTCTGGGTGGTTGCACAGTGGGGCTTCCCCGTTCTTGGAATGCCTGCTCATGGGTGGAGAGGAGATCATTTCTGAGTCATGATCCAGGGCACTGTCTTACTTCCAGATCGGTGAAGAGAAGCCAAAAGGGTGTGATCTAGTCAAAAATGCCCAGGAGGCGTGGGGTGGCTGCCGTGGGGGAGGTGCTCATTGGTGAGCTCCAACGTTTTTTGCTTGCTGGGAAATCTCATTGTCCAAGAAGAACTGGGAGGACAAGAGAACCCATGATGATGAGGGAGGACTAGCCCTGGAGCAACAAGCAAGGGAGGAGGTGACCAAGCGCAGACAGTCTCAAAGAGCCTTTGTGTAAAGTGGGCAGAGCGGGAATCTTGTTGCCATAACCCCACCCAGCAGCCAGTGACTCACTGGCACATTGCTGGCGTCTGACTCACCACCGGGCAAGCCTTCCTCCCAGCACCGCACTGTGTCTTCCCAGGGGGGACACAGTGCCAGCAGCCACTAGAGCTGGACTGGGGAAGTGGGGCAGGGGGAAGCAGGTGCTTACACCAGGCGGACAGACACACACTCATCCGCACTCATACACGATCCATTTTAAAAACTGCTGATAAGGAGGCAGGCAGGCAGGCAAAAGCACACGACCTGTCTCAGGCTGCAGAGGCAGGCCCAGGGGAACACTCAGCCAAGAAGAACCATCCCTGCCCATAACAGGGACACTCAGGCCAACCATCCTGGGGTGGCAAGGTGTGGGCAAAGAGACACAGGCATGCATGACGCCAGAGTGTTTTTGCTCCTTGCATACCAGGTCAAAAATCCAGTCCGACAAAGGCGGTGTAGTAGCCTCCTTTCCCTCCTGACTGGGCTTTCACCCAGGGCCTTTCCAGACGATGAGTCACCACCAGGCCGCATCCCATGCCTTTGATCAGCTGCTCCACTCTTACAAGCAACACCCCCCCCCCAGCCCCTGTCACCCCTGCTCCATCTCTCACACCCAGTCCTCCCCATGGCAAAGGAAGACACTGGGAAACCCCAGCCTTCCTCTAGGCCCTGGTAAGGAGCTCTGCATAGGCCGCCCCATGCGGATGGATATTTCTTGCCCCCCAGACAGCCCTCAAACGAAGGAGAGGCCTGCAAGCAATAACAGTCTTCCGCAGGAAGCTGACAAATTGGACAGAAGCGGGACTTGTGAGTCAGAAAGAGGCCTTTTGCCACGAGGCTGGATGGGCTCGCTGCTCCGCTCGGCCATGGCACAGGGCACAGCACGTCAGGAAAGCGACACATTATGCAGCATCGATCAGTGGCAGGCTGTCCCTTTTACTGCCACCTCCAATAACATGCAATTGACGTGCCCTGCAACACAACATGTGGCACAATGTTATATCATTGCATACATACTGAGGCCAGTATGGTGTAGTGGTTAGTGTGTTGAACTAGGACTTCCAATCCCCATTCAGCCATGAAACTCACTGGGTGACTCTGGGCCAGTCACGTCTCTCTCAGCCTAACCTACCTCATAGGGTTGTTGTGAAGATAAACATAACCATGTATGGGCTCCTTGCAGGAAGAGCAGGATATAAGTGTAATAACAACAACAACAACAACAACAACAACAACAACAACAACAACAACGCCATGCGCTTCTCTGTCCTCGCTAAGTGTTACTGGGAAGAAGAGAGAAGAGAGACGGGAGGGTGACAGGTCCATGTTTCTTGTAACATCTAGTTCAGGGGTGGACAACTTGAGGCTCTCCAGTTGTCAATGGACTACAATTCCCATCATCCCCAGCTGCAATGATGGATGGGAGTTGTAATCCAACAACAACTGGAGTTGATCCTCCTAGCTCCTCCTGACCTCTGGTAGGGTGAAAAGGAGGTGTTCCATACAGCCATACCAAGCTAGTAAATAGTTTACTGAATATATCAAGGTTTAATATATAAAGCCTGAGTGCAGCTAGGCATAATATAAGCAGGCCAGACCAAGGGCTCTTTCCCATGTGCTGTGTGTTGCATACACGCGGGGTGGGGACGGGACCAAACACATTATTTCCAAATGCACAGATGCAAAGATTCATGCAAAGGAGCAGGAAAGGAACTAGCCTTCTGCTCATGGATCCTACTTTCAGAATTTCCCCCAATAGTCCCTATCATCTGCATCAGTAGTACGGCCTTTGATACAGTTTAACATGACATCCTTAAGAAATGTGATCCAGACTGAATGGTCTCTTGGATATACATTATATTTCACTGGAAAGGTGTCCTCTCTTCCATCAGTTCTTAGGCATCATTGCACAAACAGGCTCCCACTGAAGTTAGTCAGCCTTTTTCTGATCAATTGACCGTTCTGATATTTAGCCACTCAGGTTTTTTTAAATAATAAAGTATTTAAAGCATATTAATTTGTTAGATTAATCACAAAGGGGAGCATAACACAATGAGGTCACCTGGCATTCTGTGTGTGTGTCCATTTGCGTGTCCCCCACTATTTATTTATTTATTCATTCATTCATTCATCCATTCATTCAATTTTTATACTGCCCTTCCAAAAATGGCTATCAACTTCACTATGCCTGGACCAATATGAACCAAACTGGGTACAGTTCTGGGACACATAGGGACACCTCAGTGCTGTAGTTTGTGATGATGTCATCCACCCCAGTTCAAGATGGCAGACACACAAAATTTTGAGGCGCAAGTGGGCTAACTTGTAAACTGCCTAACTGATTTGAACCACATTTGCTACAGCTGCAGGGACACATGAAGGTAAAATGTGCGGTCAACTGCTGGCGACCATGGAGCCCTGTGGTTGTCTTGGGTAGAATACAGGAGGAGTTTACCATTGCCTCCTCCCACGACACATAGGGATGCCCTAATGGCCTGGTGTGTGATGATATCATCCACTCCAATTCAAGATGGCAGCTGCATGAACATCTGAGGCAAGTGGGCTAATTTGTGGACTGTCTAACCAATTTGAACCAAATTAGGTACAGTTGCAGTGAGTGACACACAGGGACACCTCAATGGTGTAGTTTGTGATGATGTCATCCACCCTTATCCAAGATGGCAGTCGCATAAACTTTTGAGGTGCAAGTGGGCTAACTTCTGAACCACCTAACAGATGTGAACCACATTTGCTACACCTGTAGGGACACATAGGGATGCCCAAATGCCGTGCTGTGTGATGATGTCATCCACTCCAATTCAAGATGGCATCTGCGTGAACATCTGAGGCACAAGCAGGCTAATTTGTGGGCTGTCTAACCAATTTGAACCAAATTGGGTACAGTTGCAGTGAGTGACACACAGGGACACCTCAATGGTGTAGTTTGTGATGATGTCATCCCCACCGATTGAAGATGGCGGACATGTAAACCTTTGAGGCGCAAGTGAGCTAACTTGTGATCTGCTTAACCCATTTGAACCAAATTTGCTGCAGCTATAGGGACACATATGGACACCCCAATGGCATAGTTAGTGATGATGTATCTACCCTAATCCAAAAAGGTGGACGTGTGAATGTTTGAGGCGCAAGTGGGCTAGCGTGGACTGTCTAACGGATTTGAACCAAATTTGTTACAGCTGTATGGACACATAGGGATGCCCCAATGGTGTAGTTTGTGATGATGTCATCCATCCCGATACAAGATGGTGGACGGGGGAACTTTTGAGGCACAGGTGCACTAACTTGACGACTGTCTAACCGATTTGAACAAAGTTTTGTACTGTTGTAGTGAGTGACACACAGCGATACCTCAATGGTGTAGTTTGTAATGATGTCATCCACCCTGAACCAAGATGGCAGATGCATGAACATTTGAGGTGCAAAAGATCTAACTTGTGGACCTCGATTTGAACCAAATATAGTCCAGTTGTAGAGACAGTGAAAGGAAAGTAGGTTGATTAGTTCTTACTAGAACAACTTGTTCCTCGTTCCCCTCCGACTGTGGAGAGACCTGCAGTTACAGCACTTGACCAGTGAGAGGAGCTAGGCCATGTGGCTTGATTGGGAGGGAACAGGCAGACCCTGCTTTCTGGAGAGA